>NC_033798.1:30288928-30544436 GCF_001876935.1 Asparagus officinalis
GGGGAACCACTGCATATACTCTGCCTGTGGCTGAAGACTGTTCTACTACTGGTGCTGGAGAAAATGGGACAATCTGCCTCTGGGAAGCCTCCTAGACTGCTCGAACCTACCCCCTTTATCCTCTGTGCTGCTAGCGGTGCCTCAAGCATGTTCTGCTGGCCCTGACCTCTGCCCTGCTATCGCTACTGCTGTTGGTTTGGGCCTCTACCCTGCTGGGCTCCTGCTGGTGCACTATGACACTCTGGTGCCTTATGTCTGACCTTACGACAGTTAAAACACACTCCCTGGAACTTGCACTGCTGATGTGCTTTCTGATCCTGCTGGGGTCCCTTCTTATGAGGACCTTGCTGCTGCTGCTAGGATCCAAAAAAAGGCCTCTTGTTCTTGCCCTTATCCCATGTCTGCCCTTCCCTTCCTTATCCTTCTGAAACATGGTAGTCTCAATCTCCTGTGAAATGGCGGCTTTTGCTACCTCTCGAACTGAATAGAACTTCCTCGAGATGAGGTATCGATGAAGATTAGGACGGAGCCCTGCTAAGAACATCTGAGCCTGGTGCTCTCCTGTCTGCAGTCCGGAGCCATCGCACGAGGAACTTATGGTAGGGTTCGGACAAGATTGCCTTCGGAAGATGAAGAATCGGATTCCTGCTCTGCTGTCGCATCGGACAATACAGTGTCCAGCGAAGGACAACCCCGCGAGTCATTTATGATAAGCGCGGAAGAAATGGCCAAGATGCTTGAAGACGCTTTGGCTAAGCAGAAAGAAAGTTTCAAATTCGAGATGGAGATGGCCATGCAGCAGATGAGAGAGATGCATGAGCAGCAAATCCATGCATTCAGGAACCAGCAAAGTGAATCGAACCGCCGTAACCAGATTATTCAGGAAAAGGAGCACGCAGATAGGGATGAAGCTCACAATGCCAATAACCCTCCTGTCAATACAGGGGGTGGTAACGAGGATGCCAACGAAGATACAAGTGAAGACTTGAAGATCAAAGATCTCGAGAGCAAAATCAACACATTGATCTCCGCTCAAGAGACGAAGAAAACAGGCATTCCCTGTCCATACCCACGAGAATGGGAATCGATCCCCTATCCGGCGAAGTTCAGTTTAATCAACTTCACGCCGTTCGATGGGAAGGGTTCCCCCACTCAGCATTTGATTTATTTCAAATCGCACCTGGGTATTATTTCCGGCAATGAGCCTCTGATGGTGCGGTCATTCGTCGGCACTCTTCGCGGAGCCGCCTTCGATTGGTACCGCCGCCTCAAGCCAGGAAACGTGAACAGCTGGGATGACATGGAGACCAAGTTCCTGGCCAACTTCTTCGACGACGACACCGAGATATCTATCGGATCATTGCTCGATGAGAAGCAGAAGGACGGGGAGTTAGTCGACACCTTCGTCAAAAGGTTCCGGAACAAGGCGATGAATTGCCGGGACCCGATCACAGAGGAATTCATCCTCCAAACTTGCCACAACAACCTTGCGTTGGACGTGTTGGAAGCAATGGGAACAGCACCGTCTGACACTTGGAAGGATCTGAAGGTGCGCGGTGAACAAGCCGAACGTTTCCTCCGAAGGAAGAAGGCCGAGAGGAACCTACCGACGGCTAATCCTCTGGACTCAAACTTCGCCTCTCGTGGTAAGGGCAAAACACCTGCAGCTACTGGTGGTGCTAATCAAGCGTCACAACAGCAATCCCGAAGGCAGCAAAAGACTTCGGGTCCGAGACTCCAAAGAGAGTATTCCTTCAAGGACGAAGACGTTCCAGCCATCTTCGAATCCCTCCTTGAAGGTAACAAGATCAAGCTACCACCTATCACAAATCAGGAGGAAGCTGACAACACTACGGACCCAAAGTACTGTGCATACCACAGGAGGGTCGTTCATCCCACCAAGGATTGCTTTGCTCTCAAGAATAGCATTCAGACCTTGGTTGAAGCCGGCGTCATAACGCTGAGGTAAGCCAATTGAGAATGGCAAAACTCCGACCGGTATAAGAGTATAAACTGCTTCCTAAAACTCCAAAGAGTATACGAGTATAAACTGTTTCTCAATCCTCCGACCGGTATAAGAGGTTAAACTACTCCCTGATACTCCAATAGGTATATGAGTCTAAACTGTTTCCCCACTTTTGACGGGAAGTTCCTGGAGAATATTAAGCTAATATTCTTAAGGATAACCCGGTTAGTTAACTGATAATAATGTCCGAACCAGTTCCGCAGAGGAAACTGGGGGTGGACGATTTATGTAATGGGAAGTTCCCAAAACCACAGCAATGTAATGAATAAGAACTCCCATTCTCACCATGTCTATGCACTCAACACTCTCTCTGTTAGAGTCTGGACGTAAAGTACCCACTTGGTCAAACCTTCTTACAGTTAGGACCACAGTCAAAATCCCCTCTCGATTCCCCCAATGAACGAGAGGTCCACAAATTGAGCGATCAAACCTTCCTACAGTTAGGATTGTCTCAAAACACCCACTTGGTCAAACCTTCTTACAGTTAGGACCACAGTCAAAATCCCCTCTCGATTCCCCCAATGAACGAGAGGTCCACAAATTGAGCGATCAAACCTTCCTACAGTTAGGATTGTCTCAAAACACCCACTTGGTCAAACCTTCTTACAGTTAGGACCACAGTCAAAATCCCCTCTCGATTCCCCCAATGAACGAGAGGTCCACAAATTGAGCGATCAAACCTTCCTACAGTTAGGATTGTCTCAAAACACCCACTTGGTCAAACCTTCTTACAGTTAGGACCACAGTCAAAATCCCCTCTCGATTCCTCCAATGAACGAGAGGTCCACTTTCAAATCGAGTGATCAAACCTTCCTACAGTTAGGGTCACCTCAAACTCCTGTTTGGCCAAACCTTCCTACAGTTAGGGTCAAAACCATAATTCACTCTCGATAAACGAGAAATTCATCTTTAGTTCGATAATCAAACCTTCCGACAGTTAGGGTTATCCGAATCTTTTTGATTCTCGGAGTGGAGATCCCACTCTTAGTTTCACCTTTCCGGATTCTGGGGGTGGAGATCCCACCTCGAGTCTCCTTTCCTTCTTTGTTCGGGGAATAGAATATAAAATTCTTCCTTCCCCATACCAATCCTTTTCGAAGAATTCAGGATTCATCCTAGGAAGTTTATCCCGAATCCTAAGCAGGGATAAGTCTGCGCCTAACACGCGCTGCCGGTTTAGTCTTTTTCCGCACAAAAAGACACCAGAGTTCGATTCTGGGGTATTCTATCCTGAAACCTAAGCAAGGATAAGTCTGTGCCTAACCCGCGCTGCCGGTTAGTTCTTAACCGTTAAAAAGAACACCCGTCCGCATATTCAACATTGTGACAGGTAGTTATTAATAACGCCAGAATCCATGCCTTACACGCATGGGGAATTTCATCCTGAATCCTAAGAAAGGATATGTCGACACCTAACACGTGTCGCCGGTTTAGTCTTTTACCGATTGAAAAAGACACCAGAATACCAGTCTGGGGTATTTTTATCCCGAAGCCTAAGTAGGGATAAGTCAACGTCTAATACACGTTGCTGGGTAGCCTATTCCCATAACAATGGTAAAGCCTATGTATTCAACATCATAGCACAAAGTCTAAGAGAATTCACTCTCTTAGCACAACGTTACATGCGGAACGGATTTCGTCAATCCGCATGCTAGCCCGACTCAAACGGTAGTCGGTAAAGGCTAATCAAATCCGTTAAAGGCTTGGGGTTAGCCAAAAATCCTAAAGTCAACGCCTAACACGCGTCGCCGGGTAGTCTATTCCCGTGAGAAAGACGAAGTCTACGTATTCGAAGTCGTAGCATCAAGTCTAAGGGAGTTCATTCCTTTAGCACAACGTCACATGCGGAACGGACTTAAGACAATCCGCATGTAAGCCCGATTCAAACGGTAATCGGTAAAAGCATGACAAATCCGTTGAGGGCTGAGGATTTGCCAAAAATCCTAAGTCAACGTCTGATACACGTTGCTGTTTAGTCTTTTCACAGGAGAAAGACGAAGTCTACGTATTCAATATCGTAGCACTAAAAGGGTTAACTCTTTTAGCTTAACGTCACATGCGGAACGGACTTGAACAATCCGCATGCTAGCCCGACTCAAACGGTAGTCGGTAAAGGCTCATCAAACCCGTTAATGGCTGAGGGTTTGCCAAAAATCCTATAAATACGAGAGTCACTGACGCATCAGCTTCATTAGTTGGTCTCGTGACTTGAGCATCCAGCGACATTCAAAACCCTAAGGTTAACGCCGGACAACGCATAACCCTAGGTCAACGCCAGTCAACGCGTTGCAATCAAACAGTCAACGTACGACGTCCAAAACCCTAAGGTCAACGCCGGACAACGCGTAACCCTAGGTCAACGCCAGTCAATGCGTTGCGATCAAAAAATCAACGTACGACGTTCAAAACCCTAGGTCAACGCCGGACAACGCGTAACCCTAGGTCAACGCCTATCAATGCGTTGCAATGAAAGAATCAATACTCCGAAAAGTATACGAGTATAAACTGCTTCTTATTACTCCAATAAGGTATACGAGTATAAACTATTCCCTATTGTTGGTTGAGAAGTTCCTGGAGAATATTTTCATTCTTAAGGATAACTCAACAACACTACGCCGGACAACGCGTCGGCAAATAAAGACTCAACGCCAACAATCAGTTCTATGTTGAACCAACAAGCACGAGCTAAAAATCAGAAAACCAGGAATTGACTTCAAGTTCGAATTTCCGACAACGGTCAGACAATAAATGCAGCACCGGAACCCTTACAGACATTCGACAAAGCACCGAATAGCCTGAAGGATTGAAGGAATCAAGAACAGAAGCCATTCCAAGGTCCCGTTACACCGACTGAAGGTTGGGACAATCATATCCAAAGTATTCCAGACTCTTCTATAAAAGAACGAGACTGAAATACTTTGGAGGGGGTATCTGTAGGCATATAAAATTGCTTATAGGTCCCTTAGCTCAGCTCGGCACAAACCGACGAACCAACGAGGCGACGAGATCGACGAATCGCATCAAGCGACGGAATGCATCCATACACGTGCGGGATCAAGCCAAGGGTTCGAAGAGTCAACGAGTCATCCAACCAAAGGCATACTCGGACGAATGACGATCGAATCAAGATCGGTTTCGGACTCCAACTCAGAAGCGGATTTACTGCCTAATCGGGATCCGGATTTACTGCCAAATCAGGTCAATGAATCAAGTCTGGATAAATCAACCACAGAACCAAATCACAGATAGAACCAAGGCGGAAAACACCAAACCCACCACCTAGAGGGGCTCGGCCGAAGCCGAGCCAACTTCAGGTGGCTCGGCCCAAGCCGAGCCACCTCAAGGTGGCTCGGCCAAGGCCGAGCCACCTTGGGGTGGCTTGGCCAAGAGCCGAGCCACCTCAAGGTGGCTCGGCACAGTGCCGGCCACCTCGAGGTGGCCGACAGTGGCCGACGGTGGCCGACGTTTCTCTTTTTGCGGGCACTGTCCTGAGAGCCTATAAATAGGCCACCCCCTTGTCATTTGAGAAGGTTGGAAATTTTGGAGAGAGGCGAAGCCCTGCTGGATTGGAGACTCGGAACTTAAAAAAGATTGAAACTTTGGGACTTCGGGGACTCACTCCTTCAGATCTGGTGCTCGGCGATCATCAACGTCAAATAAGGCAGGTGTTCGAGAGGATCAGATCTCAGATCTACGCGTACGAACTCCGGATCTAGGCTTGGTCTTAGATCCCGAGACTTGGACGATTGTTTCCTTGGTGAAACAATCCTCCCCGGCTATTATTTCCTTGGTGAAATAATACCCGTCGTACTGCGTAGATCCGACCGGATCTAGATCTCGCGGTGGTCCACGGCAAACAACCCCGGCGCAGGCAAAGAACCCACCAAAGCGAGCGACCGCAAAACAGGAGCTCGCGATTCGTTCGACACAAAAGGAAAAAAATTGTAATCTTTGTTTATTTTTATTTGATTTTCGTTGTAACCGGATCTTATAAAAAGACCGGATCTTTTGTAACTCAAAAAGTTGTAACTCAAGATGACAATGGAATCAATAACAAAGAAAGCAACGAATTTTCCCGCGAACACTCCCCAGAGCTTGGCCAGACGATTCCTTATAGTAGGGGCGGCTACTAACACCTCGTCCGGTGGCGCGGTATCAAGGCCCAGAATCCCCGGTCGAAGGCTGCAAATAGAGTTATATCCGTCAGAACCTGGGGTCTTATGATGGGAAATAAATCCACAGTGGACTCGGTCATGATCATGTGTAAGATTACAGGACATCTGTCGCTTCACGACCTACATCTCCAAATAAGCGAGAGAATGTTGACGGGGAATGGAAGGGATGTACAAAAGGAGTCCTCCATCGTTATTCAACCAGTACTCGTCACCAAGAATCAGTTTGGCTGGATTCTCAATATGGTCTCCAAATAAATAATCAGGCTTCTCTAAAGCCTGAGTGGAAATAGAGTCTTTAGTGAGGATGGCATCGGTAATCAGTTGGCGCAGTGTACGGCGACCCCCATCTCATATCAAGTGACAGAACTCCTCAAAACAACTCTCACCAAACTGAGGGGTCGGACCGATCGCCTGCCTATCGACAATAGAAGCAAAACTCTCTCTACTGTAACCACTAGTAGCATGGGAAGGAAGGCTGTCTGCGGGGAATTCAACTGCAGCAAAACAAACATCGAATCAGAAAATTATTCATAAATTATTTAGGGATTGAACTCATCTTACAGGCTAGTGAGATAGAGTCGCTCATTGAATGATTGGCGAGACAATTCCGAGTGTCCTACACAGGAGGAGCGGTATGAATCATCACGTAAACAACACGGTAATGTACCCCGACCGACGTAGTGTAATACAACACGAAATCGCCCCAATATGCCAGAAGACGTGAATCGGCCAAGCAAAACACGTCATTTGAAACCTCGATCCCGGTGAAGGAGGACGTTAGTTCTTCCCGAATAACCCGTGAAGGGGCCAAACGAGGGCATGATAGAACCACAAGTCATCCCGAAACCTCAATCCCCACGAAGGAGGACGTCAGTTCTTCCCGAATGACCCTCGAAGGGGCCAAACGAGGGTATGATAAAACCACAAGTCATCCCGAAACCTCAATCCCTACAAAGAAGGACGTCGGTTCTTCCCTAATAACCCACGAATGGGCCAAACGAGGGCATGATAAAACCACAAGTCATCCCGAAACCTCGATCCCCGCGAAGGAGGACGTCGGTTCTTCCCGAATGACCCGTGAAGGGGTCAAACGAGGATACCGAAAGCATAAAGGCTCACCTCTATAACATGGATGCTACGGGAGCCTCCCTCTCACTATGCTGAGAAGATGAGCGACTCCTATGAAATCGTGGTCGGCGTGAAAATATGGTTAACCTGCAACGAAAGTCAACGGATCAGGTACAATCATAAATCCAAGAACCGGAAAATTAAAAGGAAAATTATGAACTTTGACTAAAATCATATAAACAAAATAGGATTTTATAGTTTAAGTCTAATTAAACCTATGGGTTTTATGCATGCAAACAATGGGTTCAAATTGTATTTAAAACCTTCATGATCAACTTTTAGGTGAAATACCCAAAACACCCCTAATGTTCAAGGCTAAATTTTAGCCACGAACACATTCAAATTTGGCAATGATCGAGGAAAGAAAACTATTGTCCTTAATATCTCACATTTTTAGCTAATTTTGCAAATAAACCCCTCTACAAGTTTCGGATAATTTTGCAAATAAATCCTTCTACAAATTTTGGCCTAATTTGCACATACATCTCTCAAACTTATGGTCATGGGCATGTAGTCCAAATTCTACAAATCTCAGCCTCAAAATTTTTAGCCCTTTTGCAAATAAGCCCCTCTACAATGTTCGGTTGCCTTTTTACAAATAAACCCCTCAATAATGTTGGTCTTTTTGCATAAAGCACACATCAAAATTTCGGCCAAATGGGCATGAAATTTCAGTCCACTTTTGCACAAAAGCCCCTCAAAATTTTAGCCATAGTTTTGCATAAAACACCCTAAATTTTGGCTATCTTCAAAACCCACATTCAAGATTCAATCTTTTTCACAAAACCCACCTCATGAGGGCAAAAATCTATGACCTTTGCATACAAATTCATGGCATATCATCATTACAAGAATAAAGTCTCAATCTTTCTTGTAAAACCTATGGATTGTTAATTAAGAATGCAAGAAAAGAAAGAGTTCTTGAGGGGAAGCTTACCCAAATCAAATCTTGAGCTTAAAGATGGATGAACCCTAGCCTTGAGAGGAGAAGAACTTTGACCAATGAGGAGAGGAAATCTAAAATTCCTTTGAGAATTTGAGTTTTTTTTTAAGGCAAGAATTTTAGTGGGTTAGGAGTTCTTGAAGAGAAGAAACAATGGAGTTTAAATAGGAGGAAGAAGAAGTTGAGGGGGGAAAGGACTCTCTTTGAAATGTGAGAGTTTAAGAGGGAAATGAAAGTACAAAGCAAAAAAAAGGGGGGGTGTCTCGGCTAATGGGCTGAGACACCCAAGGGTGTCTCGGCCTTGGCAGAGACACCTTGGGGTGAGACACCTAGGAGTGTCTCGGCCAAAGCCGAGACACCCAAGGGTGTCTCGGCCAAGGCTAAGACACCCACGAGTGTCTTGGTCTAGGTCGAGCCCCCTAGGTTTTTTCATGATGCTATTTTGCCTAATTTCGCCGGTGATTGGTAATTATGATGAAAATCAACGCAAGTCAATGTCAGGCGATCCAAAATCCTAGGTTAACGCCAGTCAATGCATAACCCTAGGTCAACACATTGTAATAAAAAGACAACGTCGGGCGATCCGAAACCCTAGGATTAACATCGGTCAACGCGTAACCCTAGGCCAATGCTAGTCAACGCGTTGTAATATAAAATCAACGTCGGACGATCCAAAACACTAGGTTAACGCTGGTCAACGCGTAACCCTAGGTCAACGCCAGCCAATACGTTGTAATAAAAAGTCAACGTCGGGTGATCCGAAACCCTAGGTTAATGTCGGTCAACGTGTAACCCTAGGTCAATGCCAGTCGACGCGTTATAATGAAAAGTCAACACCGGGCGATCCGAAACCCTAGATTAATGCCGATCAATGCATAACCTTAGGTCAAGCCAGTTAACGCATTGTAATAAAAAGTCAACGTCGGGAGATCCGAAATCCTAGGTTAACGCCAGTCAATGCGTAACCATAGGTCAATGCCAGTCAACGCGTTGTAATAAAAAGTCAACATCAGGTGATCCAAAACCCTAGGTTAACGCCGGTCAACACGTAACCCTAGGTTAACGCCAGTCAATGCGCTGTAATGAAAAGTCAACGTTGGGCGATACGAAACCCTAGGTTAACGTCGGTCAACACGTAACCCTAGGTTAACGTCAGTCAACGCGTTATAATAAAAAGTCAAGATCGAACGATCCGAAACCCTAGGTTAATGCTGGTCAATGCGTAACCCTAGGTCAACACCAGTCAACGTGTTATAATAAAAAGTTAACGTCAGGCTATCCGAAATCCTAGGTTAATGCCAGTCTATACGTAACCCTAGGTCAACGGCAGTCAATGCGTTGTAAAGAAAAGTCAACGTTGGGCGATCCGAAACCCTAGGTTAACGCCGGTCAACGCGTAACCCTAGGTTAACGTCAGTCAACGCGTTATAATGAAATGTCAACATTGGGCGATCTGAAACCCTAGGTTAACGCTGGTCAACGCGTAACCCTAGGTCAACGCCAGTGAACGTGTTGTAATGAAAAGTTAACGTCAGGTGATCCGAAACCCTTGGTTAATGCCAGTCAACATATAACCCTAGGTCAACGCCAGTCAACGCGTTATAATGAACGCTGGGCGATCCAAAATCCTAGATTAATGTCGGTCAACGTGTAACCCTAGGTCAACGCCAGTCTACACGTTGTAATAAAAAGTCAACATCAAACGATCCGAAATCCTAGGTTAACAGCAGTCAACGCGTAACCCTAGGTTAACGCCAGTCAATGCGTTGTAATGAAAAGTCAACATCGGGCGATCCAAAACCCTAGGTTAATGCCGGTCAATGCGTAATCCTAGGTCAATGCCAGTCAACACAAGTCAATATATATTATGACAAAGATAGTCAGTTCTAAGTCAACTCGATGCCAGTTTTGATTTAAGACTTTGACGACGGCCAGACGATAAACGCAGCGTCGAAAGAACTTCATCTATTCATCAAAATATCGAATAAACAAAAAATCAAAGGAGTAAAGAATCAAAGCTAACTACAGGTCCTTTTACACTAACTGAAGGTTGGACCGATCATATCCAAAGTATTTTAAGCTCATCTATAAAAAAATGAGACTGGAACACTTTGGAGGGGGTATCTGTAGGCGTCAAAAATTTTCTATAGGTCACCGCACATAGCTCGAGATAGAGAGAAGATGATGAACATCACTATTCGAGTCACAGAAGCTTATTTGATGATGACAAATGCATAAAGTGAGTCAACGGACTGTGTGAAGCAACGAAACTTCAGAATAACCAAACACGAACTTATCGAGAGCTGCGCGTTGCTTACAAAAGATGAAGCGCCCCTCAGGTCTTGTTTACTCCACATGTGATTCAATCATGGAAGCTCGTAGATCTCCTCGTCAGCTTTCCAACGCACTTTGAATCACGCAATTCCGAGTTCGTACAACAAAAATACGGCAGAAACGGACAGAGCGTACGAAACTATGTTCTGGGCCTCGCTGAGACACCCTTGGTGTCTCGGCCAGGTGTCTCGGCCATGCTGAGACACCCAGAGGTGTCTCGGCCATGCTGAGACACCCAGAGGTGTCTCGGCCAGGTGTCTCGGCCATGCTGAGAATGGTGTCTCAGCCATGGCCAAGACACCCATGAGTGTCTCGGCCATGGCCGAGACACTCACAAGTGTCTCTGTCACGCTGAGACACCCACGGGAGTCCGCAACCCAAAAATGCTGATTTGGCGGTTTTAAGCTGGTTTTCGATCGTTAACCGCTTGGATTTATTTCAATTGATCTGATATCATCCAAGAATGTGATTAAGTGGTTACAACTAAAGATAAGATCGAATCGATCATTCTTGTCTGAAAACAGGGGTCCCTAAGCCTATAAATACAGCCCTAGGGCCTTCATATTTTCGGATCTGGAATTCTTAAGCGTTGGCGAAGCCAAACTAAAGACTAAAGGAGCATGAATTTTAGAAGAGAGAAGGAGATTAGATCGAGTTCATCAGCATAAAGAGGAGTAGCTCATCAGATCTACAGTTTCCGGTTCATTCCCTTGAGATTGCCCCGTTGCGGTGATCTCGAGAAGAGTGATTATCTCACTATTGCCGAGATAATTGCTTTGGTTTCTTGATTCCTTCACGAATTAATGAAGCTTCAGATCTGATCTGATCATTTGGTAGTCCATGGATATCAACATCCTCGTCACAGGCTAAGATCACATACAAGTAGCGGAGGATAAACGTCAGTTGCGTTTGTTTTGGCGAGAGTTATATTTTTTTCATTTTTATTGTGTAAGAGTCTTATAAAACGACTATCTTTTTTGTTGTTATTGTAACGACTAAAGTTGTAATGACTACATCAATGAACACATTAACTTTCTCCCCAAACAGCCGTGAGCTGACGACAGCCGGTGATAAGGTACATTTAGGGTTCTCATTTACAGTTTGGCCATTAAAGTTCATTTCCATCAACTACTATGCACCCAGGCATCGTGTTGTCATTGATGATGTTGCCCTCATTGTGTTTCCAGTAACATAAGCTTGTAAAATTGCAAAAGCTCAGGATCGTTGTTGGGGATTCTGTGATCAAGAAGGCGATCGCTGATGGAGCTTAAGTTGCCTTTGACTGAGATTGGGCTTTTTGGTGTTACTGGAGTTGAATAGGGGTTGATTGATTTTTCTTTGCTTGTGCTTGAGATAAAGGATGAATGAAAGGAGTTGGGTGATGGGCTGATAGGTTTTCTCTTCCTCCACTAATTATGTTTTAATTGTCATGTTTGTTTTGCCTACTAAGTGTTTGCTAATATACCTATGTTTGAACTACCTAGTAGAAGTTACAAATGTTAATTGGCGTACCAATTCCTTAGCTTCTAACTTTTTTAAATATATTTTTGAGATTTTTCTACTCGTGTATTTGATGGCAGCAAGGTGGTGAGCTCGGGACCGCTCAGGTGCTGACGGTGATCTCGCAGAATCAGAAGGCGGCACTCAGGGAGGCTTACAAGAAGAAAAAGTTCTTACATTTGGATCTCAGACCTAAGAAAAAGTTCTAATTTCACTTCAGTATTGATGTTAGTATGTGTGATATCCTCTATTCCACATTTGATAAAATGAAATATCTACTTGTATGCCCAGGACTCTATCGGTAGAATTTCATGCATGCCTTTGAAGAGAGCTAATGAGATCATTGGACCAATGACTGAAGAATAGGTGATTAAAGCCAAACAAAACCCTGCTCCTTAATCATTTAAGGTAAATCTTATGCTTAATTTTTACATTTTTGCGACCATTGATCTTAATGAAGACTAAAAGTTTAGCCTGTACCATTTTCAGGTGTCTGATGAGGGAGCATCATATCCATGAAAGCAAGCATTCTTGTACGGATTCCACTAGTGATTTTTTCGTTCTTTATTTTATAAATTGTTACATTAAAACATCTGAGAAAGCATTTGAGTGTTAATTTGAAATTGTTAGATGTAAACAATTTATTGATGGCTCTAATATTTTGGTGAATATTTTGGTGAAGTATTATTTGAATATAATTGGTATTTTACTGCTAATTTATCATATGTACATACATTTACCCATGATGCACGTGTACTACCACCTGGGATCCAAATCCACTAAGAAATATATATTCAATATAATTTAGGGATCCAATCTAAAACATCCACTTAGGTTTGTATCTGGCACAATTAATTGGGTCACTTTCTGGCCTTTATTAGGATTAAATGGAGATCTTCACAATAGTGTAAATCCTTTTGGCCGCTGCAAAAAAAGTGCAATTAAGTAGGCTCTTCCAAAAAAAACTGTAGTAGCTATCCTAGACGGAATTTTTCATCTAGGATGTTATCCTAGACAGAAAATTTCATCTATGATAGTATCCTAGACGGAAAATTCCGTCTAGGATAGTATCCTAGACAGAAAATTCCATCTAGGATAATCCTAGACGAAATTTTCCGTCTAGGATGTATCCTAGACAGAAATTTCCATCCAGGATAATCCTAGATGGTTGTTTTTCCGTCTAGAATTATTCTAGACGGTATTTTATTCCGTCTGGGATATATTTCCCTCTAGAATACTATATTAGACGAAAATTTCGTCTAGGATAATGCATTCTCGACGGAAACAAATGTAAAACCCCATAAAATACAATGAATGATTTTTTTTATTGTGAAATATATGTTTATATCATAGATGAATGTGATAACATGTGTTTGGGGATCAAACGAGTGTATTTATATGAGAAAGATCGAGTGATAAGACCAGCACACAAACAACATGCACCAACAGGAAATTTCCTGCACGGTCGACCGTAGCGGTCGACCGTAGGGTGCACAGCAGAAGCAGAAAGCTTCTATCTCTTGCGCGGCCGACCGTGACGGTCGACCATATGCAGTTTTGCCAGTTTTTCCCAGTTCGAGTCTTATTGGGTTTTGGGTTGAGTTTGTGGGCTCATATATATAATATTATATTCGTGAGAGCTTCTTCTTCACCATAAAAAACCCTAGCAGCCTCCTCCTTCCCTCTTGCAAACCCTAACCCTTTCTCCTTGGTGATTTCGACGGATTTCAAAGAGTTTGAGCGGGATCCAGCGGTTTTTGGCGTATGAGGATATTTTTCTAGCATTTTTTTAGAGTTGTTCATCATCCCTCAGGCGAGTTTCATCTCGCCCAACCCTATACCCATGTTTTTAAATATTTTAATAATGTTTTTAATGTGATTTGTGAGCCTAACATACTAGATTATGTATAAAAATAGATCTATATGTTGTCTTTTTGCAAAGAGAACGTGTTTTCAGTTAATAAAGCTCACCCACAAAATTCTTAATACAGATCTAGATCAGTTAATAAAGCTCACCCACAAAATTCTTAATACAGATCTAGATCTGAGTTTATTTCTAACAAGAGTTTTGTAAGAAAGATTTTTGTTTTTGAAGATTTCGACACGAAATTTACATGTTTAAGATTTGATTCGTTTTATCTATAGTGATTAGACTAAAATTCACATGTCCTGGTTTTTCTAAATTACTTATGAATGATTGATAATGTATATAAACATCGCACGAAAATTTTTGGATCAAACCACGTAGAACAGAAACCTGAACTAGGGTTTCTGCTTTTACGTGGTCGGCCGTGGCGTTCGATCGCGTGTCGTGCATAGAATCAGTAAGCTTCTGCTCAAAGTTGCGGTCGACCGCTGGGGGATTTTTTTTCTGCTTTTTTCCTGTTGTGCTTAGGTTTGTGTGGCTGGCAAAATATCTAGGTTATATGGGTTTGTTATACACTGAGATTGGTATACATGAGTTGACTTCAGACACGAGTCTTAGATTTATTCACCGGAGCATGAGGGTTAATGGTATATATGTGATTTCTGATACTATTTGCATATTACAGTCCTCGTGTTGGACTATAAGCTATCAAGTCCTCGTGTTGGACTATAAACTATTAAAGTCCTCGTGTTGGACTATAAGCTATCAAAGTTCTCGTGTTAGACTATGATCATCAAAGTCCTCGTGTTGGACTATAATTCACTACAGTCCTCGTGTTGGACTTTAAGCTATTGCAGATCATACTTTGGACATTTATTTATTGCAGACCACGAGTTGGGTATGTAATTAACATATGATAGGTCATTGATATTTCGGTTGGAGATAGAGTTATTACTCCATGTAGTAGCTTTTGAATTTGGTATTTAGCTATTTATAATTTGAGCTAAGGGAGGCATACCTATGCTCGTGTTGTAAATTTCTAAACATTAAACCTCTATTTTATTTTTACAATCGATGTTTGGCTATCTATATGTATTATCACATATTTTCTTATCCTTCTAGCCCTTTCCCCTGGGGTTGGTTGAGATGTTACTCGCTATAGCGCTTTGACACTCGTTGTTTCCCCACTTTTAGGTAACAAGCCAGGTGCCAGAGAGCCGTAGCTTGATGGAGTTGTTCTAGTTACCATTTTTAATTTTTGTTAGTAGTTTATGTCAGAACTCCACAATAGATATATTTATGAAACATTTGAGTTTTTATTCTAGTTTTGTATAGGCAATGTGCCTTAATATCATTTCATTTGATTCTTATGTCAAGATATTTGTATTCAGTTCAGATATTACCTTTTTAGAGACTTATCCATTTATATCAGTGGTAGTGATTATTCTTCTAAGTATCTGTTGTTTAGTTTCCTTTCTATATACCATCTTTTTCCTGTTTGGTACCTACACATGTTGTTGATTCTACTAGATAGGTAGTGATTGTGATGGTGAAGTATGTCGTAGCATGGTGTTTGGTGCTTGACAGGTTTGACATTCTTAGTTTCATATTGGACTACAGCCTTATTGAAACTAGGGGCATCACAACAAAATAGACTATTATTCTAGATGGAATTCCATCTAGGATAACTATCCTAGACAGAAATCAAGGTATCCTAGATGGAAAATTCCATCTAGGATGCTTGATTTTTTACTTGTGTCTATTTATGTATGTATATGTATATGTATACACACACACACATACACACGTGTGTGTGTGTTTGCACACACATACTAGGTTTCGTGCACGTGTAATGCATATGGTTCAATAATATAGTTAAGTATTTTTAGTTTATTTCCTTACCAAAATTTATTCATTGGTTCTACTTTGAGGGCTTTTGCTCACTTATGTCTCTAAACTTTAGCATTGTGATTATTTAGTTTTTTTAGTGTTCATTTGAATGAGCTACATCCAATTAAAATTTTCATGTTGATAACTGAATGGACAAGAAATAAATGTAATCTAAGGCCAATTAGAATTATTATATTATTTGGACTGACATGTAATCAAGCGTGATTTTAGAAAGTGTTGTAGCAAAAGTGTAAAATTGTTCGCGGGAAAAATCGTGTCTTTCTTCATTATTGATTCCATTGCTATCTTTAAATAATAACTTTTTGAGTTACAAAGATCCGGTCTTTTTATAAGATCCGGTTACAATGAAATCAAAAATAAAGAAAAAGATTACAACTTTCTCCTTTTATCGAACAAATCGCGAGCTCCTGTTTGCGGTCACTCGCTTTGTGGGTTCTTTGCCTGCGCCGGGGTTTATCTGTGGACCACCGCGAGATCTAGATCTGGTCGGATCTACGCAGTACGACGGGTATTATTTCACCAAGGAAATAATAGCCGGGGAGGATTAGTTCACCAAGGAAATAATCGTCCAAATCTCAGGATCAAAGGCCAAGCTTTGATCCGGAGTATGCCTACGTAGATCTGAGATCCGGTCCTCTCGAACACCTGCCTTATTTGGCGTTGACGATCCTACACATGTTGTTGATTCTACTAGATAGGTAGTGATTGTGATGGTGAAGTATGTCGTAGCATGGTGTTTGGTGCTTGACAGGTTTGACATTCTTAGTTTCATATTGGACTACAGCCTTATTGAAACTAGGGGCATCACAACAAAATAGACTATTATTCTAGATGGAATTCCATCTAGGATAACTATCCTAGACAGAAATCAAGGTATCCTAGATGGAAAATTCCATCTAGGATGCTTGATTTTTTACTTGTGTCTATTTATGTATGTATATGTATATGTATACACACACACACATACACACGTGTGTGTGTGTTTGCACACACATACTAGGTTTCGTGCACGTGTAATGCATATGGTTCAATAATATAGTTAAGTATTTTTAGTTTATTTCCTTACCAAAATTTATTCATTGGTTCTACTTTGAGGGCTTTTGCTCACTTATGTCTCTAAACTTTAGCATTGTGATTATTTAGTTTTTTTAGTGTTCATTTGAATGAGCTACATCCAATTAAAATTTTCATGTTGATAACTGAATGGACAAGAAATAAATGTAATCTAAGGCCAATTAGAATTATTATATTATTTGGACTGACATGTAATCAAGCGTGATTTTAGAAAGTGTTGTAGCAAAAGTGTAAAATTGTTCGCGGGAAAAATCGTGTCTTTCTTCATTATTGATTCCATTGCTATCTTTAAATAATAACTTTTTGAGTTACAAAGATCCGGTCTTTTTATAAGATCCGGTTACAATGAAATCAAAAATAAAGAAAAAGATTACAACTTTCTCCTTTTATCGAACAAATCGCGAGCTCCTGTTTGCGGTCACTCGCTTTGTGGGTTCTTTGCCTGCGCCGGGGTTTATCCGTGGACCACCGCGAGATCTAGATCCGGTCGGATCTACGCAGTACGACGGGTATTATTTCACCAAGGAAATAATAGCCGGGGAGGATTAGTTCACCAAGGAAATAATCGTCCAAATCTCAGGATCAAAGGCCAAGCTTTGATCCGGAGTATGCCTACGTAGATCTGAGATCCGGTCCTCTCGAACACCTGCCTTATTTGGCGTTGACGATCGCCGAGCACCAGATCTGGATGAACAAGTCCTTGAAGTCCCAAAGCTTGGATCTTTTTAAGTTCTGAGTCTTGAATCCAGCAGGGCTTCGCCTCTCCAAATTTTCCAACCTTTTCAAATGAACAACCTCTGAGTTCGAGTCTGAAACTGATCTTGATTCGATCATGATTCGTCCGAGTCTGTCCTTGGTTGGATGTCTCGTTGACTCTACGAACACTTGGCTTGATTCCACGCCGAGCCACCCTGAAGTGGCTCGGTTTCGGCCGAGCCCCTCAGGGTGTTTGGGTTCTGTCATTTTGTCATTGTTCCCGTGGTTGATTCGGACTCTGATTTGTTGATCTGATTTGGTTAGATCCGATTCCTGATTAGGTAATAAATCCACTTCTGAGTTCGAGTCTGAAACTGATCTTGATTCGATCATGATTCGTCCGAGTCTGTCCTTGGTTGGATGTCTCGTTGACTCTACGAACACTTGGCTTGATTCCACACGCGAATGGATGTATTCCGTTGCTTGCGTGCGATTCGTCAACCTCATCGCCTCGTTGGTTCGTCGGTTTATGCCGAGCTATGCTAAGGGACCTATAAGCAATTTTATACGCCTACAGATACCCCCTCCAAAGTATTTCAGCCTCGTTCTTTTATAGAAGAGTCTGGAATTTATTGGAGTAATTTCTGTGCCCGAATGAGCTGAACCGGCTTGATAATGAGCCAAAAAAGACAGTAATTAGGCTCAAAAAATCTTCTGATCCTTTCGAATATGTGGGAGAGGCAAGAATAAACCAAGGACCGAACCCTCGGTCGATTTGAAGTTGTTTCGATGCTCGATTCAGCTTCAATTTGAATTTTGGTTCAAACCAGGTCTGGTCCGGTTCAACTTGGTCTGGTCCGGTTCAACTTGGTTTTGGTTCAACATTATAAAAGAGGGTTTCTTCCCCCTCATTAGGGCTGGCCCCCCTCTCTCTCTTCTTTTTTGATTTCTCTTCCCTCGAGCATCTGTTCTCCCTCAAAACTTCATAGTTGCATTAGATCTAGTCTTCCTTTGGATCCTTGACTGAGAAATCCCTCAAAACTTCCATATTTAGAATTTCTCTCAGGCCCCTCGAGCACGTGGTCTGAGTCACTTTCAAGATCTGATTTTTATTGGATCCACGAGCTTTTCCTCAGGTAAATCCTCAACCATTTTAGTATTTTTTATGCTTAATTCAATTTATGAATTTGTGGGGTCGCATGCGAGGGTTAGGATTAAGATTTGGCGCCTCGAGTTCACCTTTTAGGGGGGAGAATTGCAAAAAGGAGGAATTTTTTCTAGATCTGATTCCTTAATTTATTTTGCAGGTCTCTATGTCTCGTATTGCGAGGGGTCAATCCTCTACCGCGTCGGTTGATGGCGCGCCTCCCTCTTATGCTGGTGAGCTATTTTTTTGGAATTTTACAAATTAGTCCATTTTTTTTGGAAATTTGCAAATTGGTCCTTTTCACCCCATTTTGTTCTCCTTGGCGAGGCAATCGGGAAGAGCCTTGATTCTCCTTGGCGAGGATCAACGCTTCAAAGATATGTTTTGCTTGGTCAAAAACATATCTCAAAATCAATAAAGGGGGCGTTTTGACGCTGCATTGTGCCTTATAAGGCAGGGATATATAGTCGATATACCCTATCTTATAAGTGCATAATGTGGCCAAATCGTCTCACCCTTTATAAGGCAGTGACTCTATCTTACCCATTCGTAGGATGAGTTCAACTTCCTTTTATGATTGAGACTAACAACTGTTTAAATTTTTGCTTCCAGTGGAGTACCCTTCTGGGGCGTTCTCATCTCACGCAGTGTACGGGCATCGTGGCGAATATTATTCGACTTCCGACGATTTTTCCCCTATCCCAGTCACTCCTCGGTTTGCTTCGGGCACGTCGACAAAGGTTGCCCAAGCGGTGAAGGAAGGTGGATATCGAGCTCTTCGCCAGTTGATTACAGATGCGCCCCTCGTGAAGGATGCCAGTTCGATTCAGCCTCTCAAGAAGACCGACTTTTTATTTGGCGATTCTGCCAGAGATCCGGATGCTGTGTTTATTGATGCTGAGCAATGGCTTCATAAGACTGGCAGTGGCTTCATATATTTGCCGAAGATTCCTCGGCATCATTCGTTGACTGAGCTCCGGCGTCAGGCTGTGACACGGGAGATGTCGTGGCGCTTGACGGAGGAGCATGAGAGCGTTCACTGCGGATACATCACTCATCAGGTAGCTCCTGGTTCGAGCAGGAGTCACATCACTGGATTGCATCCTGGAGTATTGGGGTTAGATGCACCGCCACGTAACGAGCTTCTTGCCGCTGCTTCTACTTTGAAGAATCGCCTCGCTGCTTTAGGACGGGAGATGCCTGCGACATGCCACAGGTTTTATGGTTGAGTCCATTCTTTGGACAAGTTTGGTGGACTCGCATGACGAAGTACGTCTTGAGCCGATGGAGCGAGGAGTTACACGCCTGTGGTCTGTATGCAGCCGTTCGTGCCACTATGTATGGTTTGCCTGTTAGTACGAAGCATTTCTTCGCTTTGTACGAGCTCTACAACCCGGATTCGAACACTTTTCTGACACGGCAAGGGGAGTTGGGTTTGGCCCTCCATGAGATGCACAGGATTTCTGGTTTGCCCATGGGACAGATGTTATATCAGGAATATTTTCCCTCCAACCAAGAATTAAGTCAGCTGAAGGATCGCATGCCCGACCGCTACGAGACTTTATGGGATCTCACATGTCACTATCATATCACTTTGGCACAGTCTGAACCCTTAGCGAAGAGGGCTAAATCCCATGTGAGCCAGAAACAGTTTGCGTCTTATTTGTTCAGGAATGTAGAGAGCAATTCTGGCTAGGCTATTTGTGAGCTGGCACCACTCACTCCTTCAGGGGTTAATAATCTACTGAAGAAGGTTGATGCTCAGTCCTGAGAGTGGCTTTCCTGCAGGGACCAAGTTTAAATCATTCTTATGGCATGCGACCGCACCGATTCGACCGATGACCCTTCTTGCTGGTTACCTTGCTATCTGGTTAAAGAAATGTGTGGTCCCTTATCAGTCTGCTGATGCTTTGCCCTTGGGAAGTGCTCTACCCAGCGTTTCAGCTTGCCTACAAGAAGGAACTTTCGCTTCTTCCGGTGATGGTGGCTAACATTCATCGAGGGCTTCGACAGATTTCTAGTGCTTTTACATGGAAGGAAAGTGGACCACCAACTCAGATTCCTACCATTAAGGTGGAGCTTCCGTACACTTATTTGATGGCTTGGTTCGTCCTTCATCATTCCGATATGATGTCAGTACCGTATGCCACAGACCCCTCCGCTCCCCTACTACAGCTGTTTGAGAATGGCAAGTGGGAGGGGCGAGGATTCCCCGCTCGCCAGTTTGGCTATGATCAGCTTTATGTCGGGAATCCACGTCAGCAGCTTCGGACCCACGGCGGTTTGGTGGACGGTCTTCGTGCATGGTTGTGGACCGTGACGGGCTGTACTGGTGCTAAGTTCAGTCTCCCGAGTTCTGAGCGGCAGCTGAACCTCACTTTCCTAAGCTGTAAGTGGTTGTTAGCAGCCAATAGAACTATTCCTGTGAAGCCGATTGCAGAGCTAGAGGCTGAGGAGGCTTCTCAGGCTGATTCCCGTATGATTTGGGAAAATGCTCGATCACAAAGGGCACGGCACAAGACCCGTCGGATTGACGAAGAGGGGAAGAAGATCTTTCATTCTGCTGATGAAGCTTCAGGCGGAGATCTTGAAGATCACGAGGATTATTCTGAACAAGGTTAGTTTCTTACTCTTTCTCTTTATCTTCCAGAATTATTAAGCCTGATAATGGTTTGATGTTTCAGGGACCACAGCTGACCAGGATGACGAGTTCCGTCCTTCTCCCCAGGCGAGACCTTCGATTGCTGTCCCTGCCGCTAGGCGGAAGAGATTAGCCCGTAAGCCACATGTAGTTTCACGAGCATCAGATATGGACTTAGCCGGTGACGACCCTGTTAGTGATGGAGGTAACATCTATCCCATAGACTAGCTTGTTGATCATTTAGAACTTTGACTCACACTTTTCCATTTCTATATAGGAGAGCGTGGGGAGAGCGAGATGAATCCTGCTCTTGTTTCCCACGATTCTATATCTTCTGGTGAGCCCGACTCACCGCACCAAGTAGAAAGGCCTGCAGAAGCTGGTGATATTAGGGAGATCGTCGATGTAGGACCCGGTTCGATGAATCCAGGTACATCTACCATTAACAATACACAAAGGAGTTGAATGATTTGGAATTTGTGCATTCCCTGATTGTCTCTATACTTCTTGCTCTTTTAGATAATTCGCAGGAGGCAAACGTGGGTTTTGGGAATAGAGAGGCTGACGCACCCATAAGAGGTAACTCATTTCTATTGGTCGTATTCTCTTTATTCTCCTTTCATACTTATATTCTCTTGTGTCAGATTTCTCGACTGATGATTTTGACGAGGAAGGCTTGCTTGTGGACACTCCTATGCTCTACTTCATGTATGGTTCTCCTCAAATTGATGACCAGTTGCCTGGAGATGTATTTCCTGAGTCTACGCTCCCTAAGAATCCCGAGAATGGTTTTTCTGAAAGTACGTAACTCTTCTCAAATTAATTATAGGACCAGTCAATCTTTCGACTAATGCAACTATAATATGATGCATCTGAGAATTCTATTTTGTATTTGACAGGAGCTTTTGTCGGGACTGATCCTGTTGAGCCGGCTGTGGGACCAACTACACCAGTTGATAGACCCCCAGCCGTTACACCTCCACCACCCCCGGTGACTCAAGAGGAAGAAGGTATGAAATTAGCTACTGAGAAATGTTATTCATTTCTTCATCAAGGCTTCTGACGGATTTCTCCTTTTTGTGTAGGGCTTTCTTCTCGGCTTCACGTCCTTGTGAAGGAGTTGTTATCAGACAGCGACCCAGAGAAGATTGTCATCTGTATAGAGATCTATTCCTTCTTCTCCTTTGTGAATGCTATGATTGACAAGCTCTTCCACGGCGGACTTTCCCTTCACCAGTTCAAGCCATTCCTTGATCTTAAGATAAATTCAATAAGGGATGCAGGGTACCCAGATCTGGCGAAGTCTATTGTTGATGATCTTGACTGCCTAGAGCGTGAGCTTCAGATGTTTCGTGAGCTCCGGGATGCAGGTGCCTCTTCATTCATCGCTGCCGAGTTGGACACCCACTTACAGACATGGCGCGATGCTAGGTTTCTTGCTGAGTTCGACATTCAGGTGCATCAGGATCGAGTGGATCGAGTCGAGGCCCACCTTACTGCTAAATCATCTTCACTCACCGAGCTTGACTCCTCTATTACCTCTTGTGAGACCCAGATAGACCAGCTCCAAATAGAGCTCAATGAGAAAAAGGAGACTTTGATTATTCTTCAGATGACAAAGACACAGGATCAGCAGGCTCACATCGCTTTATCAGATGAGCTGAAATCCTTGAAGTAGAAGCTGACCGAGACAGAGGAGGTTGCTGCGAAGACTTTAGCCACCAACGAGAAGTCTATCAGAGCTGAGCTGAGACAAGCTTATGATGAGAAGTTGTCTAGTCTTAATCAGCAGATTTTTTGCCATGTTCTTGATCTATGATTTCATTTGCTGAATGTTTTGACTTTTGATCCTTTTAGTGGAACTGGTTTTTGTCTTTATCTTTATTATGATTCCTCATTCCGTTTGAAATGATTGACCATAATACTTTTAGGATTTTTGGCAAACCCTCAACCATCAACGGATTTGATTAGCCTTTACCGACTACCGTTTGAGTCGGGCTAGCATGCGAATTGTCTAAATCCGTTCCGCATGTCACGTTGTGCTAAGAGAGTGAATTCTCTGAGACTTTGTGCTATGATATTGAATACATAGACTTCGCCATTGTTACGAGAATAGGCTACCCGGCGATACGTGTTAGGTGTTGACTTTAGGATTTTCGGCTAACCCCCAGTCTTTAACGGGTTTGATTAGCCTTTACCGACTACCGTTTGAGTCGGGCTAGCATGCGAATTGTCTAAATCCGTTCCGCATGTAACGTTGTGCTAAAGGAATGAACTCCCTTAGACTTGATGCTACGGCTCCGAATACGTAGACTTCGCCATTGTTATGGGAATAGGCTACCCAGCAACGTGTTTTAGACGCTGACTTATCCCTACTTAGGCTTCGGGATAAAATTCCTCAGAATCGAACTCTGGTGTCTTTTTCTTCGGAGAAAGACTAAACCGGCGACGCGTGTTAGGCGTCGGCATATCCTTTCTTAGGATTCGGGATGAAATTCCCCATGCGTGTAAGGCATGGATTCTGGTGTTATTAATAACAACCTGTCATAATGTTGAATATGTGAACGGGTGTTCTTTTTGACGGTTAAGAACTAACCGACAGCGCGGGTTAAGCGCAGACTTATCCTTGCTTAGGTTTCAGGATAGAATACCCCAGAATCGAACTCTGGTGTCTTTTTCTACGGAAAAAGACTAAACCGGCAGCGCGTGTTAGGCGCAGACTTATCCCTGCTTAGGATTCGGGATAAACTTCCTAGGATGAATCCTAAATTGACAAATTTTGGAAAGATCGGTGCGGGAAAGGAAGAATTTTATATTCTATTTCCCGGTCTTCTTTTAGGGTGAAGGCAAACCCGAATAACAAGGAAGGAAGAATTTTATATTCTATTCCTTGATTCTGGAAAGGAAGAATTTTATATTCTATTTCCAGTGCAAAAGAAACTAAGAGTGGGATTTCCACTCCGAGAATCTGAAAAATCTAGATAAACTTGCCTTTTATAGGATTGGTTATCTAAACTGAAAAAGAGTTCTTCGTTTATCGAAGTGAAACTTCAACTTCGGTTATAGCCATGAGAGGGCTTAACCAAAGAGCATAAGAAGGGAGTTCTTTCGTTTATCGAAAGGGGACTCCGAAATTAAAGTGGACCTCTTGTTCATGGAAAGAGTCAAAAGGGCCAGAAAGACATTTTTAGTGGACCCACTGTCAATTGAAATTGATCAGTGAGGGATTTTGGTGGTGAAAAAGATTTTGGGTTATCCTCTAGAATATTAAGTGTAATATTCTTTAAGGAACTTTCCGGTAAATGGGTTATCCTGAATGTACTAGGGATAGTACTTTTTCAGGAACTTCCCATTTATTGGCATTAATTGCCTGGTGCCTTCTTGAGTAATCAGGCGATATGCACCGTTTGAGTAGACTGTGTCTATCACAAACGGTCCTTCCCACTTGGGTTCTAATTTACCTTTCTTCTTGGAGGTTAGGATTATCGGTCGGCGAGCAGCGAGGACCAGATCTCCCTCCTTGAAGCTTCTCTGTCGGACTCTTTTGTTGAAAGCCCTAGATATTCTGGCTTGATATAACTCAATTTGTTGTTGATCCTCCAAACGCTTTTCATCCAACCTCTCGAGTTCTTCGAGATGTTTCTGATGGTGTTCTTCTGTCGTCATCTCGGTTGCGAGAGCGATCCGAAGTGACGGGATTTGAATCTCCAAAGGCAGCACAGCTTCACATCCGTATACCAACGAATACGGGGTGGCCCCTGTAGGTGTGCGTATGGTGGTGCGATAAGCCCAGAGTGCCTCACCGAGTTTATCATCCCAGTCTCGTTTATTGGTCTTCACGAGCTTTGACAGGATCTTAATGATCGTCTTGTTGAAAGCCTCAGCTAGTCCGTTCGCAGCGGGATAATAAGCTGTCGACGAAACATCCTCAATCTTGAATTTGTCACAAAACCTGATGAAGGCGTTGCTTATGAACTGTGGACCGTTGTCATGAATGATCCGTCTTGGCACGTCGTGTCGGTATATGACATGATGCTTGATGAAATTGATGACGTTGTTTGTCTTCACTTCTTTAAGCGGAATTGCTTCAGCCCACTTCGAGAAGTAATCTGTGATTGCGAGGATGAATCGATCACCTTTGACTGAAGGGGGAAATATAGGACCGACAATGTCCATACCCCATGTCTCGAACGGCCATGACGTGGTTGACGTGTGCAACTGCTCTGGCGGTTAATGCATATAATTTGCATGTATCTGACAATCGTGGCATTCTCGTGCGTATTCGATTGCATCTCGAACCATCGTTGGCCAGAAATATCCCATTCTCCTGATGCGATCATACAGTTTGGGACCGGGCTGATGCGCACCACATTCTCCTTCGTGTGCTTCTTTAAGAACTTCTTCTGCTTCTTTGTTCGAAAGGCATCGGAGTAATAAACCATCGTACCCACTACGGTATAACGTATGGGTCTCGGCATTATAGAAGAATCTTGGTGCTCTTCGGCGAATTGATTCCCTTTCTTTTATGTCTTCTGGTATAATACCATACTGGACGTAGTCAATGATGGAAAAACGCCAATCTCGGGACTCAGACCCAATTTGAGTTGAATTCACCTCCTTGGCGTTAATGTTTCCGTCATCTTCTTCTTCAATATCCATATCGTATATGGGTATGCAGAGTTGATGCGTCCTCACTGTGACTAACAGCTCAGTTTCGGGAGGCTGCGCAAGTGATACCGCTAGTGCTGCCAGTGCATCTGCATAAGCGTTCTGGAGACGAGGGATGTATTCAATAAAGAATTCTTCAAAAGATTCTGCCATTTTGATGGCTTCCTGGTGGTATGGGATCAGGTCTTGGTTCCTGACTTCATACTTTCCACGGACTTGGTTGACTATTAATTGAGAATCCCCAAAGGCTTCGAGATATTCGACCCCCAGCTCCTTAGCGAAACTGAGCCCAATGAGAAGCGCGTTGTATTCGGCTACGTTATTGGAGCACGGACTAGTCAATGAATAAGCTCGAGGCATCACATGCTTTCCCAGGGAGATCAAGACAATTCCAATCCCGGAGGAAACTGTAGATCCTCCCGGGGTTATCACCCTATTAACTGACCTTGAAGCACCATCGAAATATAATTGCCATACTTGTTTGTGCGACGTGGTATTAACCTCGTGGGTTTCATCCGGCAAATCATCATATACTTCTGCCGTATCTGTGGTCGGGTTTGCCGCTAGAAGATCACAAATCGCTTGCCCTTTGATCGACTTCTGTTGTTTGAAGTGCAAATCATATTGGGATAAGAGAAGAGCCCATTTCGCTAACCGCCAATTCATAGAGGCCGGTTGCGTCATAAACACCCGTACTGGATTAACATTGGAAATAACATAAATCGTCTGTCCAACCAAGTAATGCCGCATCTTTTGCATCGCGAATACCAATGCGAGGCATTCTTTCTCGATCATCGGATATCGAGACTCGGCGCCTATCAAGGTCCGGCTCAGGTAATAAACTGCTTGTTCGTGACCGTTATCGTCGTCTTGTGCTAGTAAAGCACTTATCGAGTGGTTCATCGCCTTGATGTAAATCAAGAACGGTTTACCCGATTTCGGTGCAACGAGGACAGGAGGATTCGTCAGATACGTTTTGATATCTTCGAATGCTTTTTGGCAGGCGTCGTCCCAGATGAATGACACCCCTTTCTTGTTTAGCTTAGAGAATGGTTGGCACTTCCCAGAAAGGTTTGAGATGAACCGCCGGATGTAAGCTAGCCGCCCTTGCAATCCTCTGAGCTCTCTCAAATTTCTAGGAGGTTGCAGTTCGTGTATCGCCTTCACTTTGTCAGGATCGATATGTATACCTTTAGTGGTGACGACGAATCCAAGGAATTTTCCGCTAGACATTCCAAGGAAGGATTTAGTAGGGTTCATCTTCAATTGATGGCTTCGCATGAGATCGAACATCGTCTTCAAGTCCTTGATGTGATCTTCTTTGTTATGACTTTTCACAACCAAATCATCCACGTAGCACTCGACTGTTTTCCTGAGATGTTCTTGGAAAATCTTAGTCATCGCTCGTTGATACGTGGCGCCTGCATTCTTCAGACCAAATGGCATTATCGTGTAACAGAATACACCGAGGGGCGTTCTGAACGCTGTATGCTTCTCGTCATCTGGGTGCATCTTGATTTGGTTATATCCTGAAAACCCATCCATGAAAGACATTCTCTCAAACCCGCATGTATTGTCGATCATAACATCCGTGATTGGGAGAGGAAAGTCGTCTTTTGGACATGCCGTATTCAGGTCCCTGAAGTCAATGCAAATCCTGATTTTACCGTTCTTCTTCATGACCGGAACGATATTGGCTAGCCAATCTGGATGTTGCTCCTCTCGGATAAATCCTGATTCAATTAATTTCTTAACTTCTGCCTCGATGGCTTCCATTATCTGCGGACGAAACCGTCTTTGCTGCTGCTTGATAGGTTTGGCATCCGGCTTGATATCGAGGTGGTGCATTGCCACATTGGGGTCAAGCCCTGGCATATCCTCGTAGTTCCAAGCGAAGACGTCAATACACTCCCTGATGAGAGCAATTAACTCCTCCTTCTCATTTGAGGGAAGACTATCGCTAATGAATATCGGCTTTGGGTTGGCCTTGTCGCCCATGTTAACTTGGACTATTTTATCCTCAGTGGGGAGTTCTCTCTGTTCGAACCTGTCACCATACTGCATATTCAGATGATGAACCCACGGGTCTTCCCATGTTGGCATTTGATCATCGTCCTCCATTGTAGACGGATCAGCTGTAGTCATGTTTACCATTAGGGCTTTGAATGCCTCCCCTAGACTTGTGTCGGAATTACCAGCTGAAGAATCAGAAGAGTATCCGTTCCTAGTTTTGTTAGCAATTTGATTGATGATTTGCCAACCACATTCATCATCGGACGAGGAAACATAACCTAAGCCTCTCCCGTATTTATAATAATCCTCAGGTTTCCCTTTTGGTACATATACCACTTTGGCTAGAGTACGAGGACCTCGATCGAAGTATAAACCTTCTCCTACTGTGAAATCGTACCCCTGCTTTTCCATGAGCTTGCGCGCTTCCGGACTATACTTAGATAGATGCCGACCAGGTTTGTCATCATCTTCATCTTCACTTAGGAAATCGTCTGGTAACGGAGAGCTTTTTCCTTTACCATAAATTACTTCTTTTGCACCTCCTATCTTGTTCGGGATGATTATGGTTGTTCCGAAAGAATGCTGGAGGCGTTCCTTTGTTACATAGGACGACCGAAGCGGCATATACAAATCAGGATTATTATACAATTCTGTTATCACATCATTAAGAGACAGGGAGTACTCTAAATCGTTATTTATTTCATTAGTGGCAAGTTGCCAGTTACAACTGCCCTTTGACGTTTGTTCATCGTCAAGGTTGATTACAAAGGGTACAATGTCGTTTAAAACATAACATCCATTGTAATCAAATCCGGCTTCGGTATCAGCTTCTCCTCCGCTATCCGTGCCTTGGGCCGATGATTCAGTATCGGATTCGTTACCATAAAGGAGAGAATCAGTGAAATAATTCACATACCCTTTAAATGGTTGCTTATCCGCGACCACCGTTCTAACCCTATTATCAGCGTCGACATATTTCAAACACTGATGGAGAGTTGAGGGGACTATAACATTACTATGGATCCAAGGCCAACCCAATAGTAAGTTATATGAAGTTTCGGCATCGATCACATAACATGTGACTTCTGTCTTCAAATCTCCCATTTGACACTTTATCCGGATTTTACCTAAAGATCTTGACCCACTGGTATTGAACCCGTAGATAACAGTGCCTGTGGACGCCAACTTGCTAACTGGAATACAAAGGAAATACATCAAGCGAAGCGGCATAATACTCACAGCAGAACCCGGATCCACTTGGATTCGGTTGACTTTGCTGGAGCCGATGTACCCGATGAAGTATAGCGGTCGATCGTGGTTCGAATTCTTCGTCTGCATGTCCTCTTTGGTGAAGGTAATGCAGGCAAGGTTCTTAGTCGCTATGTTGCACTGTTGACTCAGTGGTTCTGGCTGTTCAGGCACCAGCTTGATTTGAGTCAGAAACACCTCTGAATTGGCCAAAGCTTCTTGCAAGGCCTCCCTGGTTTCCTTGGACAACCGCAGCAACTCATACAGCGTTATCCGTGCTAAAATATTGGCTAGTTGAGCCATTATATCGAAGACTTGTGGAGTCTTCGAGCTTTCCGGTTTGTCTTTTCCAATCGGGCGACTGAAACGAGACTGCTTCGGATTCTGAACTTCCTGGGGATTCTTCTCTTTCGGTTTATTCATCGGTTGTCGTCGAGCCTCTTCGCCCGGTGTAGGACTTGTAATCACCCCCATCTCCGTGAGAGTTTTGGCTGGTCCCCATTTATTCACCCCCTGCTCACTAGGTGGTGGATAGTTGTAGTGATACTCATTTCCGCTTCGGGTTGCAAAAACTTCTTGTTCTTCTTCAGAGAGCAGAAAAGCTAGTATTCTTTCGTCATCTTCTCCTAGGATAGCAGAGACTCCGCAGCAAGACTTTCCTTTCCCTTTGGACTTCTTCTTGGATGACGACCCGGCCCATTGTTCATCTTCAATCAGGTCGGGGTGAACCCAGAGGATTTTGCCGTTTGGAGCTGTATGTGGCACAAGTCCTTTTTGACGCTGTCTATGTGGGTCGTCGTTTACTGTCTTCATTCCCACTTTGGTGATGCCTTTTGGTTCAAACCACGCTGTAGGCACTGATCCAAAGCTGATTGAAATCATGTTTGCTCTAACATTCTTGGACGGCTTCGGGGTTATGACGCCTACATCAATTAGCGCCTGGATCTTGTCCTTGAGGTGGTAGCATGATTTCGTAGGGTGATGGACCGCTCTGTGATATGCACAATACCTCGGATCCGTCACTTTGCCAGCCCCTTCTTGATCTACAATCACTGGCAGCTGGATTTTGTTGTTGTCCAAGAGGTACTTAAAGATGCCGGGAACTTCGTCATCCTTGAAGGAGTACACTTTAGGAAACCTCGGCTCCGAAGACTTCTGCTTCTGAGGTCGTTGTTGCCATTGTGACTGCGATTGTTGTGGTGCTCGTTGCTGCTGCCGCTGTTGTTGTTGCTGAGGTTGCAATTGAAAGGTTTGGTTAGCATCAACTGCATTAGCATGTGCCTTACCTTTACCCCGTGGGACGAAATTCTGTTGTGGAGCATTATTCGCCTGTTGGCCTCTCTCCGCCTTCTTTCTTCTGAGGAATCGCTCGGTTTGCTCTCCTCGGACCTTTAGATCCTTCCATGTCTTGGACGGTGCTGTCCCCATTGCTTCCAACACATCCAGTGCGAGGTTGTTGTGGCACGTCTGGAGGATGAATTCCTCGGTGATCGGGTCCCGACAGTTCATCGCCTTATTCCGGAACCTCTTGACGAAGGTGTCAACCAATTCTCCGTCTTTCTGCTTCTCGTCCAGCAACGATCCGATGGATATCTCCGTGTCATCATCGAAGAAGTTGGCGAGGAACTTGGTCTCCATGTCATCCCAAATATTCATGCTACCTGGCTTGAGGCGGCGATACCAATCGAAGGCGGCTCCGCGAAGAGTGCCGACGAATGGCGATACCAATCGAAGGCGGCTCCGCGAAGAGTGCCGACGAATGACTGCACCATCAGAGGCTCATTACCGGAAATTACCCCCAAATGCGATTTGAAGTAAATCAAATGCTGGGTGGGTGAACCCATTCCATTAAACGGCGTGAAGTTAATTAGATTGAACTTCGCCGGATACGAGATTGATTCCCACACTCTTGGGTATGGACAAGGAATGCCCGTCTTTTTCATCTCTTGAGCGGAAATCAATGTATTGATTTTGCTCTCGAGATTTTTAATTTTTAGATTTTCATCTGTGTTTTTACTAGCATTCTCGTTACCACCCCCTGCATTGACGGGAGGATTATTGGTATTACGAGCTTCATTCGTATCCTCGTCCTCCTGATGAACTTGGTTGCGACGACTTGGTTCGCCTTGCTGGTTCGTCAATGCTTGGATTTGTTGGTCATGCATTTCTCTCATGTTTTGCATGGCCATCTGCATTTCGAACCTGAAGGTTTCCTGCTGCTTAGCTAAGGCATCTTCAAGCATTTTGGCCACTTGCTCCGCACTTATCATAAGTGCCTCACGGGGTTGTCCCTCGCTAGATACTGTATTATCTGATGCGACCGCGGAGCCGGCATCAGATTCTTCATCTTCTGAAGGGAGCCTTGTTCGAACCCTACCATAGGTTGTTCGCTTGATAGTTCTGGACTGCAGATGGGTTCTAGGCCGGGATGCTTTCAGAATCGATTCGAGATTGTCCCGCGCCGACCTCCCTCTGCTGGTCATGTTGGTGGTGACCCTCGGAAATTCTCCCTCTTCAACCACCGTTTTTCTTCGTCGGGAACGCCTAGGCCTTGGTTTTGGCGTTTCAGTACTGAGCCTCTCAAAAACCGAAACTCGTTCGGGGACCGCCTTGATGTAGCTGCATTCAGACAATACTGCCCGAATGAGTTTGGAACAGGGGCACTGATTTTCCTATTCTCGGGGACTCCTTTTCCTGGTTTTATTCATACCCCCAGCACGATAGTACAACTCGTCTGTTTGACGGTCGGAGTAATCTATTGTGTGTTGGCACGACTTCTCAGGTATAACATTATCGTCATCAGACGATAATGTTTCCTTCTGAGGGGGAACTGCCTTCTTCAGGCTTTCAAAAGTCACGCGCCTCGAAACATGCCTTTTTGGGCGTGAGTTCTCGGTGGGCTCCTGGACTTCAACGCGCAAGTTGGTGCGCATGACTGCCTTGGTCTCTTTGTCATGTTGGAGGTGACGGCGACCCCCAGCATGTTGTGTCGTCCGGGGCTTCTTCATCGGGCCCAACCGATCTTGAACAGAAGCTTTGACTCGCTCATCAGAAAGTGGACCGAGACGCTCCAAGACTGGCTTCTTCCTTTGGGACGATTCTGCATGATCTCCCGGAGAAGCTATTGGGATTACCGGCGACTTTGGTTGATTCACCGGAGGTTGAACTTTGGTTGGATGCTGCTTCGGCCTCCACACTTGGCGAGTTGATGGTGGCTTCTTGGCCACTCTTCCTTTCTTCAATTCCTCGGCCTTCTGCATGAGGATTCTTGCTTGTGCAAGCAGTGCGCGGCGTTTGTGAATCCGCTCTTCAAGTGTCGAACGGTTCCGTTTGACCCGGATCCATTCGTTCGTCGGCGGCTTAGAGGAACCACCATTCTTCAGTTGTTGAGATTGTTTGCCTCTCCTATTCTTCAGATCCGCGTTGTAGCGGACCCCGTCCGTGGACTCCATCGCTTTGGCGAATTGCCGCGCAAGGCGTTGACATCGCCTCTGGCGGGCTCTCTTCGAGAGAGTCACCACGCCCCCTGCGGCAGAAGGGTTGGCCAGAGTAGCTCCGACCTGGTTGGGATTTGGAGGAATCTTACCCGATGCGACTTTGGCATCAAACGGGGCGAGATATTCGTTGGTGTTTTCGATGTCTTCATACCAACGAGTTTTTCTCCTGGAGGAGAGCTTCTTGGACTTGCGGGGGGAGGTTGATCCGGACGAGGACGACAAGTATTCCTCGAACTTCTGCTGGTCGAACTCGTATTCGACCTCCTCCACGACTGGGATCGAGACCAAAAAATCCAACCTTTTCAAATGAACAACACATGGCCTATTTATACCTGATGGTCGCCAGATTGTTCGCGGGAAAAATCGTGTCTTTCTTCATTATTGATTCCATTGCTATCTTTAAATAACAACTTTTTGAGTTACAAAGATCCGGTCTTTTTATAAGATCCGGTTACAACGAAATCAAAAATAAAGAAAAAGATTACAACTTTCTCCTTTTATCGAACAAATCGCGAGCTCCTGTTTGCGGTCACTCGCTTTGTGGGTTCTTTGCCTGCGCCGGGGTTTATCCGTGGACCACCGCGAGATCTAGATCCGATCGGATCTACGCAGTACGACGGGTATTATTTCACCAAGGAAATAATAGCCAGGGAGGATTAGTTCACCAAGGAAATAATCATCCAAATCTCGGGATCAAAGGCCAAGCTTTGATCTGGAGTATGCCTACGTAGATCTGAGATCCGGTCCTCTCGAACACATGCCTTATTTGGCGTTGACGATCGCCGAGCACCAGATCTGGATGAACAAGTCCTCGAAGTCCCAAAGCTTGGATCTTTTTAAGTTCTGAGTCTTGAATCCAGCAGGGCTTCGCCTCTCCAAATTTTCCAACCTCTTCAAATGAACAACCGTTGGCCCTATTTATAGGCTCCCTTTACTGTGCCCGGGCACAGATCTGGCCGGCCACCTCAGGGTGGCTCAGCTTTGGCCGAGCCACCCAGAGGTGGCTCGGTTTCGGCCGAGCCCCGAGCCACCTCAGGGTGGCTCGGCATGGGCCAAGCCACCCTGAGGTGGCTCGGTTTCGGCCGAGCCCCTCTGGGTGTTTGGGTTCTGTCGTTTTGTCGTTGTTCCTGTGGTTGATTCGGACTCTGATTTGTTGATCTGATTTGGCTAGATCCGATTCCTGATTAGGCAGTAAATCCACTTCTGAGTTCGAGTCCAAAACTGATCTTGATTCGATCGTGATTCGTCCGAGTCTGTCCTTGGTTGGATGTCTCGTTGACTCTACGAACACTTGGCTTGATTCCACACGCGAATAGATGTATTCCGTTGCTTGCGTGTGATTCGTCAACCTCGTCGCCTCGTTGGTTCGTCGGTTTATGCCGAGCTATGCTAAGGGACCTATAAGCAATTTTATACGCCTACAAAAATATTCAAAAAATAGTATTATAAATGGAAGATGAATAATTAAAGCTAATAAGACAAGATCATTGGTTAAAAATAGACTAAAAAGACACAAAATAGAATATGCAGTTTGTTCCTAATCCTTGATAGACTTCAAAAAAGTCATAAATTAAATATTAATTCTAACTCTAGTTTAATTAAAATACCAAATTTAAATTGTGATCTTATTTTTCAAATTATTTTGAATTTAATATTAATTTTGAAATATTTTAATTTTAATTTTTTTAAATAATTATTATGAGATTAATTAACATTTAAATTAATTTGAATTTTTTATTTTTAAATAGTTCTAAAAAAATTTCCTTATTTTAGATTTTTATTTGTGAAATTAATTTTTATTTATTACATTTTCTAAGTGTAATATTTCTAGACGTAATTTTTGGAATAATTATTGCAACAAATAATTATCATGACTTATGATTGTATAATATTTGTATACTAATAATGATTGAGAAATTTAGTTATGTTCATAATCTAAAATACTCACTTTTGATAATTCATATTTTATAGTCTAAATTTTTTATGAATATAGGATTTTTTTCATAAATTATAACTTTTTATTTTTAAAAAAATAATTGCATTTTTAATTTAAGAAAATTTAATTTTATTCAAATATTAATTAATGCCAAAATTAATTCTATTTTCATAAATTACATAATGTCTAGGTTTTTATTTTTAGATATTTTAAAATACCAAATTTGGATTATTTTCTTATTTTTAAAATTATTTTGAGAAAAAACTGCTTCAAGGCCCGAAAACCCAAAAACTCATTTGTCCTAGCCCTTCCAATTATTTGTAATGTGTTGCAGTCCCAAAATTTTAAAAAAATTTTGCCCAAGCCCCTCTATCATAACTTCAGCTCATGTTTTCCCAAAAACTCAATTTTACCCCTCCCCAAAATCACTGTCATCCCCCCCAAAACCACACTTCTTCTTTCTCCTCTTCCACCTCTGTCTCTTTCCTCCCTCCTTCCTCGCCGCAACCGCTGCTCTCTCCTCCGTCGTCTCCTTCCTCCTTAAAAACCACATGTTCTTTTCTCCCATCGAAGCAGGTCACCGGCCGGCACAACGACATGGAGCTCCATTTAGCGGCGCAAAGGGGGATCTCGTTGTTGTTAGGGGGGTTTTGGGGGAGTTTGATGCTCAGATGACGGTGACCGGGGTTGAGTTTGACACAGAGGTAGCGACCATCAGGTCGGCGATGGTGAATGAGTTGAATTGGGGGTGGGGATCAGGAGAGGATCGAGAAGGTCGTGGAGGAGGTGATCGGGTGGCTGGAGGGGAACCAGCTGGCGGAGGTGGAGGAGTACGAACACAAGCAGAAGGAGTTGGAGGTGGTATGTGGGCCGTTAATCGCGAAGATGTATAAGGGTGGTGGAGGAGCTGATAGTGCAGGGATGAATGATGGTGGTTCTTCTAGTGATGGTGCAGGTGGTAGTGGCAGTGGTGGTTCTGGGCCTAAGATTGAGGAGGTTAATTAAGATTTTGGTTCTTTGTAGTATGGTTTTGGGTCGAGTACTTGTTTAGTCTTTTTAGTTTGTGTTGAGTCATGTTGCTCTGTTCTAGTTTATGGGTGAATAATGTATGGTATAGCAACAAGTATTAGTAAATCAAAAATAACTTTTGTGTGTATGATGGTTGAATCACAAGAGGATCAAAAACTTGTTCTCTCTTTATGCCTGGAAGCTAGAGCTTTATCCGTGCTTCTTGTTAACATTTAGCTGTTAAGTTTTACATAAAACATGTGAACTATAGCTGATTAGATGTTAACCTTTAGCGTTCAATGTAAAGTATAATTGCATAAATGTTAAATTTTTTCTTTTAAATGTTAAGTTTAGTACATAGACTGTTAACTTTTTTCTTTAAAATGTTAAGTTTTGTTAATTAACTGTTAAGTTTTACCTAGTACATGTGAACTATAGACAGTTAACTGTTAATTAGGACTTGTTCCATATAAATATAATTGAGTGATAGTTATCTTTATTCTTTTAAATGTTAAGTTTTGTGTTGTACATGTGAAATATAGCTGATTAACTATTAACCTTTTAAATGTTAAGTTTTGTGTTGTACATGTGAAATATAGCTGATTAACTATTAACCTTTAGTTGTTCCATATAAAGTGTTGTACATGTGAAATATAGCTGATTAACTATTAACCTTTAGTTGTTCCATATAAAGTATAATCTGTTAATATGTTAATATAGTTATCAATTTACCAATTAAGATTAACATAGTTCTCATTTAATGTGTTAACGGCTTATGTTAACATGTTGCTCAATCTGTTTATATATAATAGTTAACACAGTTAACATGTAAGTTGTAATAGTTATCAGTTTATATATAAATAGGTTTAATCCAAATGTTTACATAGTTAACATGTAAGCTATGATAATTAACATGTTAACTATTATATATAAGCTGATAACTATCACAGCTTACATGTTAACTATAATATGAACACATGTTAAATATAAAAACTAACATGTTATCAGGATAAGGGTGTTAGTTAACAGATTACAAATAATAGTTAACATATAATAGATTATAGTTAATAATTTACTAAATATAGTTATCAATTTAGCATCCAAAGATAACATGTTATCAGTATAACTTAACAAGCGAACTACGAAAGTTAACATATTATTGATGTAACTTAACAAGCAAACTATGAAAGTTAACATGTTATCGGTGCAATTTAACAAGCGAACAAAGAAAGTTAACATGTTTCTGATGACATAACAGATAACATATCTTCTTTATATATTGTACAATGATGACTGATCCAATCAGTACAAATATTAAATATACATTGAGCAAATCTATACTTTGCACATTCATAAACATTTCACATAGTCCAGAGGAGGAGAAACTAATAAACTCTTCACTCCCAATTTCTTAATTTCTTCTAATAAAACTTATTTATACATCAGTAATAAACACAATCTCCACCGACACGTCACCACACGTCAAATGCTTCAATGCTCTCTCTGGTCAGCAATCGTGACCCCAAACCTAAAATTAACCTTCGTTGACGTCACTGAGAACGGCGTCGGAGTCATCAACAATGTCGTCAAGCAAAAAGTCGAGTTTTTTGAGCCACAATACATGTCCAAAAGCTCATCAAAGAGTTTTTTGAGCAAACAAAGAGTTCAATAGCTCGTCAGACTCCAAAAGATTAACACTACATAAAAACAAAGCCACAATACATGTCCAAACTCCATATTACAGCAAAAAGTTGAGTTTTTGAGCCATTTCATCAAACATATAGCCACTTATACTTATATTTACACAAGACAACTTACCACCTTAACATAATTACCCAAAACACAAACTTTTTCCTCCACCGAAGCATTTCGTCAAGCACCAGGTTCGCCCTTTCACTTATTCACAGAAAACCAAAACAAAAAATCATCAGAAAAAGGGGCGAAAATTCGTTCCTAGAATGTAAAAATAGAGATAAAAATTGCATCTTTTTCTTTAAAAAACAAATAAAAATAGTACCTTTCGCTCATAGCCACCAGGGTGGTGCCAACGAGGAGGATAGAACTTGATCCCCCTCATCGTGGCGACCTCCAGAATATCCATGTTCTCCAAGCTCATATCGGGTTCTCCGAACATCATGGCGAACAGTTCCATATAATCCGTTAGGATTAGGGTTTCTATTGTCTCATTGTCGTTTGGGGGCCAGGGGTCGAAGGGGCCCATCAATTTTTTGTACTCGAAATGAGAGTGAGAGTGAGAGAGATCTGAGAGAGAGAGGAGGAAGAAGGAGAAGATCTGAAGAAGAAGAAGAGGGGTATTTTGGGGGGGTTTTTGACTTTAATTTTTTGGAAATTGTAATAAGGGTTGAATCATAAAGAATTTTTATTTTTGGGGCTAATACACATTATAAAAAGTATAGGGGGCTGAGACACATCAAGTTTTTAATTTTGGGGCCTTGAAGCAATATTTCCTTATTTTGAATTTAATGTTAATTTTGAAATAAATTAGTTTTAATTTTTAAAAAAAAGTACTTATGAGATTAATTAATATCTACATTAATTTGAATTTTCTATTTTTATTTTTAAATAATTCTAAAATTCTATCTTTATTTGAGATTTTTTAAATTTGTGATATTAATTTTTATTTATTAAATTTTCTAAATATAATATTTTGGGTCATAATTTTTGGAATAATTATTACAACAAATAATTATCATGAGTCGTGACTTATGATTGTATAATATTTGTATACTAAATTTTATAAAGATTGATAACTTAGTTAAGTTCATAATCTAAAATATTCACTTTTGTTAATTCATATTTTATAGTCTAATATTTTTATGAAAATTGGATTTTTTTTTCTTAAATTATGATAAAATACTTGTAATTTTTAATTTAAGAAATTCTATAATTATTCAAAATATTAATTCATGCCAAATTTAATTATATTTTCATAAATTACTTACATCCAGATTTTTATTCTGAAAATTTTATTTTTATTGAATTATTGTGAATTTTTAATTTTTAATTTTTAAATATTTTTCTAAAATATTAATTTATCTACATAACTTGCAATAATTGATTCATTAATAATTAATATAGAGATAAATATTTCCAAATTTTTTCAATAAAATAAATACCTCCTAAATTTTTTATGAAAAAATAAGGATTTTTTCATAGATTTTGGTTTTAATTTTATATTTTCTATATATATATATATATATATATATATATATATATATATATATATATTATATATATAATATATATATATATATATATATATTATATTATTATATATATTATATATTAATATATATATATATATAATTTATATAATATTATATATATATGAGAAATATGGTATGCTTGGTACCAAGCACAAAAAGTTATACTTGTAGTAGGTGTCAAATCCCCATCCATCATTCAAATGTAGGAACAAATTCACCGGGTAGTGAGTGGTTGGGGATTTGACACCTCACTACCAGCACAAAATTTATGCTTGTACCAAGCATACCCATATTTCTCTCTCTCTCTCTCTCTCTCTCTCTCCTCTCTATCTATATATATATATATAATATATATATATATATATATTCTATTGTTTTAAAAATTTATGTTAAAAAAAATAAAAAAATTGTTAATATTTTATTTAATTACTAATTTAATTTACTTATTATGTTTTTTGTATTTTTTATTTTTTTTATTTTTCTTAAATATGAAATTATCTATTTAATTTTTAATAATTGACTCAATGTAATTGAGCTAAAATATTTTATATAATTTGTAAATTATTTAAATTAAAATTTTAATTTATAAATAGGTTTGAAAAGATTATATATCGTAAATCTCTACTTATTTTTACATTTTTTACAAAAAGTATATAGTTATATAAAACATAACACAAGCATAATTAAAACAAGGTATTCTCTAAAATTTTAACATTTGATTTACCTATTATTTTTATATTTTTATAAAAACTATAATATAAACTATAACATAATTATAATTAATATCATATATCCCTAAAACTTTTAAGATTTGATTTACATTTTATTTTGTAGCATATATAATTATATAGAATATAACATAATCATAATTAATATAGGATTCCTCGTTTTTTTTAGGATTTATTTACCCATTATTTTCATATTTTATAACATCTAAAAAGAAATACAAAAAAGATAAATGAAATATCTTATTAATGTAAACTTTATTTATAGAAATATCCCACATATATCTAAATTTTCATTGTCGTTTAGAAGTAAAATTTAAAAATAAGATTTACTCATATTTCATTATCTTTAAGATATCTTGCATTTATTTAAATATAACATAATCATAAGTAATATAGGATATTCCCAAATTTTTTAGGATTTGATTTACCCATTATTTTTAGATTTTATAACATATAAAAAAATTAAATAAGATTTCTTATACATGTAAAATTTATTTGCAGATCCCACATATATCTAATTTTTCATTATTTGATTGAAGTAGAATTTTAAAATATGATTTACCAATATTTTATTATCTTTAAGATATCTTGCATACATTTAAAATTTTATTTCCCTCTATTTTTTAAATTTTAAATGGATATGGTAACTATATTATATGGCAAATTTATTTTTGATAACTTAATCAAGATATTATATGTGACTTAAGATCTAATCAAATACTATATTCCATAATTGTTTTATTTACAAAAATAAAAGTCTCGCTTATATGTTAGACTATTAGTCAAATTTGTTTTAGGTAAATAAATTTACTAAATTATAAATAATTTGATAAGATCATATAGCTTACATATTAGCTTTTTTTCCAGATTTTATTCAAAAAACATATATAATTATTTAAAATATAATAGAAGCATAATAAATATAGAAAATTCCTAAAATTTGTAATATTTGATTTACCTGTTACTTTTGGATTTTATAACATATAATTATACAAAATATAATTTAGTAATTAATTTCATATATTCTAGGTATCTTTTTGTTAATATTGTTTTTAAATTATAAATTTTTTATTGGTAATATAATTATTGAAAATAGATTTTTTAACTTATAAAACAAACCATTCCTTCTCTTTTTTAAATTTAAAAAACAATTTAGTTTGTTAACTAATTTGTTATATTTTCTAATTTCAAAACCCAAACATTTATGGAAATATTGAAATATTTTGTAAATTGTTAATTACTTGAAATTTGATAATTATTTTATAAATATTAGTAAAATAAATATTCTTTAACATAATCCTAAAGGTACAAAATCCCCCTCCTCCAGCACCCCTATTTTTCTTTACCTCTACATTTCTGACAAGTCTTCAACTATTATGGATATAGAGGGGTACTTAGAGCATGAGCAGCAAGCTCCCAAGCCCGCTCTTAGCTCCGACGTGGCCAAGGTCTCCGATTTAACCCCCCTCGCAGAGGCGCCTCGACGAACCGCTCCCGAGCAAGCTCCTAAGCTCTGACGTGGCGGTGGAGAGATTCGGAGCTCCCAAGCGCTCCACAAATTTTGTGGAGCGCTTGGAGCTCCAACTTGGAGAGGATTTACAAACCCCCCCCCCCCTCAACGGACAGAAATCGGAGATGAGGGCGTTCGTGCTGGCCTTCACGAGAATGAGGTGTGGCGTTCGGGTTTGGGATCAGAGACTGATGGGTGGCGTTCGATTCGGAGATGATGGATGACTGGGGTGCCTCCGATTGCGCCTCCGTATGCCGACGCCTGAGATGATGGCGACGTTCGGGTCGGGTCGGAGATGATGGTGGCGAAGGGAGAGGATTTGGGGTTGGGTCTGTCGAAGATTTGGGGATGAATGGAGGTGGTCTGTCGAAGATTTGGGGTTGGGTTTGTCGAAGAGAGAAGATGGAGTTTTTGATTTTTTTTTAATGGAGTGCGTTGTTTGATTTTAACCCTAGGTCTGTCGAAGATTTGAGTTGTGAAATTTTCGCTTGTTGAAATTTTGAGTTGATAATCGAACGTTATGAAAATGCAACCGTTGAGGAATCATGCCGTTGGAAAATTTGACGTTGTGAAAATGCACCTGTTGAAAAATCATGCTGTTGAAATATTTACTATTGTAAAAAATCATCTATAAATTCGTTTCACTTCAATACACAAATCATTCCACACAACTCTCTCATAAAAAAAACTCTATATTTCCCTATCAAATTACAAATCTCATGGATCCCTCACAAAACTATTATTCGCAACTCCTTACCGGTGAAGGATCGACCTTATACCCGCCGTTCTATACAGAAGTCGTAGAAGAAGGTAACCACATCTAGTTCTCGCAATCAGGAACACAACAAGTGTCATCCCAAGAAACACCAACCACAAAGAAAAAGAAGGCTTACACGAGGTCCAAAAATTGGACTGTCCATGAGGATAAGCTTCTTGTGTCTGCTTGGCTAAACACGAGCCAAAACGTACGCCATCCAAGGTACGGGGCAACACAAAGATAAGTTTTGGCACAGAGCTAACGACTATTTTATCCAATACTCCACCGATCCAACGAGCCGCACACCAAACCAAATGATGCACTGTTGGTCAACGATTCAACTATCTGTCAACAAGTTCTGCGGGTGCGTTGCTCAGATTGAAGGAAGACAAAGATCTGGTACGGGAATTATTGACCAGGTAAATATTTAACTCATATATTTTTATGTAAATATTTAACTTATATGTTATATTATTCTAAATTTAACTTTTGTGTAGACTACAGAAGTAAAAGAATTATACCAATCTCTTTATGGTAAGTCATTCGTGTTTGACCATTGTTGGGTTGAGTTACGTCATCATCAAAAGTGGATCCAACAAATGGAAACTTACAATAAGATTCGATCACAGCCGAGAAGAACCACAAACTCTGATTCTTCACCAAACAATTCCATGCCAGCGACCCCCATCGAGTTGAACACCGACTCGATTGATGTGTTAGTAAGGCCTGAAGGGAGGAAAGCAGCAAAGTCAAGAGGAAACAAAATGTGGAAAACTCTGGATCCGCTATGTCCATCATGGGAGAGGCTTTCGCGTGGATGAAGCAAACCACCAATCAAAAAATAGAGCTAAAATAGAAGAAACAAGATGACGATATCATGAAGATGGATCTCTCAACACTCGGCAGAGATTTTGGAGAGGTGGATGTCCAAGGGTTCTTCCTAATTATCATATATTGTACTCGCATCACATCCTCATTAGTTCTTCCTAATTATCAAATATTATATTGTATTAGATTTATGATTGTACTTGAAGTTGAAAATTTTGGCATTGAATGAAAACAACTACTTTATTGAAAATGAAATTGACGTAGTACAACAACTTGAACTCCTTTTCTGAAATTACATTAGATATAAAGAAACTTAATCCTCGGCGATGGATCCCTTAAGCTGCCACAGATGCTCGATCAAATTATTTTTTAGTGATTTGTGTGTTTGCGTGTTCCTGATCCGATGATGATTTTGGATGAACTCGGTTAGAGGCACCGTCTGCACATGAGATGGTTCAACGACTGGTACCGAATCAGTAAAGTCGAAGTTGTTGTCCAATTGACAATCGCGTTCATCTTCAACGATTGTGTAATGCATTATGATACAAGTTGTCATGATATCTTTCAGCACACAAGGTTATCAGAAACATCCTGGTCCACGAACAATCGTAAATCGAGCTTGCAACACGCCAAAAGCTCGCTCAACATCTTTTCTTGCGCTTTCTTGTTATTGAGCAAAGTACTTATGCTTGTTTCCTCGAGGTTCTGGAATAGTCTTCACTAATGTGGACCACTCTGGGTAAATCCCGTCGGCGAGATAGTATCCCATATTATACTCGTGGCCATTGACAGTATAGTTGCACGGTGAAGCTCTTCCCTCCGCAAGTTGTGCGAAAACCGGTGAACGATGTAGAACATTAAGGTCATTGTGAGACCCCGACAATCCAAAGAAGGCATGCCATATCCAAAGATCATTGCTAGCTACGGCCTCCAAAATAATTATAGGTTCATGAAAATGTCCAGTATACATACCTTGCCAGGCAGTTGGACAGTTCTTCCATGTCCAGTGCATGCAGTCGATGCTCCCAAGCATACCAGGAAAACCTTGTTGTGAGCCTTTCTCGAGCAGGCGTGCAATGTCTTCATTAGTCGGTGAACGAAGGTATTCCTCTCCAAAGATGTTGATAATCGATCGAACGAACCTCTTCACTCTCTCAAGTGACATACTTTTACTGATTCGAACGTAGTCGTCAACGGAGTCAGCGGATGTTCCATATGCGAGCATCCGCATAGCTGCAGTAATCTTTTGAAGACTAGATAGTCCTAACTGTCCAGCACCATTCCTCTTTTGGACGAAGTACTTGTCATGTTCGACGACTGCGTCATGGATTCGAAGGAATAACGAACGCGTCATTCTGAATCTTGACGAAAATAATAAAGAGGATAGGTTGGTGCGTCAGCAAAATAATCTTGGAACAACCGATTGTGGCCTTCCAGTCGGTTTCGATGGAGCACGATACGTCGTTTGTGTTGAACTGAAGTTGAACATTTCTCTTGTTCTTCTTCCTCAACGACAACAACTCCCATAAGAAAGAACGTCTTCATCATTTCATCATCGCTAGAGCTAGATGAGCTAGACATTTTATTCTGGGAGATGATGGGTTGAGGAGAGAAGCCGTCGAATTTTATAGGAATCAGTCGGTTGACGGTCAAAGTTTGCGATACCTTGAACTTTGTGCCCATCCTCGAAGACTGCGGGTTACCTCAAAGACCGTGTGCGTTCCCTCAAAAGCCACGGGTTACCTCGAAGACCGTGTGCGCTCCCTCGAAGACCGTGGGTTGCCTCGAAGACCGTGTGCGCTCCCTCGAAGGTCGTATCCAACGGTTAGAAATAAAATACAAGAGGTTTAAATATAATTAAAAGTAATGGGTAAAATATTAAAATAGAAGAGGGGTTTTTTTGATATTGTTGGAGCTCCTAACTAGGAGCTTGTTGGAGCTCCATAAAAGAAGGAGTGCCTCCCAAGACTTAATTTTTTAATTTTTTATTCCAAAAAGGTTGAGAGCTCTTGAGAGCTTGCTGACTAGGACTCCCAACTGGGAGCTTGATGCACTTGTTCATAGCATGAGCTACAAAACTAGTTCAACCCTAGCTAAAGAAGCACATGACCATGTTCAAACGTGTTAGGAGAATCTAGGAGCCACTGAAACAGTTTTTGAATGAATATAGAGGGAAAATCTATTATATGGACTATTCAAGTCTTCGAGTGGGTTTCATTATTATAAAAATTTCCATATAATTTATGTAAAAGAAAAATTTTCATTCAATCCACACAATAAAGTGATTTTATCGAATTTATTTGCATCAAGGCTGCATAGCATTCTCGAGCAATATATGCTTCAAGAAGAAGAATCTTCACATAAAATTATCTTGGTTTTTTTTTTATTTATAACCCCAAAGCTTACGTATTTTAAACTAGTATCCCAAATCTTCATATTTTAAAATTAGTTCTCAAAATCTTCATTTACTGCTCCAAAGTTTTTAAGTGTTTTAAAATTAGTTCTTTTAGTTAGTATCAGATTGAAAGATTTGAAAAAACTAATTTCAAAGCACATATATAATAGATTTGGAGACTAACTTTTGGAGGATTAGTGTTTTGTGTCAAAAATATGAATATTCAGGACTAAAATCGAAAAACAATTTTCTTTTAAATCATCAAGTGGACCATAGTTTCTCATAAAGCACTCTTCTCCCTGTGAGGAGACTATTGGTTCCCCATTATGTCAACAGCTTTAGGTAGGCAACTTTTGTAGCTTAAGCAATTTGGGTCATTTTGTATGGTATCTTGGAGAAGCTTCATGAATTTCGGGCCCAGTTGCTTTGCGCTAGTTAAACTTCCTTCGTTTCTTTTTTTTTTTTTTTTTTCGTTTAAAAATTTANTTCGTTAAGAAATTAATGCTTTTTCATGAATTAATTATATCATTTTGGTTAGTGGTGGCAATAGAATATGCTTCATTTCCTCCCTCAAAATTCCATTTTCTTTCAAACCTAGTGAACATCACAAAATATTTTGTCATTAGAAAACAAAGTCAAATGAATCCAAATTGAGTAGCTGCTTTAGCCACTTGAAAATTTAAGATAACAGAAATGGAATCTAAACTTCTGTTTTTTTTTGTATTTATTTCAATTGCTGTGCATTATGCATTAGCTTAATTGAGGAGCCAAGACCCATGAGATAGTGGGCAAAATTTTTATATTATAAATATAATATAATATTAGTTCGTTGTTACTTCTAAGAACTCTTGACATACATTATCATAGTGATTGTGTTCTCTAAAAATAGATGAACACCCCTTCTCTTGCCCTTGCTTTGGGAATATTTTTCTTTTTAAAAATTTATTCATGACCTATTTAAAAATGTATAACTAAATAGTTTTCTATAAAATTAAAAATAAATAAACTATTAATATATAAATCGAGATTAATATATAATTATAATATAAAAAATTAATATATAATTATAATATAGAAAATAAAAATTCCACTAGAAAAGTGTTTTGATGGATTCTGGCCATCGTCAAAACCTTTTTTCCTTCCATTATTCAACTAAGTTTTCCCCCACTATATCATAATTCATAAGTTCTGCTCTTATACAAAGATAATTCTAATGGAATCTTGTGCAAAGTATTTAGAATACATAAAGTTTAGAGAGATTATTCTACCCTTTTTTTTTGCCTAAAATCCAAAAATGTCGTATCTCTCGCACCTTTCAATTTTCACTTGAACTAGATCGATCCATGATGATAGCAAAGTAAGAGGGATTGATTATTAGAGAAATAAAGAGAGTTTCATTGTTACTAGATGATGTTTTCATCATGTTAGAATTAATATAAAACTACAATACTCAAAACTTCACTATATCTTCGGAGTTTTGGTGTAATGGTTAGAGGGACTTAATTTAAGATGATATTAGAGCATGTTAGAATTAATGTAAAACTATAATACTCAACCTTCACCATAACTTTAGAGTTTTGATCTGATGGTTGGAAGGACTTAATTTAGGACATCATATATGATGATTTATGTTTACTAGATAGCTGATCTATCAAAAGTTGTTCACACTTTGATCAACGCAAGGCATAACAACTTAGAAATTACTATATTGCTCCAGACTCTGTAAAGATAGGTCCATGGACGATTTTCCACAATTTCGGACAAAGTAGCTAGGGCTGTCCAAAATACCCGTCGGCCCGGCCTCGGGCCAGAAATCCGGGCCAGGCCGGGTTCCGGGCCTGGGTCTGGGTTGCCTCAGCGACGCCCGGCCCGGCCCGGAACAGGGCCGGAGCCGGGTCCACATCCGGGCCGGGCAGCCCGGGCCCGGAGCCCGGCCCGGCCACAACGATCACCAGTGGTGACCGTTGTGTCAAAACGGTCGGGCCGGCCCGGCCCGGCCCGACCACTGAGGTTATTTTGGTCATTTGCCTAGGGGGCTGGTTCTATAAATAGAGGGGGGTTTTCATTTGTTTTCTTCACACCAAAAACTCATCTCTTCTCTCTTATACTTTCTCTTATACTCTTATAATCTCTTATTTATACTTTCTAATCATTTCATCAAATGGCTTCCGGATCTGATTATGAATAGCAAAACATATCTCCCGATCCTAAAATGAGTCCTCCTACTATGAGTCCTCCTACTGGGTCTACTCCTACCGAAGTTAATCCCGAATTCGGTGGCGACGAATCTGCACCAGGAGCTCCTAAAAGGCCAAGATCCGATGTGTGGAATTTTTACGAGAAGATCGACGTCACCAAGGATGAACACGATAGGATCCTCACCCAGAAGGCTAAGTGTGCATTGTGCGGCAAGATTTTTCAAGCTCATCATAAGAGGTAGATGAATCATGGTGATCTTTTTCATATTAGGTGCATCTGTTATATTTTAAATTTAATTGTTCAAAGTGCATTTACTGAAATTAAACCCATGATAGAAAAGGTTAGAACAGTTGCTTACATGCATAGTGCTTCTGAACAAAGACTTAAAAGATGGAAACAATTTTATAAAAGAAAAAATGTAAAGCCTAGACTAATTCCAAAAGATGTTGACCATAGGTAGAATTCCACATATGCAATGTTAAGTGTAGCAATAGAATATAAAGACATTATAACTGATTTTATAAACTATTATGCTTCTAGTTCTAGTTCTGGTAGCACTTATGGAATAACTGAAGATGAATGGACAGTTATATGTAATTTAAATGAAATGTTACAAGTTTTTTATGATGCTACCATGTTATTATCTGGCTGTTATTATCCAACCATTACTTTAGCTGCTTTACAAATTTTAAATATTCAAAATTTTTTTGGGAAATATCGTATGGATGATACTTTTGGACCTATGATTTTTCAAATGGAGAGCAAATTTAATAAGTACTTTAGGCCTATTCTTCATATTTTTGGTTTGGGGGTTCTTATTGATCCATGCTTGAAGGATATTGGCCTTCGAAGTTTGTTACAATCCTTGTATGGTAATCAGATTATAGACTTAGATGATGGAACCACCCTTACTGTTACTACTCATTATTTAGTTATTAGAAATTATTTTCAAACCTTATATGATGAGTATGCAGCTAGACATGGTGTAGCTGCACAACAGTCTGCAGCTTCGGCTTCGGTTTCTTCGAGCTCATCCCGAGGTAAAAGTGTAAGTTTTGATAGGTATGCAATGATAGCTGAGCTAACTGGTGGATCTGGACTTGGATCGTCATCATCGGAGGTTTCTGAAATAGATGAATATTTTTCTGCTTCTTTAGTTAGATGTTAAGGAAATGCTTTAGATATTTTGCAATGTGGAAAGTATATGGATCAGTTTCATATCATATACTTTCCACCATGGTTCATGACTTACTAACAGTGCAGGTTTCGACGGTAGCTTCGGAATCCGCCTTCAGCACAGCAGGTCGTTTGATCGACGATCACAGGACATGCTTGGATCCGTATACTGTACAAGCGGTGATGCGCTTACAAGATTGGTGGAGGTACGAGAAGCGAACGCAAGGCATAGATCGGATGGCTGGAATTGAAGATAAATTTAAAGAATTGGGACTAGCAGATAGATATAAAGAATAAATTTTAATAAAATTATTGTTTTTATTATTTTTCTTATTTTTTTATAATTTAAAATTTAAATAAAATTGAAAAATTTTGGAAAAAAAATCAGCCGGGCCAGCCCCGAACCCGGCCCGATCGGGCCCGGGCTCGGACCCGGCCCGGGGTACCGGGTCCGGGTCCCGGTTTTGCCCGGCCCGGCCCGGATGGACAGGCCTAACAGTAGCCCAAAATTCAAAAAGTTAAAATGATCTCAAAGGTTCAAAGTATGCTATTCTTTATCTTCTTCTTTTTTTCCTCCTGCTTTTGAGGTTTTCACATTTCCAGCTGTAAAAGAACAACGAAACTTTTGGATCGGATCCGGTTCCAATAAATTATTTTAAGATAAAGAATGAAATAGAAAAACGGTTATTTTCCCGCGCGTGCCGTATTCTTCTTGGTACGGCCGAAAGCGAAATTACATCATCATTATCATCAAGAGCAAGATTATATTAATGTTATAAATTAGTGAAATTTTATGTTCACCTGAATAAATTAAACGCAACTACTCCCCCGCGGGATTATGGTCCTACATCGTGGTATTTTTCACACAACCCCCCTCTCCATATCTATTATTGTTTATTTCAATAAAGCAGGTGAAAATTTGGTAATTGTTACAAATATTATGGGAGTTAATACAAACTAAATTACATAAGTACGAAGAAAAGATACTCAATTTTGTGCAAATCTGCTTTAATAGGATTATGCTAGAAATACTGTCTCGCTTTTTTAAATATAAATACGATACTAATATGCTAATTGTTATCATGTGTTGATTGATTTTTTTTGTTCCGATGAAATTTTAGCCTTTATAAAAGAAAATCAAAATTTTTTCCGTAAATCTTGGTACAAGCTTCAAATGATATATGTAACTAATTAGTAATTACAATGAAATGAATTTTTTTTTGACCGAACAATGAAATGGATTACTCTAGAATGTTTTGTTTTATTGGTCAACAATAATGAAGAACAATGAAATGGATTACTCTAGAATGTTTTCTTTTATTGGTCAGCAATAATGAAGAAATCTATATATAGTGTATATTTAAAAAAATCCCTGTTTTTGTTTGTATATGATTCAACACTTAGAATACTCTTATATTTGTAAAATAAAGTCAAACTAAAACATCCTTAACATTTCTTTGTCAAGCGGGCAACATGTACACCACAGTACTAGTCCATGTAATAAAAAAAATATCAGACAATTGCAAATTTCCCTTGGACCACTGTCTGCAGGAATCTTATTTTACCCCGAAACGGGTGACCGTTGGCCAACGAATAGAAAGCTAAGGTGTTAAGTGCAAAAGGACAAAGAATGACACGCGGATATAAAGCGAGCACTGCGCTCGAATCTTCTACGTTAGCTTTAGAGAGAGAGAGAGAGAGCGAGCAACCACCAAAATTTCCAAGAGCTTGAGAGAGAGAGAGAGAGAGAGAGAGAGTGAGGAAACAGCCGACAGATCGGATCCCGAAACCCTCGCTTTCTCTCTCCGAAACATCTCAGATCCAAATCGAGAGGTACTTCGTCCTTTCATTCAATTCAATGCTCTCGGTCTGAAATTGGAGTAATTAGGCCTATTTATTGAGGTTTTTACTGCGATTTTGATGAGCATTTAGGGTCTGCGGTTACTCGATCGGCGCATTTTAGTAACGTACGCGTAGAATGCAGGTTCGGCTGAGGAGCTTTTGATGGGCGATTTCTGCAAAACGACACAATTTTAGGTTATTTACTAAATTTTTTTCCCCCTATAATGCACGTTTGTCTGGTCAATTGAGTTAAAGTTTTTATTTTTAAACGGTTTTCTATCTAAAGTTGGGAAAAAAAATTCACCGACTTAAGGTCTTTTGCTTATTTCTGCTTGCTGCTCAAATTCTCACGCAGTTCATAATCCGCAAAGTTCGAGGAAAAGATAGATCTTTCCCCCCCTTGGGATAAAATGTCAGGTGCAAATTAAGCTCTACAAGTAAATTAACTGTTAAGAATGCATAAGTCTGATTAGTTTTTTGTAGTTTGCCATGTTGAAGGTATTGAAGGGAGGTTGGCTACTCTGGAAGAGAGAAAAGAGAGGAGATCGGATGTGGACAATTCAGAGGATGAGAGAAGAAGAAGAAACTGGTCCTTAAAGAAGAAAGCACTGAAAGCTTCTAATAAGCTGACCCATTCTCTTAAGAAAAGGGGGAAGAGGAAACTTGACATTAGAACATCTTCGGTTTCGATAGAGGATCTAAGGGATGCAGGGGAGGAGAGAGAAGTCCATGCTTTCCGGCAAGAGCTCATCGCTAGAGATTTGTTGCCGGACAAGCATGATGACTATCATATGTTACTCAGGTTTGATTTTGTTATTTCTATATGCATCTCTTTTCAACACTGAGACCAGAAAATTGAGAAATATTTCCCTTCAGGTGAGGCACAACAATTAGGTTGACCAAAATATTATAGAGTATGGAGATCCATGATGTGGGCTTCGCACGACAAGAATCAACACACAAATGAATTCCGAATATTGCAAAAATGAAAGAACTACATTTTTTATATTTTTACATTAGAACCGGATTCACTTCATTGTTGAAAGCCATATATCTATCAGATCAATTCTGAATATGATGAAACAACAGAGTAGTATCTATGGGTTTGGTACTTGCAAACTGTAGTTGGATTTCACCTTGTTATTGAATGATATTCTCTTTACAGGAAAAAAAATGAATTTATTAATTTGTTGTTTTCAGGGTAGCTAAATCTTCTAGGTGAGAACAAAATCTTATAGTTCACCTTTAGCCCTCCTCTGTGAGTGGGTACCTGCATTCCTCTGTTCTCAAGTTGTAGATGTAATTCACTTTTTCCAATCCTGCTTCTGGCTGTGCAGGTTTTTGAAAGCTAGGAAATTTGATAGCGAGAAGGCAATCCAAATGTGGGATGAGATGATTCACTGGAGACAGGAATTTGGGGCAGACACCATACTGGAGGTGAGGCATCTGCTATATGCCACTAGATTGTCTTCGGGTGTGTTTGGAAACCCTTTAAAAGTGGGCCAGGACTGAAGCTGGCCCGGTTTTGGGTGGGTTGCCAAACACACCCTTATGCATGGAAATTGTACTGTGTATTTCTGGTGCTAACTATAGTGATGGAACATTGTTGGTTGGTTTCCACTGTAAGTTTAGAGAAACAGAATTAATAATTTCTCTATTTTTGTCTTTCATTGAAGGACCTAGTGGAACTGATGCTTAATTATAGTATACTACATATCCTTTTATTTCAAGTTCGTTTTTGTCACCGGAAGTCTGTAAAACTCATACCTGGATATGCTTTGAGGAAGCATAAAAATTTGTGATACCTTTTAGACTGTTGCTTATGTCGCTTCTCAATGATTTTGATTTTGACATGCATGTCAATTGGATTTGGATGGTTCTTAACTACGTGTGCTTCAAAAAACCACAATTATATGTAACTTAACCTGTTTAATACTTGTTTACTTCTCTATCTTCTGTCAGGCCTCATTCAAATCTTCCTTGTTTAATTTCCTTAGTTTCCAGATTGGCAGATGAAAGAATAAAAAACTAATCATTTCCATTTCATTTCTAATGTCAACACTCTTGTAAAATAGAAAATTACTGTACAACATAAAACTTGTGGGACTAGGAATCTGCATTATTACATGCTTTTTCTGTAGCATTGTTGATATCCCTTGTAGTTTGTCTTGGCTTTACAGAAAACCTTCAGGTCCCTTTGAAGTATGTTTCTATTACATATTCACTTTGTGACTTTGGAGCAACTTAATATGCTTATAATTGAATACTTAAATTAGAAACCATTGTTAAGTTACAACTTACGAATGTTTGTCACTTTGTTGATTCGTATCATCAAAAAATTATGTAAATTATTGTAATATACACTATTTCTGGTGCAAGGATTTTGAGTTTGGGGAACTAGAAGAAGTACTGCGCTATTACCCTCAAGGATACCATGGAGTTGACAAAGAGGGGAGACCAGTCTATATCGAAAGGCTTGGGAAAGCTGAACCAAATAAGCTAATGCACATTACTACTATAGAACGCTATATAAAGTATCATGTACAGGAATTTGAGAAATCCATTCATGAAAAATTTCCAGCATGTTCTATTGCAGCCAAAAGACACATTGATTCCTCCACTACAATATTAGATGTTCATGGGATTGTAAGTGAATGCCCAATCTCTTACAATACTCTGTCTCACCTAAGCAACAGATTGTTCTTGTTACTGCTTTCTGAGGTTTATTAGTCTTAATTTTACCTACATACAGGGTTTCAAAAATTTCAGCAAGACAGCAAGAGACCTCTTGCTGAATATGCAGAAAATAGATGGTGATTACTATCCTGAGGTACTTTTTCTGATGGTACTATGACATATTTAAATTTATATCTGAATGTCAGAACCATATTTTCTTGTTTGCTTTGGCAGACTCTACATCAGATGTTTATTGTTAATGCTGGTAATGGTTTCAAGCTTCTTTGGAACACTGTGAGGGGTTTTCTTGACCCTAAAACTGCTGCAAAGATACATGTAAGTGGCATAGGTGCATGGAATAGTTATAGTTTCTGCAGTTTAGGTAATGAGTATATCTAACTTATTTTCAAACAGGTGCTCGGGACCAAATTTCAGAGTAGATTACTTGAAGCGATTGATGCAAGGTTACTGTGTTCTGGTTGCCATCTCACTTTCTGTTGATGGTTTAGTAAATTAAAGTGTTTTTTCTTATTGCAGCCAACTACCAGACTTCCTTGGTGGCTCCTGCACATGCCCTGGTGAGGGAGGATGTCTTAGCTCTAATAAAGGACCATGGAATGACCCTTATATTATGAAGGTCAGTCCTACAGTCTGCAGTCCTGAAATTTTGTTTTAAATTGTCTTATTGGAGATAAAGCAGAAATGATTAAGTGTGTACTTACCTGTATCATCCCTCATAGCTTGTGAGAAACACTGAAGCAACATTTATAAGGCCTATAACACGGACGCCAGACGGAGAACTCAGGAGTGGAAATTATACTAGAATATACCCTTTGAAGGCAAGATTTTATCCATATCAGTCATCACTTATGTTTTGATTTATTAATGAGCTATACCTCCATCTGGCAAAATGGATTTTAATTTATTTGCTTCACATAATGGCAGGGAAGAAGCAGTGATACATCAACAGCTGAATCAGGGTCGGACATGGATGATCTCGGTTCTCCTCTTATAACTAGGACTTCTGAATATGCTCATTTAGCTCCAGTTCATGAAGAAGTAAGTCTGAATTGAATTTCGGTCTGTTGTTTATTACTAGAGCTTGTTACTTAGTATCATTTTTCATTTATACTGTGGGCTTGCTCATTAGGTGTCCAGACGTCAAGATAAACCATAGTCATCAATTTTAGCAACAAGCATTATTTCCTTTGCAGTGATGGTGTTTAAGGATCAGGTCTTGATCTTTCAAAGTATGAGAACTTCACTAACAATTTCCTCAACTCATGCATAAATATTTAAGTGTAGTATTCAGTGTCACGTCCTGGACTAGATGGATTTAGCTAGAGAGAATGAATACCATTACTGGGAACAGGGAGGAAGCATGCCATAACTAGGGTCAGAAGAGACTGCATGACATTGCTGGCACCAGGAGAAAGGGATAAAATTATTATGTCTGGAATCTAATTGCATATAACAAATTATTGAAATACCACTCAGATTGAATGGAAAATTCTATATAACAACTATAAGACCAAAACTGTTTTATGGATCGGAATGTCAGGCAAATTTAAAACATGTTAAAAAGATTAATGCAGCAGAAATTTGAATGTTAATAATTTGCTGATATACACAGAGAGAGGGTTAAAAAAAAGAAATCAGACGTTAATCCTATTAAAGATAAAATGAGAGAAAATTGGTTGAGATGCGTTGATCATGTACTTCAATATAATTTTCCCTTCTTTTCTTGAACTTGTGCTTGATTTATGTACCGTCCTTCATTCCCTGACTAGCCTTCTGTTGGGAATTTAACGCCTAAACCCCTAATTGCAACAGAAACGCAGTATAGAAAAAGTACACCAAGATTCGAGGGCTTGTCTATCTAGAAGGTTCCACTCTTCTTCCTTCATAGAATCCGGCTTCTTCCCCGATAGTGATTGATACAGATTTTTCTGATCCAGATAATCCTCTATCTGTATTTTCCAGAATCCAAAATCTGTTCCATCAAATTTCTCAAGTCTCATTTTTGCCTCATCTGTGGCCATGGCTCCCACTTGAATCTGACTTTCTCTAGATTGTTTCACTCTCTGATACCAGTTGTTAGGAATTTAACGCCTAAATCCCCTAATGCAACGGAAACGCGGTATAGAGAACAGTACACCAAGATTTAACGAGGTTCGGCAACTGCCTACGTCCTCGGGAGCCACACAGATAATTTTTTATTTAATCAAACAAGAAATTACAATTTAGGAGCAGATCTCAAAACTAAGATTTCTCAAATAAACACTGTAGCTACAGTGTTAATAATCAAAGGGTATGAACCCTTTCAATTCTCACTTGAGAATAAATACCCCACAATATAAACCCCTCTTTCTTTTCTTCTCTCTCTTCTTAAATCCCCTCAACTACTGCTGTTGAAGATTGGGGAAATGTAAAAATCGCTTCTGCGATTTTAGGGCAGCCGCCGCCGCCAGAAGAAGAAAAATCGGAGGAGGGAAGGAGAAGAACTTCAGCAGCAAAACCCTAGGCTGGAGGGGGGGTTTTATAGGCGAGTGGATGGCCTGGCGACAGCCTGTCGCCAGCTGCCCGCGGACGCCAAAAAGGGGGCGAACGCAGAGGTCGAAGAGAAAACGCAGAGCTCGAATGGCGGGGTCGAAAGCAGACTTCGAAGGGTGCGTTCGCCCAACTCTGCGTTCGCCGAAGTGTGCGTTCACCGAAGGATTGCGTTCGCCGACTTCGCCTGCGTCATCTCCGCCTTTCTCGAGCTCGTCGGAGCTCCTCCGCCGTCGGTGACAACCGGAGCTCGCCTGCGTCATCCTGGAGCTCGTCGGAGCTCCTCGTCGCCGGCGGAGGTTTGTTTCCACCCCCAATTTCTAACACAAACCATGAGAGAGAGTACCCTTTAGATACCGCAATAACCGTTTGACCGCTTGCCAGTGAGTTTCAGTGGGAGCATGCATGAACTGAGACAACTTATTAATGACATACGAGATATCCGGACGAGTGATGGCCAAATACTGAAGAGCACCAATGACACTGCGAAACTCAGTGGAGTCAACTGTAGCCGTGCCGTCCTCAAGAGTGAGAGATTTGCCCGGAGCCATAGGTGTGGTGACCGGTTTGGCACCTGTCATTTGTTGGCGACAAAGAATATCAGAAAGATACTGTTGCTGAGACAAGAACAGCCCACCAGGCGTGGGAATGACCTCGATGCCGAGAAAGTGATTCAGCGAACCGAGATCCTTGAGGGAGAACCTATGAGACAGCTGAGAGACAAACTCATCCAAAAAAATAGTATTATTCCCAGTTAATAAAATATCATCAACATAGACCAAGAAGTAGATCAAATTGCCACCTAAGCGGTAGATAAAAAGAGATGTGTCAGCCACAGACTTCCGAAAGCCATAATCAACCAGAAAACGAGATAACTCCAAATACCAAGCGCGAGGAGCTTGCTTGAGACCATAGAGGGCCTTGCGAAGCTTACAAACATAAGTGGGACAGGCCGTGTCAACATACCCTGGAGGTTGGTTCATATACACATCCTCATGCAATGTGCCGTTGAGAAAGGCGTTGTTGACATCAAGTTGGCGAATGGACCAACGACTCGACACGAACGCAGAGGTCGAAGAGAAAACGCAGAGCTCGAATGGCGGGGTCGAAAGCAGACTTCGAAGGGTGCGTTCGCCCAACTCTGCGTTCGCCGAAGTGTGCGTTCACCGAAGGATTGCGTTCGCCGACTTCGCCTGCGTCATCTCCGCCTTCCTCGAGCTCGTCGGAGCTCCTCGTCGCCAGAGGTTGGTATCCACCCCCAACCTAACAACCTTCAACTGATTAGTTCAAAATAATGAAAAATAGTCAGAACTAGTTTAGTTATTCACTACTTAATCGTGAAATTTCTTAAAAGTCAGCTGTAATTTGACATGACCCCTTTAGTTTGTCTTATACAATTGTCCGTAGAATGCACATTATAGCTCTGCTCAGCATCTTGACAGGTAATACTAAGGAGATGAGAGGTGAAGGTATTAACTGCAAGCTGCTGCTACAGCTTCAGTAATAGTAGTTAGCGTTAATTTTCAGTATTGTTGTTTTCTTAGGAACCATAGGATAGTACTTCAAATGCATAAAGTATATCACCTTGTCACTTTCTGATTTCTACAGGTCAGAGCAAGTGATTCCACAGCTTATTACAGTTGTGATGACCGCTTTGTTGTGGTTGATAAAGCTGTAGACTTTGGTACAAGGGGAGCAGGAGCAGGATCTTCTGTGAAGACACCCACGAAGATGAAGAAGCAGACAAATCCATTCACCAACACGGCGTCACATTCACTAGGTACTGATGCCTACAAATGAGATATTCATCACTCTAGTCTTCATCAATTGATATCTTTAAATTTTCTTCGAGGCAATTTATTTTTCAAAGGCTATCTGCTGTTCTTTAGTTTGTTCAATTTTTTTTATTGTGTGACAGCAATCACAGCACAACTGCAAATTTCATTGAAAAGTAACTAAGGTGTAGATATATATGGAAAATCTTTATTATTGGGACGATACTATACTTTTTGTCCTCGCTTTTGCTTTGGATTTTGTACCTTTTGGTTGAATTCATTCCATCCGGTTCTAATGCAATCTTATATCTGCTGGGTTCATAAACCTGAAATTGTTAATACGTCTCTGCAAGTGGTCTGTTTTGCTTTGCTTCATGTCAATATTACACAAGCAAGCAAGAACTTCTCAAGAGCTTACACATTCCATTAAATGCTATACACCTTTCTCAGATTCTAGAGCCCCACAGTTTCTAAACGTTACAAATGGCGACGACCTTGTGTGATGAGGCACTTACTTTCACATGGCACTTCAGCTCTATGTGGCGCTTAGATCTACTTGGTGTTGGCTCTTATGGCATTTGTAACACCCAAGCAAAGGACTTCTCAGGAGGTCATTCAAAATAATACTACTCTCAGGTCTTGGTTGGTTACGAGGGAATGGGTGGGGAATGGAATGCTCATTCCCATTTCTCATTCATGCATGTCAAACATGACAACTTGTTTAAAGCTAGAACGCCCATTCTCACTTTGCATTCATTCCCACTTTTTGTGGGAATGAGCATTCCCAATGAGTTGGTAGGGAATGGGCATTCCCCCCACTTAAGTGAGAGTGAAACAATTAAATTAAATACCAAATGTGCCATGATTTCTTATTAGTTCCCCATACTAAAAATAAAATGATTTTTCATTCTCACATCATTATCTAATGGCACCTTAACATGAGAATGGAAATGAGCATTCCATTCTCATACTCATTCCATTCCGTTCATTGCTTCATTCCTTTCCCACTTGATCCGATTCCCGCATGCCAAACGAGGTGTCAACAGTCATACTTAACTATGGAAATTTTCCATAGTCCTCAAAAGTGCTAGCATTTTGAGTTCATTGGATTACAATCTATGACACTCACCTTACATGTACATGACTTATGCGGGATTGTAAACTTTCAGAGTTGTGACATAACAAATTCATTGTAGAACAGCGAACTAGGGAATTGTAGATCAGATATTGTATTTTCATTGCTTTCATGTTTTCTGCATCCAATGTAATAAATTGTTGGGGATTTTGTTCTTTCTTGGAATTATCATGCTGATGCAAAGAGTACAAATTTTATTAAGAGCACCTGTGTATGAGCAGCGTGTTCTGATCCATTCATGGAAGGGTAAGGGGCAGTTCAGGAATCTTAATTGTTCTCCTTATGTCCAGAATACACGACTTGTATAGGGGTATTCTGATAAGATTTGTAATCCAAATGCAATAGATTCAAAAAAAAATTATCTTTATGAGTCATGGAATTAGGTGCAAGAATTCACAACTGTGTATCATGGAATTAGGTGCAACAATTTGTGTAAAATTAGGTGCAAGATTTGTCTTCCAGTTGAACGCTTTTGCACAAGCGTGAGAGACGAGGGGAAAACTAAGATGCTTAGAATGCATATGGAATGTAAGTCGGTTTAACTGACCAGTAGCACATCGATTTGATTTCTGTTTCTGTTGCGAAGAAGTCTAGGGACATTGATGGGAATCGAAGCATGCATAATTAAGATACTAATTCATATCATGTTGTTAAGCTATGAAATGGCTAATTCATATCATGTTGTTGCGCGATGAAATGGAGTTTAAGGACGAGGACACTACACAGATACGTCTTTTGATCTTACAAACCTTGAAGCATGGTGGTGATTTGATGTGGGATGTGATCTTACAAATCTTTGAGACGTTAATGGATTTATAAAGCAGTTATCAACCCTTAAAGTTTTTATGTGAGGATAAGGTAAGTAAAATAATGGAAGGGTACAATGGTACATGAAAAGCAAGAACACTGAGGTGATTGCATGCTAATGCACAAAGGAGAGGTCAGTCTTGCCAAGCTGCAGCAATGGATGATAATATGGTGTGGCAATTGAATAGTTACAGACATACACAAAAAGGATCAGAGATGAGTCCAGCTAGGACGTTGGGTAAAATGGTTGGTAGAAAAGGGTAAAATGCAATTTAACAAAGGTTAGTTGAGAGTATCTGTACAAATGATTTGGAAACTTTACCAGAATCAAGTCATAGGAGCAAACAATGCCTTTATATGACCAAACATTTCTTTGATAGGATTCTTTTCTGTGATGAGATTTTGGAAAATTAATTTGTCATATTCTTGGGATATGGCTTCTTGTTGTTAAACGAGCCTATATCAGCTTACTTCCTAGCACAAAAACTAATCCCATAACTAACCTACTATATTCCAATTTCAAACAGACTTAAGCATGAAGTGGATTATATTATACAATTTCTTTGTCATGGTCACCATCACTATGGACTGTTTTTTCATTGAACAAGGGCCTTTCATCTAAAAACCTCTCCTAAGAGATAGGACTGACCATTCTACTTATCTGTTATTCCCATCAAATGGAGTTAACTATAGATAATAGCTCTGCATAGAAAGAGATCTTCATTGGGATAACTGCAGAACTGGTATGAGTACTCTGAGATGAGGTCAAATTCCTTAGCTGCAGAACCATGATTAAGAGAGATGCTTGCTCCCATATTAATTAAGAAAATACCTTTATCTTTGTTGTAGTCTCAGATTGGTTAATGATTTATTTGTATACAGGCATACCACTGTCATAATCCAACTCAAATATGGGGTAAAATGCAATTGTCCAAAATCCAGACATGAATATATGAAATACATATTGAAAGTTTTTTTCCTATTTTGTTGTACTCTAATAAGAAAAATGTAGGAACTTGGTACCAAGCACAATTTTTTTTGCTTGGTAGGGATGTGCCTCATTCCCATCCACTCTAACCCACGTGAATGTGATTCCTCATTTGAATGAGTGGATGAGGATGAGCTACCTCACTACCAAGCACGAAAACATGTGGTTGGTGCCAAGTTCCTCCATATTGCTCATCTAATTTTATATAAAGCAATTAGTTAAATAGCATACTTCATCTTATACCTATATTTTGGTGTGTAACGGTTACATAGAGTTACAAGCTTCACATCTCTGGGTGTGTCAGACATCAATATCTTGGTCTGAGGAATGCTTCTTCATATCATAGCAACTTACTATTTAAACTTGTGTAATAAAAGAGTAAGCCTGTAAAATTATCATAGACGATCAGAAGAGAGGAAAAAATCCAGAAGGCCCAGTAAGACAAGTTCTTAGCATGAGTTCTTGACTTTTTGTTAGAACAGATAAAAGAAGTCCTAATTATGTTGTAAATTGCTGTGTATCACATCTTCTCAAGAAAGTTTTCCTGTGTCATTGTACAATTTGTGTTGACGCTGGTATCTAGCAAAACTTAGCTGCTTCTCTGAGAAGCATTTGATGCATATGAGTCAAATTTGTTTTGGTTTCTTAATACGTCATGCTGATAATATCTGATAACTTCTGATAGAAGAGCTCATCTCATTATTCATTGTTTCAGGAATGACAATGGAGAGGCACATAACCACCCAGGATGATTCAGATGGAAGGACTTCAAGTTTCTTTGCAATGTTGGTGAACCTGTTGTTTCTTCTCTTGTGCAAAGTGCTTGGTCTCTTTCAGATGTCAAATTGTGGGAAAGAGACAAGGTTGGAAGAAATCCTTCCTTTAGATACACGAAACCCTATTCCTGACCCTGTTCCCATTTCTAGCATGGAAACTATCACGGAAGCCCACATACATCCTTGTCTAGAGCGCCTTCAAAGGCTTGAGATGCTGTGCAATGAGATCAGAAACAAGCCTGCAGAGATCCCTCTGGAGAAAGAGCATATGCTCCTGAACTCATGGGATAGGATAAAAATTATGGAGATTGATCTTGAGAAGACAAAAAAGGTAAGCTTGCAGTTTCTTTACCTAGTGCCTCAAATTGAGGTGCCACTTGTACTTTTATTAGCATAGTACATATATCCTTGTAAGCATAGGATGATTGATCTTGGTTTGAATGAAGTACTTGAAAGGAATTACTGATCTCTTGCCATGTAATTTTATTTTTGACCGAGTTCATAGAATAATATTATATCTAGCCAACCCTAAGGATATATGTTAAGGTTTATTCTTTCTCATCTTCGAAATTTTTTTTCCTGCTTTTATGTTATCTTTCTAATTATAGAAGTTGTCAGGTGTTGCATTCTACAATAGTGAAGCAGATGGAAATTGCAGATTCATTGGAAGCAGTGCACTTTTCCAATATGCAGGCAAGTTGTTCTTTTGCAAGTGCTTATTTTTCATGGCGATCTTTTAGTGTCATAATTTGTATCTATTGTATAATATTGCTAGTGGTTTTTCAAGGCCAACTGTCTCTGGGGCTGCTGAAATGTTTGTTAGAATAATATGATTTGCTTTTTCAACTTAGTGTAGTTATTGCATTTTTAGTTAACTTGAGTTCACTTTTGGTATTATCTAGATAATGGATTTAAAGGGGAATTCAATATGTTCATATACATAGTGATCAATCCATTGTTGAGCAATGCAAAACTTAGCCAAGAACGTTATTACTTAAAAAATCTTTTGTTTTATGAATTTGGTATCTACAGGACCTAGCAACAAATATGAGATTTTTTTTCATCATACTCCTGTTTCTTCTTGTTCTTCAACACGTATCAATCGATTTTAATTTGTCATTTCTTCTTGCAATATTCGCAGGTCAGATTCCTATACTTTGAGTTATACCTATTATCTTTAAAGTCCCTTTCTTCAGATCTTCCTCAATCAAACAAGCCATTAGCTTTATCACCACTTTCACTTGTGGATAACTCTTTGTTGATCTTGATCTTCTCTTTATTGAATAGGTTTTCATTGATGTCCTTGATGCCACTAGAATCTTGACCGTAAATCATAGTATCACTCAAGTGCTTGTAGGAAGGCGGCAAAGAACACAATAATAATAGGGCTTGATCTTCATCATCGATCCTGGAATAGTTACTAGTCTTTTTCAAGAACATTCGTTTGATGAGTCGCATGAAAGTTGGGTAGATTCAATTTTGCCGACATGGTCCCTCATATTCTAAGGGGGGGAAATGTTCCTCTGAAATATCTGGGAAGTGTGCCTATAAAACTACTTTTGATTTTTGTTGCACCTGTTTTTTCCCTCTATTCTAAGAAATACTTCCATCTGAAACGTCCAAAAAGTTTCATGTTAGACTTGACATGCTTCAGCACACATCAGCCTATCTATCTTGGTTTATTTTGATTAGCATCTGTACATCATCAGCATCATTTGTAAAAAGAAGCTTGATGTGCGTTTTTATGTTTAACTTTCTAGAGGAGGAGATGTTGCTGAAATCAAGCACGGTGATGAAGGCTGCAGTTGGCAAAGAAGCATAAATCCCAAGATACATGATGAAGCTGACAAATGTTCGATGGATGACTGTTTAAGTGAGGAGCTATATGGATGTACTTCTTTTTCCCTTTTGCTTCAAAAGTTATGTTTTCTTGCAATGTCCTTTTATGCAAACCCAGCCCCCCAAACCACACAAAAAGAACAACAATAACAACCACCACCCCAGTAGCAACAACAAGAAAGAAAGGGGAATAAAAAAGTGAAAAAGTACAAAAAAAAAAACGATGAAGGGAAAAACAATTTCATGCACGGTTTTAGCAAACGAAAAATGAATATAGCGGCAGAGAAAGGAAGGAGTGACGATTAAGTTCAGCTGATTGATTCAGCAATACATGTCGATCTTATGTTTATTGAACTTAAAAAGGAAATTGCTCATGTTTTTTTTTTTTTTTTCATTTTCTTTTATTCACTTGTCATTTCTTGTTGAGGGTTAGAGGTTTGACGTGTCACAAATGCTCTGGAGCTAGGGCTGATATGTAAATACAAACTTTACAGTAGATCCCCGTACTAATCCATCTGTTTCGGTTTTGCGTGCAAGTGTAGAAGTTTGTGGATAACTTGATATGTTAATATCTACTATTGATTGTTGAATTGGTTTAATTCTCTTTTTGGACTGATGTACATACAAAGTATTCGTTGATCGCGCTGGTCTGAATTTCCCTGCGGGTTAAAGTCTGAATTCAGATAAAAGTATAACTTTGTCAATATTTTCTCCTAGATTTTCTTCGTTCGATCTGAAGTTTTTCAATTGTGTCCTCAAGATAATTGGGCAAATTATGCTTCCACTGGGAAATGACCAGGGATCTATAGTCCGTCTATGGAAGTATTTAGGGTGTCATTTTCTTGGCATTCATCCTCTGTCTGCAGCTTTTCTCGAGTGTTGGATCGCAGAACTATGACCAAGGAAAACATTGGTAAACAATATCTTACCACTACATTTAATATTGTTCGGACAGGGTTTAGTTTAAATATTTTGAAGTAATTGGTTAAGGGGCCAATGTAGACTTGAGTTAGTAAAGAAAAAGCTCCGAGTTTTTTTTTTTAAAGAACGGAATTGAGCTAAGTATTTTCAGGTGGTTGGAGATTGATGTTCTTTTCATCCACTTCAAATTTCCTTTTGATTTTGTAATCTAGTGTTTTGATAGGAGGGGCAAGAGAAGATTTTTCCCAGGTTTACTTTCAGCCATTTTAGAAGAGTAGCTTCAAGAACACAAGCCCAACGGTGTGATCTGCTTCGAGTTTCTGGGCCGCATGCAAGATACTGTCAGCAGTCTAACATAAAAAAAAAATCATGATTGTTGGCCTTACAACCCAACGGTGTGATCTGCTTTGATTACATATTCCTTGAGATGTCATTTTCCTTACGCTGGCAAGATTGCGAACAATATTGGTCTTTTTATATCATCGATTACATTTTGGGATGAAAACATTTCTTAGTTTCTTTTTCCTTATTTAACTAGGGATCTTATACCTCTTTATAATCAGTGAAGTTTCATGTCTCATGAAAAAATATTAAAAAAAAAAAAATTATCAATATTAAATTTAATATCAATTTCAATAATTAATTACATGCAAGTATTTAATATTTTCTCAGCATAGTAGTAGTAGAAGGTCCTAGGAGATCAACGTTTAAAAGAAAACTCATTGAACTTTAGCCAATATGTGTGTTTTTCTTTTCTTTTCTTTTTTCCCTGAAACAGGTTAACTTCCCTAATTCATCAAATTGTTATTTAAATTCATTTTACGAATTAAAAAAAACCCTTTTAACCACGTCTCATTTGCTGCTGAGCCTCAGTCTCTAAAAGACAATAAGACAATGTGGAATAGCTGTGCGGTCAAGATTGAGGTAAATGAAACTCCTAGGCTAACAGAATAACAGGGAAAATGTAAATGATTGCGGCTCCTTGTACAACAGGAGGGATGCTAGACAAGTTTACAACACCAAATTATCACGCTTGCTAAAGGAGATCAACCCTCCTTTATGGACAAATTTTCAAAACCAACCGTTTTAGGAATTTAATTGCAAAAACCGACCGCTTTTGATAATAATTGCAAAAACCGACCTGTTTTCAGCCCAGCGCTGAAAACAGGTCGGTTTTTGTAAAAAATTCTCCGAAACATCACGGGAGTTCAACTCCCGTGAAGTTTATGGAGAAATTAAACTTCACGGGAGTTGAACTCCCGTGAAGATTAATTTGTGCTTAAAACTCCACGGGAGTTCAACTCCCGTGGAGTTACAGTCAACCATTCCAGAGACTCGATCTCTGGAAAATTGGCACTGCAACTTCACGGGAGTTGAAATCCCGTGAAGTTGCAGGTCACCCAGCATGCACAGCTGCTGTGCAGGTTTTGTATATTTACCTGTAACTCATATATATGCCAATTTATTTACAAACAACAATATATACATGATTCAACCATGAATTATAACTCATATATATGCCAATTTATTTGCAAACAACAATATATACATGATTCAACCATGAATTAAACACACACGATTATGTATATGAACAATAATTTACCTTCAAAAGTTTAGTATTTGAAAATTCAGGAAAGTTACAAAATTTATCGGCATGCGAAGTGCCGGCTCCATCGGCATGCGAAGTGCCGGCGTCATCATCACGCGGCCGTCGACGTCGAGCGTACGCCCGTCCAAATGAGCGAGACCTGTCCTCACGGCCTGCGAACTCGTCGACGTGAGTCTTATGGAACACCTGCGCTATGCTCTTCTTAATCCTGCTGAGGAGACCTAACGCCACCTGATCCTGAATCTCAGTCACGTGCGCATCAATATCAGCATCAATGCTATCTAAAACACGGACCTGCGTGGTAAACAATTTATTAAGTATCAACTCAATAAAAAATATTATAATTTAGCTTAGAAACTTACGTAATCTCTCTCGTTCATCCCACTAGGGATGTAACTATCTGTCGGTGGGCGTGGCATGTGTCCAGCTAAAGGCTGTGGGTCACGCGTGATCCATCTACGTGTGATATCCCAATACCAACGCATATACGTGGTATAGTCAACAGTTGTGGGCCTCGTATCCTGTATGCAATCCCACCTCTGAACCCACCTGTCTATGTAGGCCGCACGGACTACGGCCCAGTCAGTCCGGTGCGATGTAGGGCGCCGCCGACGATTGATCTGCTCGACAGGATCTGGAATATGCTGAGAGAGTGTAAACTGCCGTAGCACACGGTCCGGTACATGCATCTCTACGATCTCCCAACAGATCAATGGAACTCTGGCTCTCCACAATTCGGGACGATCTCGGCAGATAGGTGCAAGAGAATGTATATCGAGCTCCGGCGGTGTATAGGGTCTCCACTTGAACTGAAATAAAATAAAACATTTATCGGTATCATACAGAAAAACTATAATATTCATACTTCCTGAGTTTTATATTTACCTGTTCGTGCTGGAGGCCATCAAGCTCATTTCGGTAAAACTGAGGGTGACGCGTCGCTGATTTGTACTGAGCGTATCGCACGTTATACCTATATGCAGAATAGCGAATATATAAGTACAAATATTCAGGTTACGAATGAAATATGTGTGTGTACAATTATACCTGTATGCCAATGGATACTGCCCCTCTAAGTCACGGTGCATAAGTAAAGTGGGTCGTCCAATATGAATGCGCTCCCATGACCAAATCTGTATCAACGTACAGCATCCCTTGAATTCTTTATTCTGCATCAGAGATACTCTACTCAATTCTCGATACAAATATGCCAACACCGCACTGCCCCACGATAGTGCCCCGCATACACCAAAATCCTCCAGCAGTGGCAGCCATCGTGCATGTACGAGAGTCTTGCTCGCATCAGGAAATAGTACGCACCCTATCATGTGCAATATGTATGCACGAGCATGAAACTGGAGCGTCTCATCAGAGGCATCCTCTGGTATGTCGCCCTGAAATGTCTGACGAAGCCACGATAGCTTCATCGCACCACTCCTCAAGTCGGGAACCTGTCCAAGAAGCCGGGCACATACCTCCGGCCAACTATGATCGTCGGTGCCCGTAACTACCGGTCCATCAATCCGGAGCCCAAGTATGACGGCCACGTCCTGTAAAGTGATCGTGCACTCCCCTATATGCATGTGAAAGGTGTTGGTCTCTGGCCTCCACCTCTCAATCAAAGCAGTGATAAGCGGCCAATCAAGCCTGATATAACGAATCGTCGAACACGGTCGAAAACCGGCCTGAGCGATCAAAGCTAGTACCCTCTCATCCTCTATGACCCATGCCGAATGACTATGGGAATGCTCGATCATCGTGTACTCTGGTACGGGCTGCACATAAAACGAGAATCAGTTTTAAGTATATTCATTAAAAAATTACATTAATCGAAGAAATATATATCTAATTTATTCGTATTACCTCTCCCGAACCAATATGGTCTGAACAATGACTCGCCTGAAGGTACAAAACGTCGGGATTCTCCGGTCCCGGATCCATAATGAATAGACCTGTGATTAAAATATGAGCATATATACAGAGTGCAATGAACACAGTATCATACATAACATATTACAAATAACGAGTATCATACGCTTCAAAGATAACAACTACGAATGACATAGTGCAAAACGATACATAATACAAATCAACGCCTAATACTAACTGGACACCTATTTTTGTTGTGACCCGGTTGATCACATCTACTGCACTTATTTCTCCTCCTAGCTCCTTCACGTCCGTCATCCATACTATTTCTAATACGCACGGAACGAGGGCGCCCCGCCGATCTTTTATACAATGGAGGTAATATCCGTGGCCCATCTTGTGTCCAATGTCGACTATCGTATGGTGGACGAAAACACTCTTTGTAGGTTTGTTGATAGTTGTATGCAGAATACCAAGCGTCGACAAATTCATAATGTGAAATGCGAGCACCACCCTGTAGGTCGGAGCAAGCTGCTACAACATGTGAACAAGGAATCAATTGTAGTTGCGGTACATTGCAAGTGCACGTACAAGTGCGATCCACCAACATATTGACTTTGTAAGAGCGATTTTCTCTATGGGTTATTCCCTCGAGCACCTCCCATTCATTAAAACTGTATCGTACAACCTGAAAGGACCGAGCTTGTACAATCCGAGCTGCTAGCATTTCATCAACCTTCGGTGTTAGCTCTGAGCGCATATTTTCACCAAGTTCTCGACGTCGAAGAAAGAATTTATTAAGCCTGTAAAAAGTTTTAGCAACTAGTGCCTGTATTGGCATGCCGCGTGCTCCCCTGAGCACGCCATTGAAGCTCTCAGACGCGTTCGTAGTCATCATACAGAACCGTCGACCGCCATCCTCACATAAAGCCCACTTATCAACATTGTTTGGACCCAAACTAGTTTCGATCCAATCATGTGCGGCTCGTGAAGTGAACTTGATCCTCTCTCGTATTTGTTCATAAACATATTTTTCTGTTGCACAACCGGCTTGCCAAAGTAAGTCTTGAACCTGAGCGTTTCCATACTTCTTCTTGAAGTTGTCTCTAATATGTCGCAAGCAATAGCGATGTGCATGTGGTGGCGGGAAATGTCGTTGGAGTGCTCTTGGAATTCCTTTCATCCTATCGGATATGAATGTAATCGACCGCGTCCCCACACTAGGGATATGATATCTAATGCATGCAAAAAACCAAGCCCAATTCTCTGTATTTTCAACATCAACCACTGCGAATGCTAAAGGAAACAACCCGCCATCCGCGTCAACTCCGGTTGCAACAAGCAAAACGCCTTTGTATTTACCATATAAGTGAGTTCCATCAATGCTAAGAAGAGGACGGCAATATCGAAACCCCTCAATACAGGGCCCAAATGCCCAAAATACACCGGTGAACCGCCGTTCTCCGCCATCAACGGGGTCCGAAGATACTTCGTAGACAGTCCCCGGATTTTCTCTTTTGAGTGCTTCAAGATAATGAGGTAAGATCTCATACGATTTATCCCAATCCCCGAATATTTTTATCATCGCCTTCCTCCTAGCATTCCAACACTTGTGATATGATACATCCAAGTTGGTGGCTTTATGCACTAAAAGACGGATATCTTTCGGCCTTAGATCAAGATCCTCCCTCAGATGCGGTAAAATCAATCGATATATAAAAGAAGAGGACGCATTCTTGTTATTCATCTCTAATCGAGGATTGCTACAAGTGTGGAGTCCATTGTATGCCGTGATTTTGAATTGCCCACCTACTCTTGAACCCGAGCGTGAATTAAGCTTCCACGGACACCTCGCATTGCCGTCGTGGTGTCCACTATTATCTTCGACATCGTCATCTTTGCGATAGAAACAAACCACATTATAGCTTGTAGTATTATTTTTGGTTGGCCTGAACTTCACATTTTTTGCAATGGAATACGTGCGAATAGCATGGATCAATTTCTCCTTACTCTCGTAAAGATCTCCCTTGATGAATGAGAAGTCCTCGGCCTGTGTATCAACACCGCTATTAGTGCCAATAGGAACACTTTCCATCGCGGAGTTATCAATCCATTCATCTCCTTGAAGTTCATCGGGCGGCGGATCCTCTAAGCCGACATACTCATTATTAACATAAGCCCCGTCGATGTGTTGGTTTTCCCCGTCATCACGATCTATCAAGGTCATGCTATTAATTTGTAATCCCTCCTCTTCATCATCATTCTCGGATTCAACACTTGCATTATCTTCTTGAATTCCCGTGTTAGTATCGAAAGCATTCGAAGTGCCCACGAACGAAGGACCGCTCATGTATTGTGATTGTGTCCAACATTCATCTTGTTGAGGAGATAAAAAGCCTACAGAATCAACTTCAGGATCCTCCAACATGCGGGAATACATTCCTTCGTAGTTCAACGATTTGCCCAAATCTCTCTGATGTTTTTCAATGAACAATTCGACCGAACGCTTCTCGTCGTGTAAGACATGAATGAGACCCATATCGTAGTCACTTGATATTTGAATGCCACTTGTTCTGTTCTCCACAACAGGATAATTGCAAACCACACTGAGGTGATACTCACGTGAGTTAGTTAATGTAAGTTTGTGTAATTCATTAACCAAATCATCGAAAGGAATGTTGGACTGTGACTCCACGGGAGTTGAACTCCCGTGGAGTTTTAAGCACAAATTAAGCTTCACGGGAGTTCAACTCCCGTGAAGTTTAATTTCCCCATAAACTTCACGGGAGTTGAACTCCCGTGATGTTTCGGAGAATTTTTTACAAAAACCGACATGTTTTCAGCGCTGGGCTGAAAACAGGTCGGTTTTTGCAATTATTATCTAAAGGAGATCAACCCTCCTTTTATAGGGGCTAACCCCACTATCTCCACCCCCTTCAGATCCGCCCCTTGAGAGATATTCTCTTAACTACCTCACGTTTCCACGTTCTTCTCAACTGAGAAACGAACGTTGATTTGGTCACTGAAGACCGATTCAAAGTAACATCTCCCACTTGACCAAATCAACCAAGTGACATGCCTCCCACTGTTCGTGAGATCGGATGTTTCTGCTTACTATTACTCCCACTATCCGTAGAGAGTAACTCTTATTTCATTATTCATGAAATTTTACTTAGACTTATTTATTCCTAAGTCTCATCAAACTTACATGTTTGATAAAAGATTCTGCTGGTATTCCTTTTGTCAAAGGATCAACGATCATATCTGTAGTAGGAATATAAGTCACTTTGACTTCTCCCTTTTCTACAATATCTCGAATATAGTGATAATGTATCTCAATATGTTTTCCTTTGGAGCTATTCCCGCCACTATTGATTAAGCTAATTGCTGCTTGATTATCACAATAAATATCAATAGGATCTTTTAACAAATTAAGATCAAGATCAATAAAAAACCGTCTTATCCAGACAGCATGTGTAGTTGCCATACTGCAAGCTATATATTCAGCTTCTTGCGTATATCTAGCGACACATCCTTGTTTCTTGCTACTCCAAGAAACAGCTCCTCCTCCAAAGATAAATAAGTGTCCCGAAGTGGACTTTCCATCATCTTTATCACCTCCGAAATCAGCATCAGAATAACCGAGGAGATCAAGCGAATCAGCTTGATAAACTAATCTATGAGTCAATGTACCTCTGATATACTTCATAATCCTTTTAACAGCTTCCCAATGTGCTGGTCCTGGATTACTTTGATATCTACTGACTAGACTCACAGCATAAGCTATATCAGGTCTGGTGCACAACATTGCATACATCAAGCTTCCAATTGCTTGAGCATAAGGAACATCTAATGGCTTCTGCCCCTCTCCAGGGCTTTGCTCTTTACATAATCTCTTTCCCATAACCAACGGAGTTGGTGCCGGATTGGAATTATCCATTCCAAACCTTTTAAGAACTGATCTTAAATATTTTTCTTGGTTTAAACTTAGCATTCTAGACTTTCTATCTCGAATTATTTGAATTCCAAGAATATATGATGCATCTCCCATGTCTTTCATCTCAAACTTTTCGCTGAGATCTGCCTTGATTTTATTCAACATTTCTATGTCATTTCCAGTGAGCAATATATCATCCACATATAAGGATAATATAGTAAACTTGCTCCCACTTTTCAAGACATATACACAATTATCTAATTTATTTTGAATAAAACCAAGTTTAGTAACTGCATCATGAAATTTGAGATACCATTGTCTAGAAGACTGTTTTAAACCATATAGAGATTTCATTAATTTGTAAACTTTATGTTCCTGTTCTTTCACCTGAAAACCTTCAGGTTGTTGCATATATATTGCTTCCTTCAACTCTCCGTTAAGGAATGCAGTTTTAACATCCATTTGGAATAACTCCAAATCAAGATATGCAACAATAGCCAAAATAATTCTAATGGATGCAAATTTAGCTACAGGAGAATACGTCTCCTGAAAATCTATTCCTGCCTTCTGGTTATAACCTTTGGCAACTAACCGTGCTTTGAATTTATCAATAGATCCATCAACACGATATTTCTTTTTGAGCACCCATTTGCATCCTATGGCTTTCCTATTTTCTGGTAGATCACATAACTCCCATACCTTGTTCTTTTCTATGGAATCAAGTTCTTCTCTCATAGATTCTAGCCATGAAGCTGATTCATGCGATTTCATCGCATCAGAAAAGGTTAAGGGATCTTGTTCTTCTATATTTGTATCTACCGAAAAACAGGATGACTCACATGAATACAAATAGTAATCATCCATCCATGAAGGTTGTGTTCTTGCCCTTTTGTTGCCTACAATCGGTTGATTAGGTACATTATTTTCCATAGGTATTTCATCATTTTCAAGGTTAGGTTCATTCACAATATCAGGGTCATTAGTGGGAACAACACTGTAATAATCATCATCTATTACAGTTAGATGTTTTGTTTCCTCTTGAACTTGTTCCTCTTCCTCTAGATTCTCTAGAAATGTAGCATCTCTGCTTTCAATGGCTCCTTTTTCTTTATTGTAGAACTTATAACCTTTTGACTTTTTTGAATACCCTATGAATCTACACTTTATTGTTTTAAAATCCAACTTATCTCTAAGTTGACATGGAATGAGAACATGGGCTATAGATCCCCACTTCCTGAGATGACTCAAATTAGGTTTCCTCCCATTCCATAATTCATAAGGTGTAGATATAACTGATTTGGTGGGAATTCTATTTAAAATGTAGTTTGCAGTTAACAATGCTTCTCCCCAAAAGTTTTTAGAGAGACCAGAATGAGACAACATGCATCTAACTACATTTAATAATGTTCTGTTCTTTCTTTCAGCAACACCATTTTGTTGTGGCGTATACGGCATTATTGTATGCCTTTTAATTCCATGCTGAATACAATAACTTTCAAATTCTTTAGAATTATATTCTCCACCTCTATCAGTTCTCAAAATTTTAATTTTCAATCCAAGTTGATTTTCAACTTCTGTCTTATATCTCTTAAAGCAGTCAAAAGCTTCTAATTTTCTAGATATAAGATAGACGTGTGCAAACTTGAAATAATCATCTATGAAAGTAATAAAATATTCATTATTACTATGAGTTTTGACACTTAGGGGATCACAAATATCCGAGTGTATCAACCCTAAAAGTTCATTGGCTCTATGTCCGCCAATAAAAGGTTTTCTAGTCATTTTACCAGTTAAATAATGTTCACATGGTGGCAACTGAACATTAGATAGTGCAGGAAGCAAGTTCATTCTGATAATTTCTTTTATTTTTGAAATACTAGCATGTCCTAGTCTAAAATGCCACAATTCAGATTCAGAAATATAACAGGACAAGTAGTTCAAATTCAAATTTTCATTATCAGAATTATTACAAACTACTGGAAGAATGCATAATTCATGCTCGGGCACATATTTTCCCATAGCATACACTTTATTATTCTTGCCTATAGAAACCCTGTTATTGTAGAACCTAACTTTCAGTCCTTTCTTCATCAAGCTGGGAACAGAGATCAGATTGCGCCGAATTCCTGGTGCATAGAACACATCTTTGAGGACAAGAATGCTGTCCCCAAGATCTAATCTATACGAACCAATACCTTCTACATCGAGATAGGTATTGTTTCCCATATAAATTCTCTGTTCTCCTTTCTTCAGCTCGGTGAATTCTATGACTCCATTCTTGTCCTTTGCAATATGTCTAGTCGCACCGGAGTCGATCCACCAACCACTGATATCCGTCATCACAGCATTACATTCCGTCACACCGACGAATTCTCTTTTGCTAGTACCCCCTTGTTCTGGATGCTTATAGCCTCCTTTATTCTCCTGCTTTTCACCTTGTGGGCAATTTGGCTTGAAATGCCCAAATTTCCCACAATTGTAGCAGGCTCCACGGGACACTTTCTTTTTCTTGAACTGCTGTGATTCGGTCCTCGCGGTTGTGGTTTATTAGGACCAGGGTTTTTATAGCTTCCAGTATTATGCCTCTGACGGACATAATTCAGCTCCTGCTGCACCATATTTAGTTCTGGTTCCTTCCTACTGGCTATTAAGTCTTGTTCTATCGCTAGGTGCATAGGAAGATTAGTGACAGACTTAATGGCAGGATTAATTCTCAATGTGGTGGTAGCCACAGCAAGTGAAGGGGGAAGACTATTCAAAATGGTTGCCACTTGCATTCTTTCCGGGATTTCGGTCCCAGCAGTGGATAAGTCCTTAGCCATGACAATCATTTTATTTATATGCTCTACGACATTGTCTCCCTCTTGCATACGACAAGAATTATACTTATGCAAGAGGAGTTGAATGTTAACTTCAGAAGCAGTGTCATATTTTTCTTTTATTGCATTCCACATGTCCATGGAAGTCTTATATGTTTCAAAAACTTTGATTAAGTTATCTTTCATGAACATGAGCATAAGACTTTTCGCTTTTTTGTCTTTCGATTTCCATTGCTCAAACCCTTTCTTTTCTTCAGGTGTTGATTTATCAGTAAGGGTTGGAGCAGTGGTTTCGATTACATCATCAATGTTGTCATGAATAAGAGCATATCCTATTTTTCTATGCCACATATCATAAATGAATAAGAGCATATCCTATTTTTCTATGCCACATATCATAATTACTGTCATTAAATTTATCAATTTTCCCTAGTTCTGATAGAACGAGTTTACTAGCCATTCGGTAAAGAACTAAAACTGATTTTTGTGAGTTGAGAAACGAAGCTCCAATTAAAGCGAGGTCGTCACTTAGCGGTGTTGACCGAAGAATCTGTTGTCGAAGTTTCGACGTCGTTTCTGACTGGATTGGAGATGATCAACTTGAAACAGTCGGGCCAGCAAACAAACACAACACTCAAAAGCCCAAAAAGAAAGCCCAAAATATGTTAATGCAGATGTATTAATAGGAGGGCTCACGAATTTTGATGGGAAAAAAAAACTTGAAGATAGGACTTTTGTAGGCTTGGTGTAGGACAAGAAGGAATAGGGTAGGCTTTATTGTATAGGACAAAAAAATGCTAGCTTGCTAGCTGGATGTGATATAAAAAATGCTAGGTTGCTAGCTTGCTAGCCGCCTTTTGTAGGCTTAGCTTTAAGCTTGTGGATATAGGCTTGCGGCTAGCCTATGAAGAAAGAGTAAAACCGAAAAATAAAGGGAGAGAGAAGGCTATCTTTTAACTGAAGGATATAGGGTGAGCTCCTTTTTTTTTCAACTGGCTAGCTTCTTCTTCTACTTCTTCAACTGAAATCTTCTTCTTCAACCGAGAGCTTCTTCTTCAAGGAGTTGGAGAGAGAGTTTTCTTTGCTGAAAAATAGCAGGATTCCAAGATGATGAAGAACCTTGATCTCTGATACCAGTGATCGAATACAGAGAAGAGAAAAGATGATATCTTTGAAGGGGGCTCCGGTAATGGGTAAGAGGTTTTCTTTTCTTCGTTGTATTTTCTAAAGGAGATCAACCCTCCTTTTATAGGGGCTAACCCCACTATCTCCACCCCTTCAGATCCGCCCCTTAAGAGATATTCTCTTAACTACCTCACGTTTCCACGTTCTTCTCAACTGAGAAACGAACGTTGATTTGGTCACTGAAGACCGATTCAAAGTAACAGCTTGCACTAAATGGTACATCGATAAAAATGTCTTACAGAAATTGATACCGTCATTTCTTCTATACGTCTTCTATACGTCGTAGATATACATCACACAACTGCAGAAGTGAATTGAGAGATTTTAATCATTCTATACAATTTGCAACACCAAATTCACGCGTCATATTAACATGCCCACAGCACACAACGAATATCCTGGAGATCCTTACAGAAATTGATCTCCACACAAATATGCATCATCTCTTCTATAACTGTTATGGATTATTACATAATACAGCAAATATACAACATCATCTGTTCTATAATTGTTATAGATATACATAATACACCAGCGTAACGAAGGAAAAAAGATTTATACAGATAAAGCTAAACTTCGAATGAAGGATCGTCTCTATAGCTGCTGCCGCATATTACCGTGATTATAATATCCACAACATGCTCTTAGAACTTTCCATCTCCATGGAATTTGACCATTTATTTCGAGCTCGTTTCCATGCCAACTACAAGCAAAGCAAGAGCTTAAAGCAAAACTAATTTGCAGTGTTCGTTCAACTGCAGTCCCACATCAGAAAGTATCTTGATCTGATACACCATAACCAATTAATTGACTAATTTGATACGCTATTTCCATCAATTACCATGAGCCCAAGAAGGACGATGGATTTTTTCGAGACTTCTGGCGAAATTGCTTTTTTGTTATGCACCATGCTTCAGAAAAGGTGCTTACCTGCAGTTCATGCAAGTGATTAAAATTTTTCTAAATACAATAAGCAGAATATAAATCACACATATATTATTTGGCACATTGTAAATGCAAATTCAATCCAGGGATCGGCCATGCTTACTTATTAAACAGAAAAGTGCATATTTAAAACAAATGAACAATATATCAAGGTTCAGGTCAACCATGATGTGCTAAAACACCTTTGCTCCTTAGTAGATCCACATCAGCAATCTCAAAGTGTGTTAGAATTGAAGGTAATTTAAAGATGTAGTGCTCTAGTTACTGATAGTACATGTAACTTGTATTTATGCCACACGATGATATCCTATGGTTAGCAGCAGTATGTTCAAAGATTTTCATCGATAGTGTCAGCTTATAATCGCTTATCAACTCCAACCTTTTGTCAAATAACAATTAAGATGACAAGAGTAAACAGTTACGCCCACAGTATAGCACTTTTTGTAGGGCATTACCAATATACGTGTGATATCTCATAAGTATATAGCTACAGTAGTGCACAGATTTTGGAGTACTCGGATAATTCACATGGAAAGTATAAAGTCCTGCATCTTAGAAATTGAATGAAAGTATCTCTTCAATCTTTGTGATAACATGATTGCAGATTTTCCTGGGAATTACTTTGCACGATAGCTGTAAAGACAACAGCTTAAGCATAAATATACCTATTTTCAATAGAGGTTCTTAATTCTGTTTCATTTCTGATGATCAACTAATGCTAATTTATACATCTCATAGTTTTTTTTGGGTGGGACCAACAGTTAGGGTTAAAAATAAATCTCCATGTGCTTACGTTACAGTTAGGGTAAAATAATTATAAAAAAAACTCATAACCTAATTTTTAAATTTTAACCAGTTTTTTTCTTAGTCAAAAAAAAGATCTCATAGGTTCATTAATGTGCTTACATTACTAACAATCTTTGCACCAAACCATGCAGAATCAGCTCCATGTGGAGGGGGAATGACCTTGATCCCTTCAGAGACAGATGAAGGCAGTATTTTCTGCACCTCTTTCTCTAACCTACCTGGAATAATTGAGTATCAAAACAACAAACTTCAGCTCAAGCATCACATCCTCATCAAGTATGAACCAGGTGCAGCATGCATAGATTAACCCGTACATATGTACGTACACACGCTACTTTGCTGTTACTTAAGTATGTAACTCTGACATACCTGGTAATCCAGGTAAGCATGCAGTTCCACCTGCCAAGACTACGGTTTTAAACCATCCATCATCGCCTAATTCTGCTTCAGTACAATGATCCATGCAAAGAGCTAAAGCTCGATGCAGACCCATAGCAAGGCTATAAGGAGAAAAACAGAAAGAAAAGCATAATTGGGAATAAGTTGACAAGGTTTAAAGGTCTGGAATCCAGAAAAGATCTGGCATTTGTTCGCCAATAGTTCAGCATTGAGTTATAAGCAGCAGGATATGACATTTATACATATTTAGACATCTAACCTGATAATAATAAACATACGACAGCAGTAGACCAATGACTAGTGAACGATATTAGGTAATTAGTACATACTGGTTTTGTCCTGCTGTGTGCAATTTAGGATTAATAAATTTTAAATTTTCTCGCTAAACATGTGAATTATTCAAGGACGTCTATTGTTCATGGATAACACTATTAAAGTCCGGTCAACTGAAAAATGTGAATCTGCTCAGTTTCTAAATTTATACTTGAAGAATTGGCAAAACTTTTGAAAATTCACAAAGATTGTAACTATCTCAATGAGATCACACCATTGTAGAAAGAAATGGAAAAATGATCTATCCAAAGAAAATGAAATATATCACCTTATAGCAACAATCATGGTGAAATATTTTTGTTCTCTAGTTAGTTAGCTTTGATCTCATTTACAAAAAAATCATACCCAAGTCACAGGAATAAGATGCAAAATATGAGAACAATTTAATTATAAGCACCATGCAAGATCTTTCTGCTGAGTACAAAGAAATGACAAATCTGAGGTACAATATCTATGAAAGAAAACTTACACCCCTCCAATTTGGGGCTGAAAAAGGAGTTCAGCAGCTTGGAAGCGCTCCTCTGATAAATTGAACAAACCCTCACCAGCAATTTCACATGATGCTCGTGTATCTTTACGTAGCTCTGCATTGTAATCGGCAGCTACATAGCATAATTTCTGGGTAACCACCAATATACATCAGGCTAATGATATGATAATTTCTAAGCTGCAATTATTGCAAAAACACAGACAAAAAACAAAGAAGGTTGCTCTAAGAATAATCTCCAATTTCATTATAGCTAGGATAGTTAATGATTTCAAACATAATAGGTATAAGCCTAGGACAGATAACACTCCAGGTAAACTACTATTAATCATTCTCCCACTTCAATATATACCAATGGGAGTACATAGACTCCTGCCATTGAACAGATAATAACATGCATTATTTGCTGAACGCTTACTACAACAATTTCCCTCGTGACCTCTAAAATTGAGGGGGCATACCTCCTTTACTGCCCGAACAGTGTATAATGACTCAAAATTTATGTTTCTCTGCTGCATTAGCTCCTTGAGATATCCCGTAAGTTTTAAGGCGCCTAGTCCAACAACTTCAACTCCCACATCATGCATTACCCTTCCCTGCATAACTGATAAAATGCAATTCTTTGTAAGATACAAGATGAGGCCATCATCAAACACTTTGTAAGTAATAGATCACACTAAAACATCAAATATGATCTTATTATAGCATCAAATATGATAATTATGTAGACTCATGGATCTCAAGCCTCCTAAGTCAAATTGAACACAAGTATAACTTCTGAGATCAACCCCTGTGTATTGCAGAGGGCTCCATGAATAGTAGGGTTGTGAGATAGATTCGGGTTAATAAACCGTAGTCAAAATAAAATTACTCTCTGATATATCTTTTATCACTTAATAAAGAACCATTTATCTAAAACAAAAACAGCAAGCTTAGTTTACAGTAATAAATGGGCATATTCACCATCTAATTCTAGGAAATGTAAACAATTATGAAGATAATTTATCACTAAAAAACTACACAAAATCCCCTTCTTCCATCTACATCACACAGGCACTTATAATCAGAAACCTAGAAATATCCAGAAAACATAACATTACATGACCATAAGACTCTTTAAGGGCATACAAAAATCTGTGCAATCAACTGCATTAAACTTGTTATTCCTTACAAGACAAACTCTTTCAAATCAACAACTTAGTAAATGATAGAAGTTGTACGCGAATGTTAAAGCACAACTGATCAACGCGTATCTTGCCCTTTCCAACCTAACATATTGTTTACCACTTATGTGAACCTTTGTGCTAATTTACTCGTGCTGAGCACTACATGGGCTTATGAAATCGTTGTATAATATATGCAAATAAGGTTTTTAAAATAAGATAATTTTTTTATTTGATAAAAAAGAGCACAGAAGTCTCCAATCAAATACTGTTATCACATGAAAGTACCATAAATTATTGGATGCCTAATAGAACTTAAACCGCCTTCCAGTGGGAATCATGATAAGATAACATCATAGATTGTTTTAACCAAAGTTACCCAACATAGCAAAAATACGTCTATGAGAACACAACAATAAGGGCGACAAATAAAGAATCAGATCAGAGTCAAGATGTCATAGGATCTGGTTAATCTTTTCCCAACTCAAAGTTCCCTGAATCTGCTCAGTGGCATAAGATTTAATTGAGGGATCTTTTGCAGATATTTTTTGATAGAGCGGATGCTTTCTGATTCAAATATCTACAGTGCCCTTCATGTGCAGTATGAATGAACATAATTTAAGGTACAAAGAATAACTCACTTGGCACAATTGATGTTACATGAAAACCAATGTTCACAACAATTCCAGAAGTACGTCTTGCAGCATACAAAGCTAAAACTGCCTGACATATTTTGATGAAAGAGAAGTGTGGTCAAGACACATGCAGGATAAGCAATGAAACAAGAAAAAAGGCATGTCAGTAATAACCAGAATGTCATTGTACAGAATGTCATTGTATTTTCACAAGCCAGCTAATCATGTTCATACTTAAATCAACTGACATATTACACATATTACTTATCTATGAGAAATTACCCAACGTCTTTATACACATGGCATAAGCTTGTTCACATTAATCACCAAGATGCACACTTCTATGGTGACACTACTAGAGGTATAACTGTAAACACATTGTCAAGAGAGTGAGGATATTTTATTATGTCAGACACATCCTTTGTTTCGTGTAGTAAGATAAATTTGGAAAAATCATGTGTCAGGCTTGTCCAAATGTGATTATGGACATAAGTCATTTTGGTGGTCATTCCTTACTCAGGAATCCAATGTAGATTTGACTAGTTCCCATCCACAGTGATCCAGACCTCCTTCAAGTGAAATTTCAGATATTCAAACATCTTGATAAAGGAGTGGTAAGAGTCTTTCTTTTTCCCCCTTTCATTGAGTTAGTCATCTTTTATTATGTTTTTCTATTATTTAAATCTGATCGAGGCAGAGATTATCTTAGTGTTGGAGTTAAGCTTGATGAGGAATTACATTGAACAAAGTTATATTTAGTTTCCTAATAATGTCAATGTGAACAAGCATTTCTTCAAAAGCATTCTCCAAACATTATGATATCAGAGCTCATACAGACTGAAACATGTTTTACATCTAGTTGAGCTACTCATTTGTCACAGGAATCACTTTCCTTTCTCTATTCTCTGAAGAAATTGACAATGAACATCGAGACTACCATGGTCAGTTAAGAAAGCAGGTTATGAGATTGCACTGTAACTCCCCCATTACATGTCAGGTACCAACTCCACAACCATCACATTTCATTTCTTCCTTGTGAGATTCTACTAGATCCATAGCTCCTGTTTAAGAGCCTCCGCAACCAATTGTTCCATGACCATTTTTATCACCCAAGCTAACACAATATCCACTTTCTCGGCCTGCCAATGCCATTATCAGTCACTAATTCAAGCAATGAGGAAGACTAGTACCTTTGTGCTGATAGCGTCTCCCTTAGAAGAGATTGGATAGTACCTTTGTGCTGATAGCGTCTCCCTTAGAAGAGTTAATCCAATCATACAGAACTTCCACAACATCCTTGGAGTAAAATTTCAGAAATCCAAATAGATTAGGATTTAAGATTTCACTGGAGTCTATCCTTTATTGTTTCACAGTGTTTATCATCTGTCATATGCTATTTTTAGTAGTTATTGCTAGAATATAAAAACATAATCCTCAACCTTCACCATAATTTTAGAGTTTTGATGTAATTTTTAAAGGGACTAACTTAAGATGATGCAACCCAGGTTCAAATCCAACCGGCCATGAATTTAAAGGTTGATTTTCTAAAAATTAGCACTGCTACATGAGTCCAGGTTACAACCCATAAATAGGGTACTCAATCTGCAGGGGCATGTTAGGATATAAAAACATAATTCTCTACCCTCACCATAACTTTAAAGGTTTGATGTAACAGTTAGAGGGACTAATTTAAGAGTTATATTTGAATTTATTAGTCTACATTAATTTTGAAGCCATGCATAGCTCCTGAGGAGCCGCCACCACCAACTATTCTGTGACCATTTCTATCACCCAAGCAGATATAACATCTACTTTCTCCTCTTGCCAATACCGCTATCAATAATTGATTTAGGTGATGAGAAAGACTAGTACCTTTGTGTTGATAATGTCTCCCTTAGAAGAGTTAATCTAATCATACAGAACTTTCATAACATCCTTGAAGTGAAATTTCAGAAATTCAAATAGATTAGAATTTAAGATTCACTGGAGTGTATCCTTTCTTGTTTCACTGTGCTAGTCATCTTTCTTATGCTATTTTTAGTAGTTATGTTTGAATTTATTGGTCTACACTAATGTTAAAGTAATAACTATTATAAACAGGAGGGTTTTGCTAACTATTGTCTTATAGGCAATGGTTAAGTAGGGGAGAGAGAGAGAGATGGGGAGGAGTGAGCCCCTACGTTTCCCACTCTCTCCTCTCTCACCTATCCCTCTCCTAATTAATGTGAAAAGGTGAGCTGTAGAGGCGCCAGCTAGTAGATTCTGTCAAGATGGATATGCGCCTAAAATGAGAAGATTGCAATCCTGCACATTTAGTTTTTTTCCTTGTATACTTACATTCCTAAAATAAGAGAAACTTGGCAGACAATCATGTGTTCTATAAAGGATAGTCTCTTCTCCTGTAAAAAATAAAAAATAGACATTGAAAAAAAATAAAATAATGGAGGGTGGTTTTGAGGAGTGCGGTGTCATACTGGGATCTGTTATGTTTTTTGACATGGTATTAGAGCCTCACGATGACTTCTCATTCTTCGCCAAAGAAGTCTAGCGACATCATGACTCCTCCTTCTTCACCAAAGAAGTCTAGCGACTCAACCGAAGCAACTACGTTGCTTGAGCGGCTTGCTCAGACTCTTTCGCAACCGCTGCCTCTCAAGACGGAACAACCATCTCGCTCAGGGACAACCGATGACCGAACTCCACCCATCTCGGTGAAACTAACCGGGCATAATTACGGCTTATGGGCGCAGGTAGTTGAGATGCATATTGCAGGCAAGGAGAAATTAGGATACATCAACGGTACTTTACTGGCTCCACCTACAACTGATGAAGGTTATGCAAAATGGTTTGCAGAAGATTCAACTGTCAAAGCCTAGCTTATTGGGTCCATGGATTCTGCCTTAATAGGTAATTTTATACGTTTCCCTTGTGCCAGAGATGTTTGGAAAGCACTTGCTGTAGCTTATTTTGATGGAAAAGATAAGACCCAAGTGTATAACCTTAGGAGAAAAGTAACTCGACTCAAACAGTCGGGTAGACCACTTGAAGAATATTTCAATAACCTACAGTTTTTCTGGCAAGAAATCGATTTTAGGTGTCCCAACCCTATGGAATGTCCAAAAGATATAGAGAAACATAACTCTCTAGTGCAGGAAGAAAGGGTGTATAACTTTCTTGACGGTCTTGATGATCGTCTGGATAGTATACGGACTGAAGTGCTCCGTATAGAGCCATTTCCGTCCATTGAGGAGGCTTTTGCCAGGGTGAGACAAGAGGATGTGCGGCAAAATTATCATCTCGAAAAAGTGGAGAACAACACACCCGTGGCAATGGTGGCAAAGGAGATCGAGGCAAACCTGGTACCCGCGAGAATTGGGCAAACGAAGCCCCGGCCTCCACCTGGAGGATGTACACACTGCGGGGGGATCAAGCATACCAAAGAGACCTGTTTCAAGTTACATGGGTATCCCGACTGGTGGAAGGACCCGAAGAAGAAGAAACAACAAGGCAACGACGCAAGCAAAACCACCATCGCATCAGGTAGCGAAGTTTCGTTGGTTCCTTTGGTAAACGGTGAGAAGGCCTCATCGATAGAAGGTAATTTTTTCTACAAATTTAATAAATGGTCTGAAATTAATTCTCAGAACTGGACCGAATGTATAACTTAAAAAACAAATAGGCTTGGTCACTTGGTTTCCGCTGCCATGATACAGGCTGGGCCTGTTTCCGAAAATCCTAGACCAGATCAAAGCTTGGTCAGTACAAGTTCTGTTTTTTTTCACAAGTAGATCCTACAGAGAAGCATGGATAATTGATTCTGGCGCTTCAGATCACATGACCTTCTGTAAGAATGATATTACAGATAACATAGAACCTAGAAAATGGGAAATTGTAAATGCAAATGGTAAAAGTAGTCCAGTAACTGGTGCTGGAACCGTGCACATATCCCCTTCAATGACCTTGTCGAACACTCTCCTAATTCCTTCATTAACTACAAAATTGTTATCTGTTGGACAAATCTGCGAAGAGCGTAATTGCGTTGTACTAATGTATCCAAAATTTTGTCTTTTTCAGGATATCCTCACGAAGGAGATTATTGGGCGTGGTTCTAAAAGGGGAGGGCTGTATCACTTGGAAGACATAAATGAGGGCAGTGCACTTAGTACTTCTAGTTTGTTTTCAAATGGTAAGAATGTATCACTTGGAAGACATAAATGAGGGCAGTGCACTTAGTACTTCTAGTTTGTTTTCAAATGGTAAGAATAAAGTGCTGATTTGGCACAAACGAGGGCAGTGCACTTAGTACTTCTAGTTTGTTTTCAAATGGTAAGAATAAAGTGCTGATTTGGCACAAACGATTGGGTCATCCATCATTTGGTTATATGAAAAACTTGTTTCCTGAATTGTTTGTGAATTGTGGAAATCATAAATTTGAGTGTGAAACTTGTATCAAGGTAAAGAGCCATAGGGTTTCTTACCCGAAAAGTCTAAATAAGTGTAGTAGTCCGTTTGACTTGGTTCACTCCGATGTTTGGGGTCCGACACCAATTACCTCAAAGACCCAGCATAAGTGGTTTGTGTTATTCACTGACGACTACACCCACATGACTTGGCTTTACTTACTCAAAAATAAAAATGAAGTGATTGATGTGTTCCAAAGTTTCTATAGAATGATATACACACAATTTGGCAAGAAAGTAAAGATGGTCAGAAGTGATAATGGGGGAGAGTTTGTAAATAAGACCCTAAAGGTGTTCTTTAACAATGAAGGGGTTATTCATGAGACATCTTGCGTCGGGACTCCACAACAAAATGGAGTGGCTGAGCGAAAAAACCGACATGTACTAGAAACTGCAAGAGCTCTACTTCTCGAATACAATGTTCCCAAACAGTTCTGGGACGATGCAGTTATGGCAGCAATCTATTTGATTAATAGAATGCCATCCACGGTGTTAAAGTTTCAAACTCCTCTACAAAATCTCTCATCTTTCGTTCCAATTCCCTCAACCTTAACCTTACCTCCAAAAATTTTTGGATGCATTGTGTATGTTCACATTTCAAAAACACAGCGAACCAAACTAGATCTGTGCGCCGAAAATTGTGTTTTTTTAGGGTATGAACTACAAAAAAAGGGTTACAGGTGTTACAACCCTACATCAGGAAAGGTATATGTGACAATGGATGTCACATTTCTTGAAGAAGAAGGCTTCTATCAAAAAACCAAACACCATTTTCAGGAGGAGAATTGTGAGGAAAATGGTTTTATGAATCCGTTCTGCATAAATGTGGGCCCAGTAGATGAGTGTGTTAACCCTGAAGTTCGAGTGGACTTTGTGCATCCTATGCAACCCGCTGAACCATATGCTGGACCCACTGAACAGCCCGCTGAACAGACACACAGCCCATGTATACAACCTGACTTGGGCCCTATCCACCTCAACTCGGGCCCTCTCCATCAAAGCCCATGTTCTCAGCCCAGTGCAGATCCAGCCGAATTTCATTCAGTTCAGCGCAAGTTTAATCCAGAGAAGGTTTACTCAAGGAGGAAACAGCCAAATATAACCAGTGAAAACAGATTTCATGTTCTCGCAGATGAAGATGAAGAAAATGTGATACAACTCCCTTCTCAACCACAAAGCCCGGCTCCAGAGGATATCCAAGAGGTAACTGATCTGAACTCAAATATAACTAATGTTGGTTATGAGCTACCTCACAGGTACAACAGAGGAAATGTGCCAGATAGATTCAAACCTGACGAGTGGGATAGGAGGAGGTGTTCGTATCTAATAAGTAACTATGTGAGCTTGGACCATCTTTCCAGGCGAGTGAAAGGATTTGCTGCAAATTTGTCAGCCGTACAAGTTCCTAAACGAGTAGATGAAGCAATAAAAGACTAGAAATGGACGAACGCCATGAAACAAGAAATGGAGGCTCTGGAGAAAAATGGCACGTGGGAATTAGTAGAACTTCCAAAAGGAAAGAAAACTGTCGGCTGTAAGTGGGTATCCTCATTAAAATATGATGTAAATGGGGTAATAGAAAGATACAAAGCTAGACTGGTTGCAAAAGGATATACCCAAACCTATGGTATTAATTTTCAAGAAACCTTTTCTCCCGTTGCGGAACTCAATACTGTGCGAGTTTTACTTTCACTTGCAGCAAACTTAGACTGGCCACTCCATCAGTTTGATGTAAAGAATGCTTTTTTACATGGCGATCTTGAAGAAGAGATTTATATGGACGTTCCTCCAGGATATGAAGTGGAAAGTTATAAGCCGATGGTGTGTCGACTAAAGAGATCGTTATATGGTCTGAAACAGTCCCCGCGTGCGTGGTTTGGGAGATTTAGCAATGCCATGAAGAGCTATGTATACTATCAAAGTGACTCCGATCACACCTTGTTCCTCAAGCATAATCAATGTAAAGTCACTGTACTCATTATTTATGTCAATGATATGGTGATAACAGGAGATAATGTAATGGAAATACAAACTCTTGAAGAAAGGTTGTCAAAAGAATTCGAAATGAAAAATCTCGGAGGGTTGAAATATTTTTTAGGAATTGAGGTTAGAAAGGTTGTCAAAAGAATTCGAAATGAAAAATCTCGGAGGGTTGAAATATTTTTTAGGAATTGAGGTTACACGATCCAAACAGGACATTGTCTTGGAAAAATCTCGGAGGGTTGAAATATTTTTTAGGAATTGAGGTTACACGATCCAAACAGGACATTGTCTTGTCCCAGAGAAAGTACGTGCTAGACCTGCTCACCGAAGTTGGAATGCTAGATTGCAAACCAGCTGACACACCTGCTGTTCAAAATCTAAAACTTGGAAATTATCCGGACCAGACTCCAACCAACAAGGAAGGATACCAGAAATTAGCGGGAAAGCTGATATACCTTTCTCACATGAGACCTGACATTGCTTACGCAGTAAGTATGGTAAGTCAGTTCATGCATTCACCTAGTGAAGCACATATGGAAGCAGTAAATAGAATTCTCAGGTATCTAAAGGGTTCCCCGGGAAGAGGGATACAGTTCAGGAAATATGGACACCTAAAGATCAGTGGATATACTAATGCTGACTGGGTAGGAAATGTGACAGATAAAAAGTCTATGGCTGGCTACTTCACATTTGTTGGAGGCAACCTAGTAACATGGAGAAGTAAGAAACAAAATGTGGTAGCCCTTTCTAGTACAGAAGCTGAATTTTGTGGCATGTCTAAGGGATTGTGCGAGCTATTATGGTTAAGAAAACTTATGACCGAACTTGGGTATTCGCCACAGGAGGAGATGGATCTGTTTTGCGACAACAAAACAGCAATTGACATATCCCACAACCCGGTGCAACACGATCGAACTAAGCATGTTGAGGTGGATCGCCATTTCATAAAACACAATCTTGAAGACAAGATTATTCGGTTCCCTCATGTCAGATCAGAGGAACAATTAGCAGATGTTTTGACCAAAGCTGTCGATACACGAAGTTTTGACAGCTCATTGGGCAAGTTAGGTATGGTAGATATCTACCAACCAACTTGAGGAGTGTGAAAATGTGAGCTGTAGAGGCGCCAGCTAGTAGATTCTGTCAAGATGGATATGCGCTTAAAATGAGAAGATTGCAATCCTGCACATTTAGTTTTTTTTCTTGTATACTTACATTCCTAAAATAAGAGAAACTTAGCATACAATCCTGTGTTCTATAAATGATAGTCTCTTCTCCTGTAAAAAATAAAAAATAGACATTGAAAAGAAATAAAATAAGGGAGGGTAGTTTTGGGGAGTGCGTTGTCATACTGGGATCTGTTATGTTTTTTGACAATAAACTCCTCCTTAACCATTAGGGTAATGGTTAGCAAAACCCTCAACAGAATTGGTATTAAGCTTTCAACTTTAGTTAACCTAGATATAGCATCTCTGTGGTAAAACTTCTATGAATGAATTCTGATTTAAAACTGATTTAAGATTGTTAAGTATTGGGTATTGGGTTATAATGGGTTGTTACCCGTTAACCTTAACTCTATTTGTATGGCTATATAAATCTCTCTTGTTATTCTCAATAAACAACAATTAGGGTTTTCTCTATTTTCTACATGGTATCAGCGAATGAACCCTAGCCGCCACAAATCCTCATTCAAAAACCCTAGCGCCGCCGCCTCTTCTCCTTGCCGCGCTAGCCGTCACCGCGCCGCTACAGTACCGTCGCTGCCGCTGCTTACAGACTGCCGCGCCGCGTCACAGTACTGCTGCTGCAGTGCCCCCTACAGCGTGTTGCCTATTCCCTCGACATCTCAGTCTTCGAACTGATAAGAAGACGATTATATCTCTTGATATTTTAGTCATAGAACTGATGAGAGGAAGAGTGTCTATCTCACGTTGCTGAGATATTTTACTTTTATTCTTGTTTCCTTCGAGAAACAAGAATATAAAAATTAAGCCTTTATGCAAACAAAAGTAAGGGCTCTCTCTCAGGTGATCTCGCCTACGCAGCGTGAGGGCATCACTATCTACCACTCTGCCTCTAATCCTGCTCCTGATCTGCTCTTAGTTTATGTTTTAAGAACGGATCTCTACTACTAATCTGCCTATTTTGACTACTATTTGTCTCCTATTGTTGCTCAAAAATAAAAATGACTACTACTTCGATGTCGGAAATCTCCTCCTCTACTACTCCTTCTATTATTGCTGGTGAGACCTCTGCCCTCAAGGTAGTCTTGGGGACTACTATTAAATTGAATGGTACAAACTATCTGCTCTGGGCACAAGCTTTCCGCATCTTTATTGACGCTCTGAGCAAACTACCACATCTTCTTGCATCTCCACCACCAACCTCAGATCCCACCTACAATTCATGGCTCTCATCTGATTATTGTGTTATGACTTGACTTCTCAACAGTATGGAAGCACAGATCAGTAGCAACGTTATGTTTTTAACCACTGCGAAGGAGATGTGGGACAGCCTAAAGATTATGTATGGGAACGAGAAGAATGTTTCCCGTGTATTTGAAATTTATGAGCGACTGTTTGCGCTCAAACAGGGAGATAAGTCAGTTCCAGAATTCTTTGGTGAATTGAAGGGACTGATAGACGAACTAGAGATGCATCAGCCTGCAGTAGCTGATACAGCGACGCTATTAGGGTATCGTCGTGATCTGACAGTATCCAAATTTCTTTTTGGGTTGAACCCTAATTTACAGTCCCAGGTAAGGGGACAGATATTAGGTGAAGATACAATTCTCTCACTGACTACTACATTCTCCAGAGTCATACAGGTCTCTACTGGTGTTACTTCTGATACTACTGTACCATCTCCACCTACGATGGATCAGTCTGCCATGTTCTCTAATCGAGACAAAGGCCGTGGTCGTAGTCGTGGTCGTGATCGTGACCGTGATTAGGAAGAGGACGTGGCTCCTTTGGTGGGAGGCAAGGTGAATCTGATAAGGGCTCATGACAGTGTGGTCATTGTGGAAGAACCAATCATATTTTTGAGAAGTGCTGGGAGAAGTTTGGTCGTCCTCAGTGGGCCCAGGTAGCTGATACATAGTCGACTAACTCATCTATTTCTGCTACTACTTCTGGTGGTCCAACTGTTACTGCTCCTACTGTTCAGATTTCTCAGACAGATTATGAGAGGTTGCGCCAGCTAGAACTCTCTCAGAACATTCATCCTGTTACTCATGCATCCTCTTCAGGTATGGATGCTTACATAGCTTCTTCTCACAAACCCTGGATACTAGATTCTGCAGCCTCATCTTATATGACAGGTATAAAGGATCACTTTGTATCTTTACATCTTTCTGATAAGTTTCCTTCTATCCGCATTGCTGATGGTACTCTTTCTCCAGTTCGTGGTGATGGAGTAGTTCATGCTACTTCTTTTTTAAAACTAACTGATGTGTTATATGTTCCCAAATTCCCTGTTAGCCTATTATCCATTAGCAAGTTTACAAAACAAAATAATTGTAAAGTCATTTTCTTTCCATCTTATTGTGTTTTTCAGGACCTAGAACTGGGATGAAGATTGGTTCGGGGCATGAGAGAGGAGGTATGTACTATTTGGACGATAGTGTGCCAGAGGCTGGCCTTGTTGCATCACGGTCTGACTCCACTTTATTGTGCCACTGACGTCTGGGTCATTCTTTACTACAAAAACTTAGATCGATAGTTTCTGTTCAGCCATCTATTTCCTCTTTAGGTTGTGAGTCGCGTGAACTGGGTAAGCACCATCGTGCTACTTTTCAGAGTCGAGTCGATAAACGTAGTAGTTTTGCTTTTGAGTTGGTTCATTCCGATGTCTGGGGTCCTTATCATGTTCCCTCTGTGCAAGGTTTTCGATATTTTATTATTTTTGTTGATTTCTCTCGCATGACGTGGCTTTATCTGTTAAAAGAGAGGTCAGAGGTCTCGCACGTTATTGAACTCTTTTATAATGAAATAAAAACTCAGTTCTCTACTTTTGTTCGTATTCTTCTTACTGATAATGCTTTGGAATATATGAAAGTGATGTTTCAAAATTTTGTGCTCTTAATGGCATTATTCATCAGACTTCTTGCTCTCACACTTCATAACAAAATGGAGTTGCTGAGGAAGTATAGACATATTCTAGATGTTGCTATAACACTGATGATACATATGAATATTCTAAAATATTTGTGGTTTGATGCTGTTCTCACTGCAAATTATTTGATTAATCGCATGCCTTCCACTGTCCTTGATGGTTTAATACCATTCAATTGTCTTTATCCTGATAAAAAACAATTCTCTGTGATTCTCCGTGTCTTTGGTTCTACGTGTTTTGTTCAGGATTTAACTGCTGGTTTGGATAAGTTGTCATCTAGATCCATCAAATGTGTTTTTGTTGGATACTCTCCTACTCAAAAAGGGTATAGGTGTTATCATCCGTCCACCAAGAAATATTGTGTTTGCTGTTGTTACCTTTTTTGAGTATGTCTCATATTTTTCGTCTGGTTCCACTACTATTTGCTGTCCACAGGTACCATTACCTTCTTCTGCTCCTACTACTATTCCATTACCTGCTCCTGTAACTCCTGCACCGAAGCCTCTACTGACATACTCTCGACGTCCAAAAGTACATGCCCCTGAATCTGCTACTGTTGAACCTTCATCTCCAGCTATCGGTCCATCTCATGTTGAGACATCTATTCCTTCTGACTTGGGTATCCCTATTGCTCTTCGAAAAGATAAACGGTCTTGCCCGAAATATCCTATATCTCTTTTTGTCTCTTATGACCGTCTCAACCCATCTTTTCGTCAGTTTGCCTTATCCTTGTCCACTGTATCTATACCTAGGTCATATGAAGAAGCTATGTTAGTACCAGCTTGGAAGCAGGTCATGGATGAGGAAATGAATACACTACTTTCTAAAGGGACTTGAGACTTGGTTTTTCTTCCTACTGGAGCGACTGTGGTTGGTTGCAGATGGGTGTATACCCTAAAATATCGCCCCAATGGGTCTGTTGACCGTTATAAAGCTCGCCTGATTGCTAAAGGTTATACCCAGACATATGGCGTCGACTATTTTGAAACCTTTTCTCCCGTTGCTCGTCTAAACTCCATCAGAATTATTTTCTCTTTGGCTGTTAATATGGATTGGGAGATGCACCAACTAGATGTGAAGAATGCTTTCCTTTATGGTGATTTGGACGAGGAGGTTTATATGGAGCAACCTCCTGGGTATGTTGCTCAGGGGGAGAATATTATCTGCAGGCTGAGAAAGGTTATCTATGAATTAAAGCAGAGTCCTTGAGCTTGGTTTGATAAGTTCAGCAAGGTTATTTCTAATGTTGGTTTCCAACGTTGTCAGTCTGATCACTCTGTCTTTCTTCGACACACAACTGGTTTGGTTATTTTAGCCGTATATGTTGATGATATTCTGCTGACTAGGAGTGACTCTATTGCCTTAGCTGAAACTAAGGAGTATCTAAACCGTTATTTTATCACTAAGGACATGGGAAAGCCAAATTATTTTCTTAGGATTGAAGTTGCATATCAAAAACATGGCCTGTTGTTGTCCCAAAGAAAGTATGTGCTAGATTTACTAAAAGAAGCAGGTCTCTTGGAATGTAAACCTGTAAGCACTCCAATGGAGGCAAATGTTGATTTGTGACGTGATGATACCTCTCCTAGATGATGTTGGACGATATAGGAGACTAATTGGGAAGCTAATATATTTGACAGTTACCAGACCTGATGTTACTTTTGCAGTAGGTGTACTGAGCAGGTTTATGCACAAACCTAGAGAAGTTCATTGGACAATAGCTCTGAAGATTTTGGCATATGTCAAGAGTTGTCCTGGCAAGGGATTGTTATATAAGAAGCATGGGCATACTCACATTTCGGCTTTCTCTGATGCTGGCTACGCAGGAGACATGAAAGATCAGAAGTCAACATCAGGATTTTGTACTTTTGTTGGAGGTAATCTTGTGACTTGGAGAAGCAAGAAATAAGATGTAGTATCACGATCTAGTGCAGAGGCCGAATATAGAGCAATGGCTCACACTACTTGTGAGATGGTGTGGCTAAAAAAATTTATGACAGAGCTTGGTTTTGTTCAGCCTGGACCCATGCCAATGCATTGTGATAACCAGTCTGTCATTTATATTGCACAAAATCATGTGTTTTATGAGAGGACAAAACATATTGAAGTTGACTGTAATTTTGTCAGAGATGCTTGGGAGAAGATAGTATCTCTCATATTCACTCCGTCCTCGCAACAACTTGCTGATATTCTTATCAAGGCTACTTCTTCAAATGTGTTCTCTACTATATGTGACAAGCTAGGCATGGTAGACATCTATGCTCCAGCTTGAGGGGGAGTGTTAAGTTAAGTATTGGGTATTGGGTTAATGGGTTGTTACCCGTTAACCTTAACCCTATTTGTATGGCTATATATATCTCTCTTGTTATTCTCAATAAACAACAATTAGGATTTTCTCTATTTTCTATAAAGATTATTAGTAGATTAGAGAGGTGGAGTTCTCTCTCATGCCGACAATTTATATCTTTTCTCGTCTTCCTCAAATTTCCCTTGAATTTTTTTGTTGCATGATCTAAGTACAATTGAATATTGTCAAGTCACCTACTTGGTTTGGTAGGAGATACGAAGAGGGGGTGAGGTGAGGTAAGGTGCAATCAGATGCAAGGAAGGACATTTATTTTGTGCTTCTTATTTGGTAGGAAGGAGGATCAGTGGAGGTATATGATTTTTCTTGTTTGGTTGAAGGGATGGAAAGGGGAGGTAGGGTAATGAGTTAATAAAAGTACAATAATATCCTTTTGTGAGAGAGAGAAATAGGATTTTGATTAGACAATTGGGTAATTATGAAATATTGGTAAAGGCGTAATCCTTGTATATCCCTCTAAGTCGGAGGGATATTTCTCTCTTTACTTTCTATTCATTTTGCACTTTCACCCACTATACCCACTTCACCCCATCTTACCTCCTCCAAACACCTCCCACAAAAGAGAAATTTTTGTTTTATTCCTCACGTCACCCCACCTTCCCTCTTATGAAACAAAGCCTTAAGTAAACATAAGAAGCATATTAAAAAACAACTAACTCATCCAATTTCCAGAAGGGCAAATGTCTTGTAATTTTTAAGCAGTTATAATTTAACTTTCTATGTATCTAAAAAGTAGTCAAATTCTTGCTTTTGTAATTGACTCTTGGTTTTAACACTCATGATGTAAGTATATTTATTTTCTTTCATATTAGAGTAGTTAATATATTAGGAAAGTTACAAAAGAATGTACAGTACCATAATTTAACTTTCTATGTATCTAAAAAGTAGTCAAATTATTGCTTTTGTAACTGACTCTTGGTTTTAACACTCATGATGTAAGTACATTTATTTTCTTTCATATTAGAGTAGTTAATATATTAGGAAAGTTACAAAAAAAATGTACAGTACTATAATGAAAGATAACGTAGTAGCAATCTATTTGATTTCTGATAAATAAAACCTAACTATTGCTCTTTAGACCAAGTCTTTTGCTACCCTAACATGGTAATAGAGCTAGAATCCCTGGAAGACTCTAACCCTAGGTAACTTGTTTGAAAAAACTAACTAAAAACCAAAAAAACTATAGTCGTCCCCCACTTATTCATCAAACTCTCTATCATTGGAGTGTCTCTTCTTCAATTCCATGTCATCTCAGACTTCAACGTCAAAATTGACTTATTGCCATCATTTCAGTCTTCATCGATGTCAACTTGTTGCAATTGTCGTTGCAACATCGTCAAATAACCATCATCATTGTCATCGCAGCAAAAACCATACTATACATGAGGGCCTCCAGCGATCTCAATTGTCTCTCGTGAAAGGGTCTATAATGGCCATCTTCTCTCCTCACTATAGTATCACCCCTTCTTCATGGGATTTAGTTAGTCCCCAACCATTCCCCCAAACCCACATAAGTTATGAAGTTTTTTATGACTTCCATATTTTTTTCTTTTCAGCTCGTCCACCTCTCCTACAGTCCTACTTGAACTATACATCTGATCAATAGCCAAAAAGACTTTACAAGCTTGTACACTTATTTGTTGGGGATTCGAAACAATCAATCGAACCCTTGCCCTTCCGGACCTTATGTTGAAAGTAAGAAAGTAGGAATAAACCACAAATAAAGATCTAACCTTGTAAAAACAGTAAAAGAGACGAATACACAGATTTAACGAGGTTCGGCAACGTGCCTACGTCCTCGGGAGCCACACCACACAATCTTTCTATTAATTGAAGAAGAAAATACAAGCTCTCAAACAAGGGGTAAATCTCTCTGAGATTCTCTCTCTCTTTGCAGTCAAAAAGCTCTCTTTTTGATGTAGTACAAACCCTAAAATCGTTTGGAGTATATATAGAATCCTGATTGAAACAGATTCCTAAACAGGTCAGGAAACTGTCTGGGCGATTCGCGGTCGACCGCCGTGCCAAGGCCGGTCGACCGGCCAGAGAAAAATCTGTTTACAGGGTCCTGTGCACATTTGCGGTCGACCGCAGCGGCCACGCCGGTCGACCGACCAGAGCGAAAACTTCTTCTCAGTCTCCTGCAGTGCACGCGGTCGACCGGCTCTGCCACTGCGGTCGACCGCACAGTCTTCTGACTGTTTTCTTCGTCTTTTCGATTGCAGCTTTGGGTCTACACACTTAGACTAACAATCTCCCACTTGGAGACCAAAGCGTCATCAACGAGCTCACCCGAACTCTCCCTTTCTTCGCATGTATCTTTTCCCCCGAAAAATTCTTTCTTCAATCAACATCCTGACGATCGCGCCGATCCTCGTAGTGTGGCTCCGCCTTCGTCTTCTACTCGTGAAGGCCAACTGAAGTTGCGCACAACTCCAGTTTCTCAATGGTGACTGCCTTCGTCAACATGTCCGCCGGATTTTGACTCCCCAAAATCTTCATTAAATGCAACTTTCCGTCCTCGATCAGCGAGCGTATAAAATGGTATTTAACGTCGATGTGCTTCGTTCTGGCATGATATACTGGATTCTTGGCAAGATGTATAGCGCTCTGGCTATCACAATAAAGAACTCCTCTCCCTTGCTAGATCCAACTCTTCTAAACACCCGTTCAACCAGATCATCTCCTTGCTTGCTTCAGTCACCGCGACATACTCAGCCTCGGTTGTAGACAAAGTCACAATCTTCTGCAGACGTGAGACCCAGCTCACTGCTGTCGACGCTAAGGTATAAACATACCCCGTGGTACTTCGCCTCGTATCATGATCACCGGCGAAATCCGCATCCATGTATCCCTGCAGCACCAACTCCATCCTCCTGAAACATAGTTGTTTATTTGTTGTTCCCCTCAAGTACCCCCTCAAGTACCACATTATCCACTTTACGGCCTCCCAATGCTGCTTTCCTGGATTGCTTGCAAATCTGCTCACAACTACCACTGCATGGGCGATGTCCGGCCTCGTGCAAACCATCGCGTACATGAGACTCCCAATGGCTGAAGAATATGGCACCCTGCTCATATGCTCTCTATCTGCATCTGTCTTAGGCGATTGCTCCTCAGATAACTTGAACTGACTTCCAAGGGGTGTGCTAACAACTTTAGCATTCTGCATGTTGAACCTCTGAAGTACATTCTCAATGTATTCAGCTTGGCTCAATCTCAACGTCCCTTCAGCTTTATCCCTACTGATTCTCATCCCTAGAATCTGCTTCGCTGCACCCAGATCCTTCATTGCAAATTCCTTTGCTAGCTGCCTCTTCAAACTGTTTATCTCTTCTAAACACGGTCCTGCTACCAACATGTCATCAACATATAATAACAAAATAATGAAGCTGGACTCGAACCTTTTGAAATAACAGCAATGATCCGAATTGCATCTTCTGTAGCCATTGTTCTGCATGAAGTTATCAAACTTCTTATACCACTGTCTCGGAGCCTGTTTCAAACCATATAAGCTCTTCTTGAGCTTGCACACCATCTCTTCCTTTCCTTCTTCAATGAAGCCAACAGGCTGCTTCATGTAGATTTCTTCATCCAAGTCACCATGAAGAAAGGCAGTCTTCACATCTAACTGCTCAAGGAAGAGGTCTTCTGCAGCTACCAAACTCAACACCACTCTGATGGTTGTGAGTTTCACAACAGGGGAAAATATCTCCGTGTAGTCCACTCCTTCCCGCTGTTGAAACCCTTTCACTACTAATCTGGCCTTGAATCTCTTGCTTCCATCACTCTCCTGCTTGACCCGGTAGACCCATTTATTGTGCAAGGCTTTCTTCTGCGCAGGTAGCTGGGCTAACTCCCATGTCTCATTAGTGAGTAGAGAATCCATCTCCTCCTGCATCGCATGCTCCCACTGCTGAGATTCACTCACTTGCACTGCCTCTTCATAACACTCCGGCTCTCCGCTATCTGTTAAGAGTAGATAATCAAGTGACGAGAGGTATTTGGGATTTGGTTTGGGTACCCTGGATGACCTCCTAAGCTCCACGCCCTGGGTAGTTTCTTCTGCACCTGGAGCCTCCCCTGTTCTACGGTCAGAACAAACATCATCACCCCTATCTGGAAGTTCCTCTATATCCATGTACTCGGATCCACCTGTATCCGTAGTGCTGCTCCCACTGCTTTGGCTATCCTTGGCATTGTCCCTGTCCTTGTACATCACCTCCTCATTGAATATCACATCCCGGCTCCTGATGATCTTCCTGTTCTTCTCATCCCAAAGGCGATACCCGAACTCATCAATGCCGTATCCAATGAATGTGCACTTCTGTGACTTAGCTTCTAGCTTGTCCCTGACATGATCACTGATATGAACATAAGCCACGCAACCAAATACCCGCAAGTGTGAGAGATTTATCTTCTTTCCACTCCAAACCTCCTCTGGAATCCCAAAATCTAATGGAACTGATGGCCCGTGATTAATAAGGTATGCTGCCGTATGCACCGCATCCGTCCAAAATGTCTTAGGCAGACCTGCATGTAATCGCATGCTCCGCGCACGCTCTGTCAAGGTCCTGTTCATCCTCTCTGCAATGCCGTTCTGCTGCGGCGTCCCTGGAGTAGTCCTCTCTAAGCGAATCCCATTCGTAGCACAGAACCTCTTGAACTCCTCCAGCTCGTATTCTCCACCATTATCTGATCTTAAGCACTTCACCTTCAGATCTGTCTCGTTCTCGACCATGGCCTTCCACTTCTTGAAGATCTCGAACACCTCTGACTTGTGCTTCATGAAGTAAACCCACACCTTCCTCGAGTGATCGTCGATAAAGGTGACGTAGTATCTCGAACCGCCAAAAGAAGACACACTGGCTGGGCCCCATACATCTGTATGAATCAACTCTAGCTTCTGAGCCTTAGGTGGCCTTCCACCCTTCTGGAAACTAACCCTCTTTTGCTTCCCAAAGATGCAGTCTTCACAAACCCCGACTTCCACGGTGTCGATCCCGGTTAGCTTTCCTTGTGAATGTAGAATTTTCATCCCCTTCTCGCTCATTTGCCCCAGCCTATTGTGCCACAGATCTGTACTCTCCTTGCCGGCTGCAATTGCGAGGGTGTCACTCGCATGTGAAGTGAGGTAGAGAGTTCCTGTTTTATTGCCTCGGGCAACAATCATCGTACCGTTGGAGATTCTCCACGAATCCCCGGTGAATGTCGAAACGTAGCCTTCTGCTCCAAGCTGTCCCACCGAAACAAGATTCCTCTTCAGCTTCGGCACGTGTCTCACGTTCTTCAAGTTCCACTTAGAGCCCTTTATCTGTATCTGAACGTCGCCCTTTCCAACAATATTGCAAGGTTCATTGTCCCCCAAGTATACTTTACCAAAGTCCCCTGCTACATAGTTCTGAAGTAGTTTCCTATTAGCAGTGGCGTGGAAAGAAGCTCCTGAGTCGATGACCCAAGAATCAGAATCGCTATCCATAGCAAGGATCAAGGCATCCTGCACGATATGAGCCTCCTGCTCACCCGCATCCTTCTTTGGTGCTTTACAGACCGAAGACATATGACCCTCCTGGCCGCAGTTCCAACACTTCCCTTTGATAGACCTAACCTTCGAGTTCGGCCTCTTCTTCACTGATTTCGACCGATTCCTGTTCTGGTTCCCTTTCTTCTGGCTTCTGCCTCTCTGCTCGAAACTTAGGGCTGAACCTGAACCTTCTGATTCGGACGATTTCCTTCTAACCTCCTCGGATAGAATCATGCTAACAACCTCATTCAGCTTCAACTTCTCCTTCCCCGCCGAATTGCTGATTGCCGTCACACAACCTGCCCAACTATCCGGCAACTGCGATAGAATCAATAGGGCTTGCACTTCGTCATCAAACGTGATGTCCACGGAGATAAGTTGATCAACAATCGTGTTGAACTCGCTGAGGTGCATCGTGAAGGACCGTCCTTCTGCCATCTTGAGGTTGAAAAGAGTTTTGACTAGATGCACCTTGTTTGCTGCCGACGGTTGCTCGTACATCTTCGCGAGCGCTTCCATAAGCCCCACCGTCGTCTTCTCCTTCAGAATATTGTGGGCTACTGATTTGGCGAGCGACAACCGGATTTGCCCTAGAGCCTTCCTATCCAGTACCTCCCAATCACCATCTGACTCCGTCGTCTTCTTTCCCTTTTCCTTGCCCAGAAGCGGGCGATACAAGTCCTTCTGGTACAGATAGTCCTCCATCTGCGACTTCCAGTAGGCGAAATCCGATCCGTCGAACTTCTCAATCTTTGATTTGCTTTCCTCTGCCATGGCTTTCACACAAATTGCTGAACGAAGCTCTGATACCAGTTGTTGGGGATTCGAAACAATCAATCGAACCCTTGCCCTTCCGGACCTTGTGTTGAAAGTAGGAAAGTAGGAATAAAACCACAAATAAAGATCTAACTTGCAAAAAACAGTAAGGGAGATGAACACACAGATTTAACGAGGTTCGGCAACGTGCCTACGTCCTCGGGAGCCACACCACACAATCTTTCTATTAATTGAAGAAGAAAATACAAGCTCTCAAACAAGGGGTAAATCTCTCTGAGATTCTCTCTCTCTTTGCAGCCAAAAAGCTCTCTTTTTGATGTCTTACAAACCCTAAAATCGTTTGGGGTATATATAGAATCCTGGTTGAAACAGATTCCTAAACAGATCAGGAAACTGTCTGGGCGATTCGCGGTCGACCGCCATGCCAAGGCCGGTCGACCGGCCAGAGAAAAATCTGTTTACAGGGTCCTGTGCACATTTGCGGTCGACCGCAGCGGCCACGCCGGTCGACCGACCAGAGCGAAAACTTCTTCTCAGTCTCCTGCAGTGCACGCGGTCGACCGGCTCTGCCACTGCGGTCGACCGCACAGTCTTCTGACTGTTTTCTTCGTCTTTTCGATTGCAGCTTTGGGTCTACACACTTAGACTAACATTATTAACAGTCTATATTAGATCGTCTTGATTTATCTCTGTCTCTCCAATATTCACAACATCAAATCATTTAATACTAATAACAAGATCCCTTGGCACAATGCAAATTCACAAGTCAGAATTTCTTCTATTGGCACAAGGCTTCATATGTTTGATGATTCATGAGGATGAAGTGGCTCCACTAGTAGTAAGAGAATGACACATCTCATAGTATCATCAATGTATTCACCTAGTCATAACTAGCTTTTCGCTAGGGCTACTAAAAGTTTATCTTGGGTACTCTTGTACTCAAAAAATATATCATTATCCTTGTTTACTCTGAAGTTGCAGGGAACCCGGTTTGTTTCTGTTCATGAAACAGGAACAAGTGTGGCATGCCACTTACTTGGAATTGGGTATTAGGGGGTAGGCTTATATAGTATGTTAGATAGCGTGGTACGCTTTAAGTTCGGTTTTTAAATGCAAGAGTCTGAGTTCCTTAGCGTACAATTTTAAATGCAAAAGTCTGAGTTCCTTGGCGTACAATTTTAAATGCAAAAGTCAAATTCAAGGATCAGTAATAGCAAGGGAATTTTCAAGATATAATTATAATACTCTTTTTGTTTATTTTTCTGAACATGATTGTTCTTTTTCCAAAATATTACCTAATCCAAATTCTAATAGGTCGCCAGGTATGCGGCCCAATTTGCTAGTGCACCGCAATCCGAGACAATTGAACCCGAATCGCGGTTCGCTATAAGGTCCCACGTTCCTGAGATCTACTCTACTCCCGTGGTATCTGCAAATATTACTTTTTTAAAAGCAATTTGTATTTTCCAGTGTTGTAAATAGCGGCCAATAGCGGGGTTATAGCGGCGCGAATAGCGGTCGCGGCCCTTCAGCGCTACGCGTAGGGGTTTCGCGGCTGGCTTAACGGGAAAATCCGCTATTCATTCGAATAGCGCGTAAAAGCGGATTTTAGCGGGTTAAAAGCGGGTTTTCGCGGTTAAAAGCGGATTTTCGCGGTTAAAAGCGGATTTTTGTTGTTAAAAGCGGCTAAACCCGCTATCACACATATTATGATGCTATATTTCTTGAATTTCTTCATAGTTTCATTCATACAACAAGCTTATTAATTGTTATTTATTGATAATACAAGAAATTTACAACTAATTGAATTTTTAGATTTTTTATGAATTTTCTTATTATTTAGGATATTTAAATATATTTAAAATTGACCGCTATTTGACTGTGCGCTATTTGCCGCGATTTCGCCGCAATAGCCCGATATAGCCTTAGCGGTACCTCGCCGCGACGCGCCGCGATCCGCGATCAGCAACCTTGGTATTTTCCTAAAACTTCTTATCATTTTGAGTGTGCCCTCATTCGCAACATATATGTTTATCAGCATTGCAGCCAAGCCTTTACAAGTGCACACTCTTCAATAGACTAAACCCTTTCACTTCTAATCTAATGTCATCAGAAGGAGATTCCATCATTGCCCCTAGTTCTGCTCATGAGCTACAAATTGCTCTTACGAAAGATCAAGGTCATTTACTTTTCATTCTAGTGCCAAGTTTATCATTTGATCATCTTAGTCATTCTTAATGCCAGTTTGCCTCATCTCTTTATTTTATTAATGTACCCAAAAACTATCAGGATAGAATGAATAATCTTATGTAAAACAAGCTATTGATTAGATAGATGCTCTTGTATCTCGAGGTGTTTGGGAGTTTGTTCCGGCCCCAGGCTTCCCGCTTTTACCAATGTTAGTGCATGTGGATAGGCATTTATTGTGAAACATCAACTTGACGGGTCAATGGATTGTTGCAAGGCTCATTTGGTTGCAAAATAGTTTACTCATCTCATTTGGTTGTGAAACAATTAGCCTAGATTTCAAGTCAACGTAACAAGTGTCTTCATCTATGCTAGTAGTACTAAGGATGTGTGTATGAAGAAACCTCTGAGGCACAAGTACACAAGCTAAAGGCAATTTATGTTCGCTAGCAGAAGCCTCATACCTAATTTGAAAATTATAGCTAGGTAGTTACTGGCTTTGGGTTCTTAGATGCTGTAATGGCAAACCGGCTCTTACTTTTCTTAAACATGAATCCTCTAGCATTATGATTCTAAGGGGGGGTTATTCATTGGGGTAATTTGGGGCAAATTGGGTTAAATTGTTCCAATGGGGTAATTTTACCCAATGAGTTAATTTGAGTGGGATAAAGTGGGATAAAATGGGATAATGAGATAATTTGAGTGGAACAATTGGTATGACATCTTTTTATAATATAATATCTATAGATCAATTAAGTTCAAGTTTAACTTGATATTACATCAAATGATTAAATAATAATAATAATAATAATAATATTATTATTATTATTATTATTTTAAAGATTATTTTAATATAAAATATTAAAAATGATATAATAATATTATTGGAATCCAACATCTCTTTGGTCCTTTTGATGTCAAAAGCAATTCTTTGGACTCTTCCCTCTAGTGCAGCAAGCTTTTCATGAAGCTTGCTTGGATATTGCTAACAGCTCGAACACCATTCTCATTGGAATTCTCAATGGATTTGGGAGCAATTTCTTTTGAAACCCTAGAATCTTTTCCATCAGGTTTCCACAAATCAACATCCAAACTGGCCCTCAACAAATTAGGTTTCAAATTCGCATCTATCCCCTTCTTATCCAAAACCCGAACTTTAGGACCCACATCTTTTTAGTCTCTAGTGATCCTGAAGCTCTGGGGTTTAGATTCGAGGGGTTCAGGATTCCGACGATGTACCCCATCGGACGGCGAGAATAGCCACATGATTCCGACGAGGGGTAGAGGAAGCTCTAGGATTCCGCCTCGACGGAGACTGGCAGAGACGAGAGGGAGGAGGTGGAGGCGAGCTCAGGCGGTGAAGGGGGCTAGGCAAAGAGGAGCAGGGGGTTTGGCGTCGGAGGTGGAGGCTCGGTGGGCGATGCGGAGACGAGAAGCGAGCGGGGTAGGCGGCCCTGGGAGCTTGGTGGTGGGTTCTCTTTGGGGAAGGAGGAGGCGCGCAGGGAGGAGATGGAAGTGGTGTAATTTTATTCCCATATTGTTCTAGAAAAAAAAATTGGGTAAATTTTGAGGGTGGGGTTGAGTAGTGTTTATATAGGTGGGGTAATTTTTGGGGAAGTAGTGTATTTGTCTCATATTTATCCCAACAAACCAATAACACCATACAATTGAATCCATACCCAATTACCCCAATGAATAACACCAAACACTGTTATTCCAAAAATTATCCCTTTACCCCTAAAATTACACCAATGAATAACCCCCCTAACAGTGTATGAAATTAACAAAACAAAGGAGTTTCTTAAAGGAACTTTGTTATTGTACATGGGACGTTCTTGCTACTTCATAGGTATTGAAGAGCCAAGAGTAAGAAATTGTTCCGTCTTAGAAAATGTGAGTTATGAAAGAAATTGTTCCGTTTAGAGAAAGTATGTAAGGAATTTATTGCAGGAGACCGCTTTAGTTGGAAAAAACCTAGTGAAACACCTATAGAATAGAATCCTGACCTATGGTCTGGTAATGATAGTCGTAGAAGACAAGGCTCAGTACACACACTAGTTGGAAAGTTGATTTATTAGACTATCACTAGACCAGACATTTCCTTGTTGATTAGCAAGGTTTTAAATATCGGATATCGGGGAAATATTGAATGGCCAAAATTCATATTGGATTGCGGTTATCGGGAAAATATCAGTGATATGTGGTAAATATCGGAATGTCATAACAGATGTTTGCATATATATATAGTATAAGGCGTAAAATGTAATCTGAAAATACTTAATGTAATCTAAACATACAAAATATAAATAACATGTTGAGGATCACTAATCAACCTTGTAAAACAAACAAAAGTACAAATCAACATTGCAACATTTTGTTTGACGTTTTTTAGATCAAAATGTCATTTGATATAATTGGAAAATTATATCTTACTTGAAAAATTGCTAAATGCGGTACATTGTTTTGCAACAAGCCAAATAAAAAGATATATTGGCCAACACATTGGCCAATATATCGGCTATATTAGGGATATATAGCCCAAAATAACCAAAAGCGGCAAAAGATATTTAGAGACCATATCGATTGCGGCAAGCCCTATAAAAGATATATTGGGCAATATATTGGGCCATGTCAGGGATATTTACAACAATGTTGATTAGTCAATTCATGGAGACCCTAAGAAGTGTCACTGGGAGGTATCTTTAAGGATTTTGCTATATGTACAAGGTTTTCCTTCGAGAAGGAATGTACACATGACATAGACATCTAAAATATTGACACCAGTTTGATGTACTGTTGGTGACAATCAGATTAGTTGGAGAAGCAAAAAACAGACAGTATTAGCAAGGTCTATTATAAAGGAAAAGTTAGGGTCATGGCTCGTATCACTTGTGAGGCATTGTGGCTAAACCTTTTGATGACAAATTTGGGTTAACTTGAGTTATCAAGCAAGGTTTTAAATATCGGATATCAGGAAAATATCGGGGATATGTGGTAAATATCGGAATGCCATAATGAATGTTTGCATACATAGTATAATGCATTAAAATGTAATCTCAACATATGTAATGAAATTTAGGCATACAAAATATGAATAGTATATGTTTAGGATCACTAATCAACCTTCTAAAACAAACAAAAGTGCAAAGCAACGTTACAACATTCGATCTGCTTTTTTTAGGGTAAAATATCATTTGATATAATGGGAAAATCTTGATATCTCACCCAAAAATTCCAAACACGGTATATTATTTTGCAACAAGCTATATAAAAAAGATATATTAGTCCACATATCGGCTAATATATCGGCCATATCGGGGATTTATCACTCAAAATAGCCAAAAAGTGGTAAAGGATATTTAAAGACCATATCGGTTGCGGCAAGCCCTGTAAAAGGATATATCGGGGATATATCGGGCCATGTCGGGGATATTTAAAACAATGTTATCAAGTAATATAAATGTAAAGAAAATTAAATGACTAACTCAAAAACAAATATAACTAAACAGTTAAGTTAGAATGAATCTTGCAACAACATGCATGACCATATTCGCACTCCATACACCGCTCTTAACTAGAAAATGTAAACATTCATAGTAATCACTAATATCCAAAAACACATATAGGATTAGATGCTAATGGAAAAGCTAATTATCTAAATGCCTGAAAATATGCATGATACCTAATTACCCATAATCACAAGAGAACACAAGTGATAAGTGTCATTCCAACATACAGCATAAGAGAAAAGGACAAATATCAAAGGACATACTTAAGTTAAACAGTCAATATTGAAGAAAGGGGGTCTGGAAGAGGAATGTTGATTTTTAAAGAGAGAGATGTGATTTAGCATTCTTTAAGTTCACGCGGTTTAATGTCAGGTCAAAATTAATTCTCGATAATCAATGCAACATATGTGGGTGCATAATAATTATGCAAACCACATAGTTTTTACACAGTTGCTGCTGCTTGCTACTTTTTTCATAACTGCCTAATGAAGGATAAGACTGTAGTGTCCCATGGCATATGCATAGCCTGCAGCATGATTCGCATTTTGGAACATTGCCTACAACTATAAGTATTTATATCCTGAGTTTTCCATCAAAGCAGACAAGTCTTGTCACTATTGCAGCTCTAATGGCTGATGCCTTTCAACATCAATATTTTGAAGGAATGCTAGACACTAGAATTACCATTATCTGAACTGTCAACTTTATAAATTTGGATCCTGTACTTTTTTAATCAGCAAGAAAGTTAGCCCTAGTGGCTGATACCTTTCAACATCAAGAGTTTGAAGGAATGCTAGACGCTAGAATTACCATTACCTGAACTGTCAACTTTATAAATTTGGATCCTGTACTTTTTTTAATCAGCAAGAAATTTCATATTTTAAGCATTGCAGTCTTGTGAGTTAGGAGCACTTCTCTTCGTAGTATTATTTAGAATCCATCCTTCAAGTCACACATAACTTGAAAATTTTACCATATCATGTGTGAATCTGTGATTTGGAGGACTAATATACAAAGGAAGCATTATTTCCATGCAGTGCACAATGGTAAGAGTATTATGGGGTGCACAAGATATTTAATGGGAAGAGAAGAACTGCAGAAGACTTGATAAAACATATCATGTGCCAAAGAGGTTACAAGTTCAAAAGCATAATAAAAACAACTATGAAATAAATTCCTCACAAAGTATTGTGGTGGCCATGAAACTTCCTCAAGAACATTCTAACTTTGTCATATATATCTCTCCCATAGACCAGCAGAAAGCGCTGATAAGAAACCAACTAATTTCCTAGAAAATAGGGTCTAAAGTGATGCAAAATGAAGTATCCACATGTTAGCGCATAGTACTTATGCAATATGGTAGTACACAATGACCACAAATTTTGAGTTTGGCAATGCACAATACATGCTATATCAGCAAAATTTAGAACTTGATGGTTGTAGATAACAATGTGAATGCAAACTTAAGACTCAAGGTCGTACATGACAAAAATGAGGTTCACGCTAAATGCATATTTATTTGAGAACATGACGAAAGAGTTGACTTTGGGCTACTAGTATCATATCAGTGATGATGAATGGATGGCCAATGAATTAATGAGTTAATGGTAGAGGATATATTGTACATACAAGAGATATAAAGACAGAGGACAGTGTTTTCAATGTAATATACGTAAAGTGCACAACAGGCAAATGCATTTAAATAAGGGGAGTGCATAACGAGTGGTTGAGTTCTGTGACCTCTACCTTACCACCAGACATTTTCAATATAAATACCAGAAATGTCCACTTAATTCCTAGTGAGACAAGTACGGAGTTCAATCACGCAGGTTATAAACATAAACAAGGATGTCCAATATCTGGATTAAGCAAACAGAGACAACAATGCCATCTAAAACACTTACTTGGTTGATGGCACAAACAGCCGGCGCATTCATATCAAAAAGGACAGTGTATATTGCATCTTTCAGTTGTCTCCTAGATGCCCTAGCAGTTTCAGTATCTGGATGTCAAAAATAAAAATAAAAAAGGTAAAACATATAATCTAGCTGCGATTAGATTACTACTTTTCAGATGTCAGTGATTATAAAATACCAGACAAAATCATTCTATGTTACAAGAAAAGTTTCAAGCAAACAATTTCCTTCATAAATAACAGCTGAAAATAGTCAATAGACATGATCAATTTGTCTATATTTACATTAAATAAGAAATCAATATCCATTTCATAGGCAAGCAGAGTACCAACCATCAGAATGGCAGATTGGGATAGAGACAATAATTGGTTGAGATGATGGCTTCACCTGCATCCTGTAAATGAATTTTGTTAAGAGTTGGAACAGAGTGTGCAATCATGATATAACTTCATAACTAACTGGCGTCCCAAATTGAGAGCATCATTCAAGACTAAATCATACATAACTTATAGATAATCGTTAATTCATTGGTATGGACAGAGTTACATGCATATGCACACTTGTTTTTCTACTATAGTGATTGTGATTGCAAGGAATAATATAAATTTTGATTTCCCCATGCAAAAGCTTAAATGTCTGAATGTATTTTTATGTATCTCGCTCTCCCAGTGATATGGTCTGAAGCTCAATTCACTCAACTTGAAAATAGTTGGAGGATAGAAATTTCAAATCCGCTAGTTTAAACATGATCCCTCATACCTAAATAGCCTACAAGGCTACAACAAATAGATACACACAGGATTTGGATTCTAAAATAAAGTAACATCTTTCCATATGAACTGCTTAACGTAGCATATTGAATTTATGACTTCAGAGGCACCTTCTAGGAATGCAAACAGTTTATGTTAACATAAACTTGTTTTTGTTAACAATTTGAGAAGCTAACACTGTAGCCTGGCAAAGCGCACACAAGATTTGTACTATACTGCTTGCATTTGCCGGGGATATGAAATTTGATTTCCACACGCAAAAACGTAAGTGTCTGAATGTATTTTTATGTACTTCGCTCTCCCAGTTATATGACCTGAAACACAATTCCCTGAACTCGAAAGTAGTTGGAGGATAAAAATTTAAAATCCACTAGTTTAAACATGAACCATCATACCTAAATAGCCTAAAAACAAATACAGATAAACACACAGAATTTAGATTCTAACACACCTTACAATATGAACTGCTTACCGTAGCATATTGAACTTATCGTTTCAGAGGCACCTTCTAGATTATAAGTGCAAACAGACTATGTTAACATTAATCTTATCCAGATTACATTGAATTTTAGAGGACTTAAAGGTACTCTAGACCGTGAGTTTATGCAACTTGCCAATAGAACCCTCCCTACTTAAAACATTCATGATGCATATGTAAGAAAATACAAAGTATGTCAAAACCCTCTTATACTCCCTCGTAGTCTATTTTACCTGGGTACTTGCATCATATTACAAATCATGTCAAAACCCTCATGCTCCCTCGGAATCTATTTTACCTGGGTACTTATATCATGAAGCCGTAGCCCTACCCGATACGCACCAAATACGACACATATCTTTTGTTTGTGAGAAAAAATTGCAGTAAAAGAAACGAAAGAAAATTTGATTTGTATTCCTTTAATCTCAGTTACAATTGGATTTCCCGATTACAAAAGAGAAGAGAATGATCTGAATTCTCCCCTTTGTTTAAAACTAGGTTCTTCTCGGTAGCGATGGTGATGAGGACATTTAGACGCGTGCTCGAGATTTTCGCCGAGTTTATCAGCGCAGGAGGTGCAATATTTCAGCATTATGGTTTTGAATTTAGATGTAATAATTAATTAGAATTTGAATTTCGAATTTCGAATATTTAGTTTCTTTTATTTGGTAGTTAATCAGTGATTGGTTGTAATTGATTAGGGGAGAGATTTGAGGGATTTAGATAATTTTCTAAATCTGTAATTCTTATTTAAGTACTCTTGTATTCAGAGTATGGGATATTGGTGAATGAAATTGATTTGCTTAATTATGGTGTGAAACCCTAAGCTTAATTGATTTCTTGTTACCAGCCGTCACTTCTCTTCCCCACAAAAGAAAATAAAAGAAAAAAAATCAAAAATCGCACTGTTCGTCTTCCTCCCTCATCTCACGTCAAAGAACCCATCAACTCTTCCAATTTCTCTTCAAATCCGTCGACCTTCTGACCTCCTTCACCGCCTAACCCCACCTTCGAGTCCCCTTCCTCCGACAACCGACCAGCACCGCCCAACCTTCGCTCGCTTCCGTGGGCCGTCTCCCGCGTTCCCTCACTCCGATCTTCCTTCCGCTCCTCCCCTGCAACCGCGCACCAGACCAACCCGCCTTCCTCTTCAAAATTCCAACCGCACCCCACACCACGCGAACCAGCGCACCTCTTGCCGATGCCACCACCACTCCCTGTTCTGTCCCCCTATCTCTCATCAACAAACCCCACCATCGGTTTCCCCTCTCTCCTCCACAGATCCGTTCACCCTCTCTTGTTTTCCTTCCACTCGAATAATTCCAGAACCCACTCCTTGTTCCTGTCATTGTATTCTGTGAACAGTACTCCCACAGAGACAACTTTGTCTCCTCTCCTTATTGTTGTCGAGATTGGATCTGATTTTATGTGCTTTGTCAGTGTATGGCTGACCCCGATGCTGAAGACTACGGGCTCGTGCTAGATCCAGAGACTGGCATCGTGGATTTACAGCTTTCCCCGTGGTTCGACTATCAGATGTTCGAGACTGTGCCCGAATACGTCGAACGCGTGACTCATCAGATTGTCAGTAGTGTGGAAGCCCAGTTAGGCATCAGTTCGTTTTATAAGCGTTTCAGTCCAGACGCGCCACTACATCCCAATTACATGGCTCTCGGAGGAGAACTTCCTCCCCTCATCTTCGGTGTAAACGAACCACCCCAGAGGAACCTCCCGTCGAACCAGTTCAACCCGACGAAGGTTTAACTTTCTTTCGCCCAAATATTTTCGGAACTGCTATTGCGTGCATGTTGTTATCAATATTATTATAGATCGTACTTGTGCTGTATTCAATTTGACTAAGTGAGCAAGCGAATCTGTTGCTAAGTATTTCTGCTTCTCTAAATATTACAATTTGAACTGTATTAAGAGAACGAATCATTACATTTATTTTCTGGATAATTTACAAAAAGATTTGAACTTAGTACATTGCAACTTTTGCTTAAAACTCATCGAAAGCTACACTTTATTCTTGAGCTTCCTGCCTAGATCGATCGTTGATTTGGTGAAGCATTGCTGTCGTTAATCTTCATACCTGCATCACATTGTTTCGCATCATTTTTGGTATCAGAGAACTTGGTTCTAGGTTAGGAAATTTGTGAGTCTTTATTATATATATAAAAAAATTATTAGTCATCTCATTTAATATTTGTGCACCCATTCATATCATCTAGTTGTTAGCGCATGCCCACTTGCACGGGTCTACACTATCGATTAGGAGAATCAAGTGAGTCAATTAGTGAGTCCAGCATGTCAGGCAGTGCAAATCCCGAGTTCGCCGAAATTCTTAAGCAAATCGCTGAGCTAGCAGGAACAGTGGTAACTTAGCCCAAGAGAGTAGAGCTACCAATGAAAGGATCGCTAGGATCGAGGAAACACGTGTTGCAACCCCGCCGTCGCAAGATCAAGGTTATCAACATATCGCCCCATCGCTGCAAGGTCAAGGCTATGGAAACATCGTTCAGCGCCCCCCATAGCAACATGTACCTGATCCGGATGCGCAATACTTGAGGAGTATTAAGGTCAGTGCACCTACCTTTAACGGTAAGCTCGACCCACAAGCTTTCTTGGACTGGCTGAAGAGTATGGATCGTTACTTTGATTGGTACGCCCTTACAGAACCCCGAAAGGTTAAGTTCGCCGCAATGAAACTTACTGGACCTGCTTGCCAATATTGGACCAACCTCGAAACGTTGAGACACATTAGAGGTGAGTTACCGATTACAACTTAGCGAGAAATGACCAACGAACTTAAACAGAAATACCTTCCGCCATCATTTTATCATCGATTGCTAGATAAGTGGCATCGCCTCACTCAAGGAACCAAATCTGCGAAAGACTACGTCGCACAATTTGACGAACTGTTCACTCAATACAACATCATTGAACAAGAGGCACCAATGAAAATCTTGTCGAAATTTAGAGCTGGATTGAGAAATAATCTGCAAACTGAACTCTTTGCTCGGGGAGTAGACACCCTTGAAAAAGCTTACGCGTTAGTTCAGGATCTAGATGAATCAAAATCCCATCAATCTTATAGGAGTCAGGATTTTAGAAATCATTCCTCCCAACCTTCCCGTGCCACTACTTCTAGTCATCCTCCGAGTCGATCTAACCCTAGTTCTTCCCAGTCTAAAGTCAATCCCAAAGGCAAGGAACCGGAGAGAGATTTCTCCAAGATTGGCGCTCACGTCAAGTGCTACAAATGCCAAGGGTATGGGCATGTTTCTGCGAACTGTCCGACCTGTCACAAGGTGGCTATCATCGATGGACAATACGAATATGAACCTGAACCTGATAGTGATGAGTTTGTCCATCAAGTTGACGATGATACCGATGATTTCGAGAATGATGCAGATGATACTAGCTTAGGTTGTCTTAGGCAAATTGAAACTCCTACCGTATTAGTTGTCAGATGCGTCATCTCTCAACCCAAGGCTGTTGATTGGAGACGTACTTTCATTTTCCATACATTCACAAAGATTGGTGATAAAAATTGTAAAGTGATCGTGGACAGTGGAAGTTGTATTAACGCGATCTCCTCAGCTGTGATCGCTAAGCTTGGCCTTAAGGTTGTATCCCATCCTAATCCATACAAGGTATCATGGATTAACGACACCGCACTCAATGTCCAAGAGAGATGTCTAGTCCCTCTTCAATTTGCCATTTATAAGGACAAAGTTTGGTGCGATGTTCTGAAAATGGATGTGGGTCAAGTTATTCTTGGAAGGCCTTGGTTATTTGATAACGATGTTCATATCTTTGGGCGATCCAACATGCTATTGTTTGAGCATGACAGGAAGAAGGTCAAGATCCTTCCGATTCAACCGAAAGGAAATGACAAGAAGCCCGATCCAAACAAGTCTTCCCAAGGCGTTAACCTGATTGGAGCTAAAGAGATTGATCGCGAACTGGCCAACGGAGCTCCTATTTTCGCCCTCGCCGCTAGAGAAGCTCCGAAGGATATTTCTAACGTGGCTCTCCCAGAAGTCATTACTGTGTTGGAAGAATTTTCCGACGTCTTCCCTGAGGACCTCCCGGACCAATTACCCCCGATGCGTGATATCCAATACGCAATTGATTTAGTCCCGGGGGCAATCCTTCCAAATTTGCCTCACTATAGGATAAACCCCAATGAGCATGCAGAGCTAAAAAGGTAAGTTGATGAATTGTTAAAGAAGGGCTTTGTGAAAGAAAGCATGAGCCCTTGTGCGGTTCCCGCATTACTGACGCCCAAGAAAGATAGCACATGACATATGTGTGTGGATAACCGTTCAATCAACAAGATCACGATGAAATATCGTTTCCCCATTCCCCGGTTGGATGACATGCTTGACTTAATGTCTGGAGCCACCATCTTCTCTAAGATCGATCTTAAGAGTGACTACCATTAGATTCGCATCCGTCCCGGTGATGAATGGAAAACCGCTTTCAAGACGAAAGATGGATTGTACGAGTGGATGGTCATGCCTTTGGTTTGACTAACGCTCCGAGCACTTTTATGAGAGTGATGACTCAAGTACTCCGCCCCTTCACGAGAAAATTTTTGGTTGTGTACTTCGACGATATCCTTGTTTACAGTAACTCTCGTGAGCAGCATGTGGACCATCTGCGTCAAGTCTGTACCGTGTTAAGAAAAGAACAACTTTATGCTAATCCTAAGAAATGTACTTTTCTTACACAGCAAGTTATTTTTTTAGGATTCGTGGTCTCGTCTGAAGGAGTATCCGCTGACCCTGAAAAGGTCAAAGCTATCGAAGAATGGCCCGAACCCAAGAACATTAGAGACGTTCGAAGTTTTCACGGACTCGCTACTTTTTATCGTCGGTTTATCAAGGGCTTCAGTACCATCATGGCCCCTATTACCGATTGCTTGAAGAAAGGTGAGTTCGAGTTGTCAAAAGCGGCTACCAAGGCATTTGAAGAGATCAAGCAAAGGATGTCGCAGGCTCCTGTTATGCGTCTGCCCGATTTTTCTAAAATCTTCGAAATTGTGTGCGATGCCTCTGGTATTGGTATAGGTGGAGTCCTATCTCAAGAAGGACATCCCGTTGCTTCTCTGGTATTGGTATAGGTGGAGTCCTATCTCAAGAAGGACATCCCGTTGCTTACTTTAGTGAGAAGCTTAATGACACTAGGCAACGTTATTCCACCTATGATAAAGAGTTCTATGCGGTGATACAATCTCTTCGACGCTGGCGTCACTATCTGCTCCCATAAGAATTCGTCATATATTCTGACCACGAAACTCTTCGATATATTCACTCCCAAAAGAAATTGAACGCTAGACATGTTCGTTGGGTTGAGTTCTTCCAGGATTATACCTACACGATCAAACATAAAGCGGGAGTAGAAAATAAAGCAGCCGACGCACTCAGTCGTCGTATGCTCCTCCTCTCCACTTTGAGTGCGGAAGTAATCGGCTTTGAGAAAATCAAAGACCAATATAAATCGTGCCCTGATTTTAGCGAAATTTATACTTTGCTGAATGATGGAGTGACCCGTGAAATTGATGGTTTTCTCCTAAAGAATGGATATCTTTTTCATTTTCGCAAGTTGTGTATTCCCGACACCTCCCTGAGAGAATTCTTAATTTGGGAACTACACGCTGGAGGCCTTGCAGGACATTTTGGAAATAACAAGACTGTCGAGGCAATGGAAAGTCGCTTTTATTGGCCAAGCATTAAACGAGACGTTGTTAGGCTAGTGGGTCGATGTCACATCTGCCAGCTGGCGAAACAACGTAAGCAGAACACTGGCTTGTACACTCCTCTCCCTGTGCCAAGTTGTCCATGGCAGGATGTTAGTATGGATTTCGTGTTAGGACTCCCGAAAACGATTAGAAAACACGATTCTGTCTTTGTTGTTGTGGACCGCTTCTCCAAAATGGCACACTTCATACCATGCTTCAAAACTTCCGACGCTTCTCATGTGGCCAAGCTATACTTCAACGAAGTTGTTAAACTGCACGGACTTCCGAAAATAATCGTGTCAGATAGGGATGTTAAATTTACAAGTTATTTTTGGAAAACCCTTTGACACAAAATGGGAACTAAACTTCAATTCTCTACGGCCTTTCATCCCCAAACTAACGGTCAAACTGAGGTAGTCAATCGGAGCTTAGGTAACCTATTGAGTTCGCTAGTTTGTGAGAATCTTAGGAGTTAGGATCAACATCTGCCTACTGCTGAATTTGCTTATAATAACTTTGTTAATAGGTCTACAGGTGTCAATCCAGCTGAAGTCGTGTATGGTTACAAACCTAGACATCCTATAGATCTTGTCCCCGTGTCTGCACATCATAGAGTATCTGAGTCAGCATCTACATTTGCATCTCGCATTCATGACTTGCATAAAGACATCAATAAGAAGATCAATGACAGCAATGCTAACTATAAAATGCGAGCAGATCTAAGAAGGAAGTTTAACGAATTTAATGTTAGTGATTATGTGATGGTTCGGATACGTCCGGAACGGTTTCCTCCGGGAACTGTTAAAGTGATTATGTGATGGTTCGGATACGTCCGGAACGGTTTCCTCCGGGAACTGTTAAAAAGTTGCATGCGCAAAGTGCAGAACCATTTAAAATTCTCAAGAAAATTAATGATAATGCTTATGTTCTCGACCTTCCTAAAGGTTTTAATATTGGTTCGACTTTTAATATTGAGGATTTAGTAGAGTACAAACGCCCACATTTTAACCCTGACAACCCACTGGTTGATGAGCCTACCCCTGAGCCTATTTCTGAGAGCTCCTCTTTACCTCCACTTCCCCAGATATCACCCACATATACAGCACATGACATTGATACTATTATTGATGATAACATTGTTTTTACTAGCAATGGTGGTATCCGCAGGTACTTGGTACGTTAGAAAGGACGGTCTGAGTCCGATGACACTTGACTCGATAGGGATGACTTGCAGAGTCTGGATCCAGATCTTCTTGAGCAGTATGACAGCCGTTCTAATTTACACTCGACAGGGTCGAGTTCTCTCTCACCCGGGGAGAATGATGAGGACATTCAGACGCGTGCTCGAGATTTTCGCCGAGTTTATCAGCGCAGGAGGCGCAATATTTCAGCATTATGATTTTGAATTTAGATGTAATAATTACTTTGAATTTGAATTTCGAATTTCGAATATTTAGTTTCTTTTATTTGGTAGTTAATCAATTATTGGTTGTAATTGATTAGGGGAGAGATTTGAGGGATTTAGATAATTTTCCAAATCTGTAATTCTTATTTAAGTACTCTTGTAATCAGAGTATGGGATATTGGTGAATGAAATTGATTTGCTTAATTATGGTGTGAAACCCTAAGCTTAATTGATTTCTTGTTACCAGCCATCACTTCTCTTCCCCACAAAAGAAAATAAAAGAAAAAAATCAAAAATTGTACTGTTCATCTTCCTCCCTCATCTCACGTCAAAGAACCCATCAACTCTCTTCTAGTTTCTCTTCAAATCCGTCGACCCTCTGACCTCCTTCACCGCCTAAACCCACCTCCGAGTCCCCTTCCTCCGGCAACCGACCAGCACCGCCCAACCTCCGTTTTTTGTTGCCGTCTCTCCCGTTCCCTTCACTCCGATCTCGGCCGGCTCCTCCCTGCAACCGCACCCAAACCTTTATCCCGTCTCCTCTTCAAATCCAGCCGCACCACCACCACGCGGACCAGCCCCTCTTCGATGCCACCACCCCCTATTCTGCCGCCCCCAATCTCCTCATCAACAAACCCCACCATCGGTTTCCCCTCTCTCCTCCACAGATCCGTTCACCCTCTCTTGTTTTCCTTCCACTCGAATAATTCCAGAACCCACTCCTTGTTCCTGTCATTGTATTCTGTGAACAGTACTTCCACAGAGACAACTTTGTCTCCTCTCCTTATTGTTGTCGAGATTGGATCTGATTTTATGTGCTTTGTCAGTGTATGGTTGACCCTGATGCTGAAGACTACGGGCTCGTGCAAGATCCAAAGACTGGCATCGTGGATTTATAGCTTTCCCCGTGGTTCGACTATCAGACATTCGAGACTGTGCCCGAATACGTGACTCATCAGATTGTCAGTAGTGTGGAAGCCCAGTTAGGCATTAGTTCGTTTCATAGGCGTTTCAGTCCAGACACGCCACTACATCCCAATTACGTGGCTCTCGGAGGAGAACTTCCTCCCCTCATCTTCGGTGTATACGAACCACCCCCAGAGGAACCTTCCGTCGAACCAGTTCAACCCGACGAAGGTTTAACTTTCTTTCGCCCAAATATTTTCGGAACTGCTATTGCGTGCATGTTGTTATCAATATTATTATCGATCGTACTTGTGCTGTATTCAATTTGACTAAGTGAGCAAGCGAATCTGTTGCTAAGTATTTCTGCTTCTCTAAATATTACAATTTGAACTGTATTAAGAGAACGAATCATTACATTTATTTTCTGGATAATTTACAAAAAGATTTGAACTTAGTACATTACAACTTTTGCTTAAAACCCATCGAAAGCTACACTTTATTCTTGAGCTTCCTGCATAGATCGATCGCTGATTTGGCGAAGCATTGCTGTCGTTAATCTTCATACCTGCATCACATTGTTTCGCATCAGATGGAGTGCCTCCTTCGAATGTTTGCGTCGAATTTGCCCTCCGTTGACGATCCAACCGTCTTTTATCTTGTGGGAACGATGAACTTTCGTGATAAATTTGAGGAATAACTCTTAACGAGTTTAAGAACTCAGAACGAGTTAGAACTCTGTGAAAAGAGTTGTTAAACCGAATAATCGGTTAATAAACCAAAATGGATTTGTTTGTTGCTGAAGAATCTGATCTCCTAACTGCAAAGAACTCTACTGATTTCGTAGATGATTTGATCTTCGAAATCTAGCCGAAATCTCCCAAAATCCGAACCTCGTGCAGTTTAGATCCTAAAATCTTCAACCCCTTTACTCGGTTGAGTAAGACGGTTATTTATAGGAGGATAAGGGGTGTAACCAACCCCTAAATCCGCTCCTAAGTGGGCGAAAATCCCTCAAATCATGGGGGAATCGGTTCTGAAACCGTTCGACTCGTGTTTGAATGAGTCAAACGCTCCTTGGACACTCCTTGAGTATATGCATACGCATGTGCTCTATTATATAATACATGTTTTAAATTAAAACTCGTGTCATATTCTTCTTGGATGAATATTTTATGCTTCATATTCACTTCGCGAAACTTGTGGACATGAGTTGGGTACGTTTCAACCCATATACTGTTCAAACTATGATTTTAAAGGATTGTTCAGGTATCTGCTTCGAAAACAAGTCGTGCTCCTGTACCCTACCTTTTATAAATTTCTCACATGCCTGCACTCGTACGACTTTAATTCAACATACCTCAGAGTATATAAATATTATTATAAATCGTCCATATACTGAATGCACACAAATGAGTAGATAACACACACATGCACACGAGTATACCAGATCTAAGTTGCACCTCATTTACCAAATGGCACTAGAAGTAGGAATGCCGATGTTTACGTTCTGATAGTGACTAACACAATTGACTATCTCTTGGGGTAGTAGATCATTTAGCAAAATGAGATGGGCCCCTAATAACATTTTTCATAGGAAAAAAAAAATAAATTTATACATTCATAATACAAACATAAACAATAATGTGAATCATAAGGCATGTTAACACTACAAACCATCAGAACTGGTGTTCATGGAATGTAAGCATGCTTCCAAGTGCATCTACCATGAAGGGATAAAGATCTCTTGCAATTAAAGCAAAACCAGAGAAAGAGATGTCTCTACAAACCGCTATAATCAAAGATCTAATGATAGTAACACACACCCACACACACACACACACACACACATATAATAATATATTATATAATATATATATATATATAATATATATATATATGTGTGTGTGTGTGTGTATGTATACATATATATACATATACAAGAGTATATATCATGTATATGTATATGTATACATATAAAGTAATATGTTAATGTATAATGTAAACATGTGTATGTATGTATACATACATACATGTATATGTACAACACATTATATACATGTATATACGTAATGTATGTAACATACATACACAATTTTAGCATATACATATCATATATAACGTTATATGTAACAGTATACTAACGATACCAATGTATTATAGACAATTTGTATAATGTTATATATGTATAACACTAGAATACATATACAATTGTAATATGGGTATTAGCATTGTATATGTATATATATGTATACATATACGTATATGTATAACATATAATCGCATATATGTAATACAATCAGTACCACAGACTGTAGAGAGAGTGGTCGACTACTAAGCAGTACCGCAGAACTGCAATAAACGAAGGAGTCGACTCGCTACAATGGTCGACTGCTACAGTACTTGGCACGAGGGGGCTGAGATCACGGCGAGGCAGGGAGTGGTGAGGGGGTGATGTTGGGGAGGGGGGGGGGGTGGGGGGGGGGCGGGAGGGCGGCAGCCGAGTGGCCCAGGGTCATATTTTAGGTACTTTGTTTGAATTTTTTGGAATTTTCAGTGGTTGTTTGTAACAGGATTCTAAATGGGCTTTAGTTGTAGTTTTTTTGAATTTTTCAAGGGATTGTTGGTAATTTTGAATTTATTTTGGGCGTCATTATTAATTCTTAGAATGATTATGGGCAATTTCAAAATTTTTAGGGGGATATTATATAATTTTTTTAGTATTCTAGATGATTTATTTGTAATATCGCTAAATTTGTTGGACATTTTTCCTAATAATTTTAGATATTGAGGGTGAGGGTTGAGCTGAGCGAAAAAATTAGGCAAGCGCTCACCATTCAAAAGGCTTTTAATATAGAATGAATGAGGAGAGGAGTTGCTTGTAAGTTTCAAATTTTTTTGCAAAATTGTTTTGTAGTTTTAAGATTTTTAAGGAAGCTATTTGTAATATTTTTCATATTGTGGGTAGGGCGTTTTGTATATTTATAAAGGTTAAATTTTATAAGTAAGAATATTTTGAGGGCTATATACTGGTCTTGAGCAGTATGTTAATGTAAAATTATGAGTAATGCTAATTATAGGGAGGTTAAGTGGCAGAAAAGCCAAAATGTTTAGAGGTTTTTTGAAAATCTTCAAACTTATTGAGGGTTTACTAAGAGAGTTGGCAAATATTTTGGGTTACTGCTACAATGCATAAAGTTATGGGGGTTTCTTAAAATTTACCACCACCCTTTAAAAAAATTACGGAGGGCCATGTAGTACAAGTGGTATGCTTAATTTTTTCATTGGGGATTTTGGCACGTAGTAGCTGTTGTTTACAACGCTGCCGCGAACTTTTTGTGCAATTAGGATAGATGCATCTACTTTCTTTAGTATAAAAGGGAGGGAAGTTTTACATGAGAAAAGTTTCTAAGGAGTTATCTCAAGATTTCATAGTTAAGCGGGTATCTAACAGTATGCTCCAAACTTAAAGGGAGTTTCTCAAATTAAAATAGTTGAGGTTTTTCTGAGACACTTATTAATTGAGAGGGTTTTCTAAATTAACCCTATGATTTAATGTATGAGAGAGGCTTCTTATATGAGTTTTTAAGTTAATTTTTATATTTAGAATATAGATTATGGGCATTTTTTTTAATTATGGATAAGTGCATGGAGTCGGTGATAAGGATATAAGATATTTTGATTTGTGTAGGAATTGTTCTAATTATCGATCAGTTTTCATTTGATGAGGATTTTTTTAGTATGAATATAAGATTAGGTGCTCACATGTCATTTTCTCAATAGGATAGAGGGACACGTGAATGATGAATATTTATGATATGACACGTGCAGTTTTTTGTGGCCTTTAGTATGTGACACATGTCAAATATTTGTGTCTTTAAGCAGTTCCCACCAATTTCTCTTTGTATATAAAGGTGGGATTATATCCTTTTTTTTAAATAAAACATTTAATTTGGCGCGTTTTTTTTTTTTTTTTTTTTGCGCTTAAAGGCCCGCGCTTAAGCTCTAAGAACAAACCGCCCGGGCTAAGCAACACCTTCCATTTCAACTTTGGGCTTTTTTTACTTTCCGCACAATCTTGTTTAATAACCAAATGATTAGATTAAAGTGTTATATTGGAACTTGTATAATCTTATTCAATCAATGGATGTAAGGATATTTAATCATCAATCTAGTGTATATGAAGTTGCAACATTAGAGGAAGTTAAAAACATATTGAGAAAAGATAAATTTCAGCTATTGCTTCTTTTGATTATATGAATTAATTACATTTCATGATTGTGAAGTATGATTTAATTGATGTTGGTGACCTTACTTTGTGTATCTAACATAGATAACTTTGAAGATTGGCTGATTGTAATTAAAAAATGGGTGTCCCTATTTGCAAGCAAGTTCAACACTATTTGTTTTTTTTGCTGATTTCGAGTTAATTTTTAATTATTAGTTAGGACTATGGATTAGAGGTTATGGTTAAGGCTATTGAAAACATTACTGAGCTACTAAGTGTTCGGATTAAGTGTTCAAATAAAAGAAATTCTAGTGCTACTGCATTGTTGCAACCCTAATCCCTACCCAACCCTAGTCTTGATTTTAAACATAAAAACTGAATGAACTCTAATGGGCCTAACAAACATGCTAATAAGGAGAGTCAAAATACAACAAAAAAAAAGTTATAAAACTTGTAGACCAGTATATTCTAGTGGCGTTCGAGTGTGTATATTACAAATAAACAATCTCATGATTACTCTGGAGAATACACGGACTTCAGGTTTCACTCGTGCGATGGCAGTAACGGCATATTTCAAAGATATCCTGAAGCTTAATTAATGCCTTGATTATAAAATGAATGGAAAGTTGTAATAAATATCAAAGAAAAGTTAAGGCTATAATAAAATTGAAGCAAATTATAGTTCGGTTAAAGCAGCACTCGTAGCCAATATAAGAAGGTGTTTATTGAGATATAGAAGATTAAGCAAATGTGATATGGTTAATATTGAACCTGACCAAATATACAGTAAAGAGATCATCTAACATAGCACCTCAATAGATTTCTGTTTTGGATACTAAGAAAGAATGATTTCAAGGAAAATTTAGACTAACGCATTATGTCTCTGTGACGCAATATATGGAATAACGCCAGAGCCTAAAACAAGGTGGCCTAGTTGTTTGTTGTTTTATATTCTTTTATCAGATAAAACACCGTGAAATCAACTATTATACAAAGACAAAATGTATATAGTACCACCGCTTTTCATTTTGCGATCAAGATGAAATGGCTCGCAAAAGTGTAGTAGGATGTGATGATAAATCATCTGTTATGTTGGTAATTTAAGACCCTGATTAGTAGAAATCTTTTTTAATTGAGTAGTCCGATGGGGTAGTACCAGCTTGAAAAGTAGCTAGTACCACACCTCAAGACCATTAAATATAATTTATATTCATTTTCCCTCTATTTTGCTCATTGGTTCGCAAAACAATTACCTTTTGTTTTCTTTTCTTATCATCAATTAACTTTGACATTGAACGCAATTCTGATCATCCGACAAAAAGCTATGTTTTGGATTGGCAGGATGTAACTTTGGGTATAGTCACGCATACTTTATGAGTATTCATGGCAGCAAACGTGAGTAGAAGTGCTGAGGATCTATTATTATTGATGGTAAAGTATTAGAACATCATTGGTGTGGGCAATTTATATAATTTGGTTGCATGTAGTATTTATTTTGTTTCATCCTTCGCCCCTACTTCTCCTATTATTAGGAAGATTCCATTAACTTAAAGCTTAGAATACCTTTCTTCTCGCTTATCAAGGAAGGAACATGCAAGTTTTTATTTTTAATCACAAACCAGAATCTCGTGTTGCAGCATCACCTGTTAATGGCCATAAACCGCAATTAAAATATGCGTAAAACTTGTAACCCCTAACTTTTCTTTTCAGTTGGCAAGAGCAGCTGCTATAACTGCTGTGTAGAAGGAGATATTTGAGAAAATATGTGCAATAGGGTACAATTTTGGGAAATATGGGTTTGATAAGAAATCTAAAGATAACATCTAGGTTATCCCCAACACTTTCGTTTTGGGTGTTGTATCCGTGTCGAACAAGAAATTCGTCGCAGATGAACCATAAATAGGTGTGGTTCAAAGTAAAGCCCAATTTCCCTTATTACTTATACCCGCTAAACTAGTTTCTATTTTTGATTTCATCAATTCTTTTGCAGGCAAGGACTCAACGCTGAATGTAACTATCTAGTATATGAAGGTCTATTTAACTGCAAATCTCACTTAAACTTTTTAAGAAAACCACGGCAAATTAAAATCTCTTACCTATTCTCATGTAGAGGATAAAAATAACATCAATGTAGAAAATAACGCGCCCCGTAGCAACAAAAAATGCGGCATAGCAGTGAATGTAGTCGCTGGAAACATAGGCGCAAGAAATAAAATTACGTGACGCTATTTTAGCGCCATTAGCATACGTTTTATAACGCGTCTTCATAACGGCTCGCTAGATTAAATTATTCAAGGGGTGGAATGTTTAAAAGAATTTTGATGGCTATGATTGAGATTTTTTGCCAAATTAATTAGATTTTGGCAGCTGAAAAAAATATTAAAAAGAGATGAAAAGAATTACTAATTAACTTTTTTTCGCCGAATTTAATTCAGATTTAGAAGTATATAAAAACTAGTAATTTTATTTCAATACATAAAAAGCTATAACTTCACTTGGAATTACTATTAGATGTTTTTACATTAATGATGTTCTATTACGCTATTAGAACTACTCGTGATAGTGTGTGATGTATATTTTTTTAATGCTATAGCTTTTGGAATGATTGCTAAGGCATACATGGTTATTTTATTGTCAAATTGTGATGATATATTGATTGTTATAGTATTTTTATAATGATATGTTTGAAAACTGTGATGATTATTCATATTATTGATTTTGAATATTATGTATCTATAAAATATTTAATTTTTAAATAAATAATAAATTATTTAAGCACTATGGTCAAGAGGTTCACACTGTTTTAACATTGTTACTGATAACTGGAGGTTAGCGTGACTGCTTGCGTTATGCTATTTCAATGCATTGAATAACATCTTAGAGATAAAAAGAAAACTGTTAATAAAGAAAAATTAAGGAAGTTAGAAAAAGCTTTTCCAATGTTAGCCTACTAACCAACACTAAAAAAATGATGATACCCAACCTAAAGACAAGCTTTTAGTCCTATATCTCTATCTCCAAACTCATCCATGTCAAAACTGAAATGTACTGGGCATCACGAGTTATAAGTTTATGTATAAGGTGAGGGATGAATCCCATCTATGTTACCAGTTGTTTTTGTGTTGGCATCATATGTGAATATGGTATAGCTGAATAGGAATGAACCGCCCATCTATCTTACGGATTGATTATGTTGTTACTTTAATAATATGGGCCTTGAATTTTCATGGACAGATTTATCATTGATATGGTTGCTACTGTCTGTGGGCATAAACGTTAGGCTGTTAAGTGATACTATGCCTGAAAATTTCTTTCTGAGGCAATGATTGAACTCTGATGTATTGATAATATAGTCATTAGAACAGTGATTCATGAGTAGTGCATGCAGGAGTTTTCATTAAATCTGGCTCCACTTTGTACGGCCTTGCAGGAAAATTCATTCGTAGAATCAACAGTATGCTGTAGACAATTTTCATGTGGCATGCGCTATTGCTTGGGACATTTAAATTATTTTTAACTCGACGTATTTTTTTTAATGTACAATGAAGGTGGATCCTGGCTATTTGCAAATATGGTTGGAGTAAGTATTGCGTCCGATCCTGGGCGTTGTGCAGAGCATTTTTGGTAAGTTTGTCCTCATGCTTGTTCAATCTTCATCTTTTGGAGGACGAGAGATTAAAAATTGTATTCTATCATTCTATGCTTCTATAGTAGGTTTTTACCTGGCTCTATCTTTCCTGCTTCTGTTTCTAATTTTTGCAATGTTGTGCTATCATTCAGTTTTGCCATGTGATTTAATACATTTAACATTTTATGCTCTGAAGTGTGCCTGTTGGTAGGAATTTGGAAGCGATTGAAACTCCAATGTACTGCAAGACCCTTCGGCATTTTTTTTCAACAATACTATAGGCAGGGTTTTGTTCATGCATCTTTTAATGTTCTAATGTTCAAAGCTTTGTATTTAGAAGTTGGAGTAGGCAGTCATTGATGGTACAATTTTTAATTTTCTTGAGCTGTTGATCATTTTAACGAAACTCGCAAGAGTCTGTTTCCTGGATTGATTTGTTGCGTTGCATGTCCTCTAACGTCATATTCTTTCAAATACTGGGGAGTTTAAGGTACAGCAGGTCAAATACTTTATTCTTGGCAGTAAAGGCCTTCAGCTTGTTATACTGAGTAGTGATTATTCAGATTCGAGAGCTTTTAGATGGAATGAATTGGAAAAGAAATTTGTTTGATCTCGTAAAGGAACTTGGCTAATTTTTAGCAGATGTAAGGTCTACAGTGAATCTGCACCTGACAGGAGAATGATACAATTGTAATGCTTAGAATATTATTTTTGAAGGCAACCCGCTCCATATTGTGTCACAAAGCCAGTTTTAACTTAATGCTAATGGTAGCTGTGAAGTGTTAATAAGTTTCAGACAAATTCACTGCTCAATTGACATTTACATTGTCAGTCATCCTTAAGTCCTTGCTGACATGAGTCTCTACTAAGCCAATTGACTATCTCTTAGTAGATCATTTAGCAAAATGAGATGCCACCTAATACCCATTTTTCATAAAAATATTAATAAATTTATACATTCATATACAACATAAACAATATGTGGAATCATAAGGCATGTTAACACTACAAACCTCAGAACTGGTGTTCATGAATGTAACATGATTCCAGTGCTCCTACTTGAAAGATGAAAGATCTCTCATTAAGCAAAAACACAATGAGAAAGAGATCTCTACACCGCTATAATCAAAATCTTAATGATAGTAACACACATGTATACATATATATACGTATACAATGTATATATACAATTGTATATGTATATATATGTATATACATAGATATACATATACAATTGTATATGTATATACATTGTATATGTATATATATGTATACATATACGTATATGTATACATATATATACATATATGTATACATATACAGTACTCAACAGACTGTAAGAGAGTGGTCGACTACTACAGTACTCAGCAGACTGCAAGAGAGGAGTCGACTGCTACAATGGTCGACTGCTACAGTACTCGGTTGCTACAGTGCTCGTCTGCTACATAGGCTTCATTCAACCTCTAACAGGACTATCATGTGTCTAACATATAACTACACTAGTTGTAATCAATTATTTTACAATTTATACAAGTGTTTTTAGCAATTATCTTAAGAGTTGGGGGTTTGTCATGTCAAGCATACAACTAATATGTGAGATAACATCAACCATATTCCTAATATTACGATTTACAACTTAATGAGCTTAATCGATCTATTAGTCTATCTTGATTTCATAAAAATCCCACATTTATAATTCAATTAGTCAAAATATAAGTATTTGATCATGAATCCAACTCAATAACACAACCAAATACAACATACAAAAGAGGATGAGGTTTGGAGGAGATGAACTTGCCTTGAAAGGGATTCGATCTCTAAAAATCAAGAATTAGCGGATCGACCTTCACAAGAGTTGTAGATCCGCTCGATGTCAACATTTTTCGTTCACGAAGTTTTCTCAAATTCCTCCGAAAAATTTTGACCCTCCATGGCCATGGGTTCACTGGAGTTTGAGAGGAAGAAGATAGTTAGTGAGGAGAGAGAGTGGTCATGACAAAAGTCCCCCCTCTCTCTCTTACACTCTCGTCTTTTTAAAAGGAAATCAAGGGTCTAGATTTAATCCCCATCACCCAAGCCCTCATCCACAAGCTCATGGCAAAAGTTAACCAAGTCAACTCTCCATAATAAATGACAACTTAAGTCAAAACAGATAAACACAGTTATATATCCGGGTATTTTATCAGCTCGTAATTCAGCTGATTTTCTCCGGTGCCAGAATAAATCGTCAATTTACCCCCAATACGGTATCGATGTTCTGAGAATGATGGCGCTGACCGCACGTCCATCTGAGTTACAGATAAAATATTAAAAATAAAAAACTACAAGTTTCAAGCCGTCTCGCAACACCGAGGCCGAAACTACAAACGAAGCCCAAATCGAATCAAACTAGGCTCGTAGCATAAAAATCATATTCTAAGATCGATGATGCCATCCCAAGACTCGTCCGATCACCAAAAATAGTTCAAACTGTTGTACGACGGCAGACTCACGGTACCATAACCCGAGCTGTAAACAAACTCGAAATAAATTCTAACTGATTCCATTCGTCACAGAATGGTAAGCACACATCATAAAACTTATAAAATCTTAAACAAATTCTCCAATAAAATTATAAAAATTCTGGGGTTTTACACATATGCACATACACACACATATCTGTGTGCGACTCTATGCATGTATGTATGTGTGTGTGTTCGCGCGCGCATGCGCGCGCGTGTCTGTGTGTGTCTGCATGTGTGTGTGTGTATGTGTGCTTGTGTCTCTGTGTGTGTGGGTGTGTATATGCATGATTGTCAAAACTCTTGATATATAATGCCTCTTATACATGCTTATAGATCAACTTATAGCTTAACACAAATATGCTTAGCTCTCTAAGGGCATCATCCTTTAACAACTATAAAAGACGTCTACTGAAAAGGGGAAAAAAAGAATGTTTGGAAAATAAAAGAACACCTTGGAAAGTAAAAAAATTCTTGGAAAAGAAGAAATCTTAGTGGAAAAGATTTTGCAAAGGATAAAATAGTATTATCTAGATAATATCACTCCCTCAGCGAGTGGATAATATACTTCTCCAATTTAGAAAATATAAACATCTCCTTGACTTTCCAATTTAAAAAATATTAACATCTCCTTGATCATGAGCAACTTTCCACCAAGTTTCTTTTCATTTTATAGATTACCATTTTGAAGCTCAAAAAATTATTTGTGCTCATTGATTAACATATTTATTAGATAATAATTTGACTGATAAATTAATAATAATGAGCTTCTTTCACAAATAACTACAAATGTTTTTCAATTAGCTATTTCTCTTTACAAACATTTTTTTACATCACTGTGATCCTTAAAGCTCAAGTATGGTTATAAATATTTCAATTTTTTTAAAGATTTTACTAAACTGTATGCCTTAACTTTGCGAAGATCAACAGACAGGTTAAACACCACCATCCCATGCATAGTCTTCAATTATGATTCAAATATGATAAGATCAATATCTTCATGCATAGATTTGACGCACATGATTTTTCTTGTTGGAATAATTTTGCCAATAGTATGGATCTGGTTTCTAAATTGTTTCTCTGTCCCTCAAATGAAAGATGCAACTATTTATAGGACAAACTAAGATAAAATAAAATCCTAACTAAAATAAAAACATAAGATCAAATAAACTATAAGATAAAATTAAATCCCAAAGGACAAGACAAAATCCTAACTTCACAAATCCTAATAGCATCAAATCACTCTATAATTTTCCTACACCTAATAGCATCTAATCAATCTATAATTGTCCCACACTAGTAGTTACCTATTTAAAATAACTTTTGCCACCATCCCAAATTTAATTCATCTTTAGGATGATCTTGCAATTTTTCAAATTTATACTTTTTAATTTCTTATTTTCTTTTTAGAAAAGAAGATCTTACAATATTGTACGTCAAGTATAAGCCATTATCATCTCATGTGATTTTCTAGAAGCTACATAATCTATCTACATCTCTACTATGTATAAAAGGAGATTGCTACGTCAGAACCTTTTATTACCTCTTTTGCCCTCTCGCTTTTAATGATTCCCAATTTAAGCCCATTATCAATCATCAAATTATTAAATGCTAACCCGTATTATAAAATTATAGATAATTATTATAATAAATTAATAGGTAACGATAATTAAATTATATTGATATATTAAATTAAATTAAATTGATAATTCATAATAATAAAACTAGTTATAAAATAGTTATAAAATAGTTATACAAACAATTATTAATAATAGAAAAATGGTATACATAATTATTTAATAAACTAGCATTAATAATAATATAACTATTAATTGTTCAATAATAGTATAATAAAATGATTTATAAGTTACAACTCATACGTAATATAATCCCTCCCATGTGTGTGATGTACAAGGATGCATACAAGTGTGTGCACACAATCACACATACAGATGCAGGCATGCATGCATATAATTTACATGTAATAAACATCTACTACCATGTCAATATACAAATTTCACAGCTTTAGGAAGAAGAGAAAAGCATTGCATGGATCCCAACCATTTGGTCTTTCTCAGAGTAGAATCAACAAGAGTACATTGGTTGTCATATTACTTTAAAAAATATGGGTCGAACCCATTGTTTGTGGCTGGTCTCAGTCCTGTTCACTTCAACTCTTTTTTTTTTAGATTAGTAGAGACTCATGTCAGCAAGGACTTAAGGATGACTGACAATGTAAATGTCAATTGAGAGTGAATTTGTCTGAACTTATAACACTCAGCTACCATTACATAAGTTAAAACTGGCTTTGTGACACAATATGGAGCGGTGCTTCAAAATAATATTCCTAAGCATTACAATTGTATCATTCTCCGTCAGTGCAGGATTCACTTAGACCTTACATCTGCTAAAATTAGCAAGTTCCTACGAGATCAAACAAATTTCTTTCCATTCATTCATCTAAAATATAATAGAAAATCTGAATAAACTACTCAGTATAACAACTGAAGGCCTTACTGCAAGAATAAAGTATTTGACCTGTAACCATTAAACTCAGTATTGAAAGAATATGACGTTAGAGGACATGCACGAACAAATCAATCAGGAAACAGACTCTTGCGAGTTTGTTAAATGCATCAACAGAAGAAAATTAAAAATGTACCATCAAGACTGTACTCCAACTTCTAAATACAAGCTTTGAACATTAAGAAATTAAAAGATGATGAACAAAACCTGCTATAGATTGTTGAAAAAAAATGCCGAAGTCTTGAGTACATTGGAGTTTCAATGTTCCCAAATTCCTACCAACAAGGCACACTTCAGAAGCATAAAATGTAAATGTTTAATCACATGAAAACTGAATGATAGACAACATTGCAAAAATTAGAAACAGAAGCAGGAAAGATAGAGCAGAACCTACTATAGAAGCATAGAATGATAGAATACAATTTTTAATCTCTCTCCTCCAAAGATGAAGATTGGAACAAGCATGAGACAAACTTACCAAAAATGTTGCACAACGCCCAGATGGAACGCAATACTTACTCCAACCATATTTGCAATAGCCAGATCCACCTTCATTTACAGTAAAAAAAATACAGTTAAAATAATTTAAATGTCCCAAGAATAGCATGCACATGAAACATTGTCTACAGCATACTGTTGATTCTACGAATGAATTTCCTGCAAGCGTACAAGTGGAGCAGATTTGAATGAAAACTCCTGCATGCACTACTCATGAATTCATGTCTAATGACTATATTATCAATACATCAGAGGTCAACATTGCTCAAAAAGAAATTTCCAGGCATAGTATCACTTAACACCTAACTGTTTATGCACAGACATAGAACCATATCAAGATAAATCTGTCCAATGAAAATTCAAGGCCATTATTATTAAAGTAACAACAGTAATCAATTCGTAAGATAGATGGGGTTCATCCTATCAGCTTATACATATTCACATATGATGCAACAACAAAAACAACTGGTAACATAGATGGGATTCATCCTCTCACCTTATACATAAACATATACTCGTGATGCAGAACATTTCAGTTTTGAAGTGGATGAGTTTGGAGATAGAGATATGGACTAAAAGCTTGTCTTTAGAGTTGGGTATCATCATTTTTTTAGGTGGTTAGTAGGCTAACATGGAAAAGCTTTTTTAACTCCTTAATTTTCTTTATTAACAGTTTTCTTTTTATCTCTAAGATGTTATTCAATGTTGAAAATAGCGATAACGCATAGCGTCACGCTAACCTCCAGTTATCGTAAAATGTAAAACAGTGTAACTCTTGACATAGGTTAAATAATTTATTATTATTTAAATAAATATTTTATAGATACATAATATTCAAAATCAAATAATATGAATAATCATCACAGTTTTCAAACATATCATCATAAAAATACTATAACAAATCAATATATCATCACAATTTGACAATAAAATCAACCATGTATGCCTTAGCAATCATTCCAAAAGCATAGTCATTAAAAAAATATACATCACACACTATCACAGTAAGTTCTAATAGGTAATAGAACATCATAAATGTAAAAACATCTAATAGTAATCCAAGTGAAGTTATAGCTTTTATGTTTGAAATAAAAGTACTAGTTTTTATTACTTCTAAATCTGATTAAATTGGAAAAAAAGTAATTAGTAATTCTTTCATCTCTTTTTAATATTTTTCAGTGCAAAATCTAATTAATTTGGAAAAAAATCTCAATCATAGCCATCAAAATTCTTTTAAAAATCATTCCCACCCCTTGAATAATTTAATCTATGGAGCGTTATGAAGACGCGTTATAAAACGTATGCTATGGGTAAAATAGCGTACGTAATTTTATTTCTGCGCTATTTTCCAGCGATACATTACGCTATGCGCTATTTTGTGCTACGGGACGCGTTATTTTCTACATTGATGTTATTTTTATCCTCTACATGAGAATAGGTTAAGAGATTTAATTTGGTGGTTTTCTTAAAAGTTAAGTGAGATTTGAGTTAATAGACTTCATATACTAGATAGTTAATCAGCGGTTGAGTCTGCTGCAAAAGAATTTGATGAAATCAAAAATAGAAACTAGTTTAGGGGTATAAGTAATAGGGAAATTGGGCTTTACTTTGAACCACACCTATTCATGGTTCATCTGCGACGAATTCTTGTCCGACACGGATACAACACCCAAAACAAAGTGTTTGGGTAACCTAGATGTTATCTTTAGATTTCTTTCAAACCCTATTTCCCAAAATTGTACCCTATTGACATATTTCTCAAATATCTCCTTCTACACAGCATATAGAGTGCTCTCCAACTGAAAAGAAAAAGTTAGGTAACCAAGTTTTACGCATATTTTAATTGGTTATGCCATTACAGGTGTGCTGCAACACGAGATTCTGGTTTGTATAAAAATAAAACTGATGTTCCTTCCTTTGATAAGGAGAAGAAAGTATCTAAGCTTTAAGTTAATGGAATCTTCCTAATAGGAGAAGTGGGGGAAGGATGAAACAAAATAAATACTACATGCAACCAAATTAATAAATTGCACACCAAGATGTTCTAATACTTACCATCAATAATAATAGATCCTCGCACTTTCTCACGTTGTGCATGAATACTCATGAAAGATAATGGTGACGTATACCCAAAGTACATCCTGCAATCCAAACATAGCTTTGGTGATCAGAATTGCGTTTCAATGTCAAAAGTTAATGATGGATAGAAAAGAAAACAAAAAGGTAATTGTTTTTGGAACAAATGAGAAATAGAGGGAAAAGGAATATAAATTTATTAATGGTTGAGGTGTGTACTGCTACTTTTCAAGTGTCTACCCCATCTGACTACTCATTAAAAAGATTTCTACTAATCAGGGTCTTAAATACCAACATAACAGATATTTATCATCACATCCTACTACACTTTTGGAGCATGTTCATCTGATCGCAAATGAAAAGAGGTGGTACTATATACATTTTGTCTTTAAGTATAAAAGTTGATTTCACGGTGTTTTACTGATAAAAGAATAATAAAACAACAACAACTAGGCACCTTGTTTTAGGCTCTGGGTTATTCCATATATTGGTCAACAGAGACATAATGGTTAGTCTAAATTTTCCTTGGAAATCATTCTTTCTTAGTATCCAAAACAGAAATCTAATTGAGTGGCTAGTTAGATTGATCTCTTTACTGTATTTGGTCAGGTTCAATATTAACCATATCACATTTGCTTAATCTCTATATCTCAATAAACACCTTCTTATATTGGCTTTACGATGTGTTCTAACCGAACTATTAATTTGTTCAATTTTATTATAGCCTTAACTTCTTTGATATTATTACAACTTTCCATTCATTTTATAATCAAGGATTAATTAAGTTCAGATATCTTGAAATATGGTGCAATCGCACGAGTAAACCTGAAGTCCGTGTATCTTCCAGAGTAATCATGAGATTGTTTATTGTAATTACACATGAAACCATAGAATATGTCTACAAGTTTAAACTTTTTTTTTGTTGATTTGGAGTTCTTATTAGATGTTGTTAGCATTAGAGTTTGGATTCAGTTTTAGTTAAAAATAAGACTAGGGTTGGGTAGGGATTAGGGTTGCAACAATGATAGCCACTAGAATTTCTTTATTTGAACACTAATCCGAACACTAGTAGTCAGTAATGTTTTCAATAGCCTTAACCATAACTCTAATCCTAGTCCTAACTAATATTAAAAAATAACTCGAAATCAGCAAAAAAACAAATAGTGTTAACTTGCTTGCAAATTTAGGGACACCCATTTAATTACAATCAGCAATCTTCAAGTTATCTATGTAGATACACAAAGTTAAGGGTCACCAACATAATTACATCATACTTCACAATCATGAAATGTAATTAATCATATAATCAACAAGAAGCAATAGTGAAATTTATTTTCTCAATATTTTTAACTCCTCTAATTGTTGACTTCATACACTAGATTGATGATTAAATATCCTTACATCCATTGATTGAATAAGATTATACAAGTTCCAATTAACACTTAATCTAATCTTTGGATTATAAACAAGATTGTGGAAAGTAAAAAAGCAAAGTGAAATGGCAAGGTGTTGCTTAGCCTGTTAGAGCTTAAGCGGGGCTTAAGCAAAAAAACGCCAAATTAAATTTTTTATTTAAAAAAAAGGATAATCCCACCTTTATATACAAAGAGAAATTGGTGGAACTGCTAAAGACACAAATATTTGACATGTGTCACATACTAAAAGGCACAAAAAACTGACGTGTCATATCATAAATATTCATATTCACGTGTCCCTCTATCCTATTAGAAAATGACATGTGAGCACCTAATCTTATATTCATCTAAAAATCCTCATCAAATGAAAACTATCGATAATTAGAAAATTCTAACAATCAAATATCTTATAATCCTTATCAGATCATGACTATCCATAATTAAAAAAAATCCCATAATCATATATTTAAATATAAAAATTAATTAAAAACTCATATAAGAAGCCTCTATACATTAAATCATAGGTTAATTTTAGAAAACCCTCTCAATTATAAGTGTCTCAGAAAACCTCAACTATTTTAATTTGAGAAAACTCCCTTAAGTTTGAGCATACTGTAGATACCCCCTTAACTATGAAATCTTGAGATAACTCCTTAGAACTTTTCTCATGTAACTCCCCTCCCTTTGTATACTAAAGAGAAGTAGATGATCTATCCTAATTGCACAAAAAGTTGGCACGTGTAAACAACAGCTACTACGTGCCAAATCCCCAATGAAAAAATTAAGCTACCACTTGTACACATGGCCCTCCGTAATTTTTTTAAAGGGTAAATTTTAAGAAACCTCCCATAACTTTATGCATTTAGCAGTAAACCCCAAAATATTTGCAACTCTCAGTAAACCCTCAATAAGTTTGAGAATTTCAAAAAACCTCTAAAACATTTTGCTTTTTGCACTTAACCTCTATAATAGCATTACTTCATAATTTTACATTAACATACTCTCAAGACCAGTATATAGCCCTCAAAATATTCTTACTTATAAATTAACCTATAAAATTACAAACCCTAAACAATATGAAAAATTACAAATAGCTTCCTAAAAAATCTAAAACTACAAACAATTTGCAAAAAAATTTGAAACTTACAAGCAACTCCCTTCAATATTCATTTATATTTAAAAGCTTTTGAATGGTGAGGCTTGCCCTATTTTTCGCTCAGTCAACCCCTCACCCTCAATATCCTAAAATTATAGAAATGTCCCAACAAATTAGGATATTACAAATAAATCTCTAGAAATAAAAAATTATATATATCCCCCTAAAAATTTTGAAATTGCCAAACATTCTAAGAATAATAAATGACCCCAAAATAAATTCAAAATTACAAACAATCCCTTGAAAAATTCAAAAAACTACAAAAAGCCCATTTAGAATCCGTTACAAACAACCCACTGAAAATTCAAAAAATTCAAACAAGTACCTAAAAATATGAAAAATAACCAAAAACCCCATAAAATAAAAAATGACAAGTAGAACCCTAATTTTTATAATTGCAAAATTTAGCCCGGAGTTATTTTATTCAAGCAACTTTATCCCTCACCTTAACTTTAGTTAAAAAATAACAAAAAAGTAAAGTAGATGCACTCGTGCGGGCACGGGTATAACACTTATTAAATTAAAATGCCAAGTATACCAAATGCTATTTGTCTGTTTCATTTGGAAGCACCTACTATTTAATAATGGAAGTATGATAAAATGTATACAAATAAGAAATTTTATTTTCCAGAAAGATAAAATAAAAAGAAAACCGAGATTCCACAGGTACAAACGACTTAAGTATTATATATGATCTAAGTGCTATTTTACTTAATTTTATTTGCACCATAATGATTTATTCATTAATTCTATTTCAATTGTGCATAGTAAATTTCCTGTGAATTTAAAATACAGAGCAATAGTGATACTATACTATAATTAATCTCTAATGGTCTATTTTCTTTATTATTAAACTAAAAAGAAAACCTAATATACTATAAGACATTTTTCAAATGAATATGAAAGCATCTACTAATAAAGTATGATAAAATGTACACTAGTAAGAAATTTGATGTATCATTAACTATTTTTTGCAGCATACTTAATGTACTTTGATTATATCAATAAACTTCAAATAAATATTATTTTTAAAAAGTAGTATATAAATAAAAATAAATATATGAAGAAGTGTATGTGTTACTATAATATTTACTATAAGTAGTGGTTTAATGACACAAGCATGATAAATATTGAACGATGAATATGTGTCTTCAAAATTCTTATATTAGGATAGAGATATTGAATCAAGAAGGTATGACAGTGCTTAGCACGTGCTAAAATACTAGCTATAAGAAATAAGAAAAAGGCAGGAAAAATCTGAAATTTATAAAATAAGAGAAAATTGGAGGAAAAGATTATACACACATATGATGGTTTATAAAGATCCTAAGCATGTAGATGTGAAATAATATTTGGATTCAGACACTCGTTATTAACAAAATACTATACACTTTGTAATGGGCAAAATAACCAAATTGGTATATTTTGTTGACTCTCGGTGATAGATTGATATGTTTTTTTTTTGACAAATTGGTATATTATCTGGACTCCGACGCTAAATACCCCTTAAGTTTGGCCGGATCCAAAATTTTCGGCCAGTTTTGTCACGTGACAGCTCACGTGATGCCTAGCTGGTGGGATTTATTGCACAAAAACCCCTCATCTTGCGACTATAATTATAAAAACCCCTCCTCTTCCTCCATCTCTCCCTCCTCCTCATCCTCTTCAACCTCTCCCCATCACCCACGCCCGTCAGCTTAGCAAGACCCTCAACCCTCACTCCTCCTCCTCCCCCTCTCCCTCCTCCTCATCCTCTTTCCTCCGCTGCAGACCAATTTTTTCCTTGAGCTTTTCAATTTCCAGTTCTGTTTCTGACTTTCCATCTGAAGTGCTTTCTTCCACTTCCATCTCAAAATTCTCTTCAATTTCATCTGTCACTATAGGGTCACTTACAGATTCTCCAGCACTTGTTTCCTCAATGTGTTATACAACTCCCTTGTCCTCAATGTCCAATTCATTTGATTTAACAGCTTCGTTTTCGACTTTGAAATTGTTCAAGGCATTAGAATCTTGTTCCCTTGTGTCTGAACATTCTTCAAATTCCTTCTTCTCAATGTACAATGCATTCGATTTTACTGCTTCATTTTTTACATTGACATTGCTCAAGGCATCAGAGTCCTGCTTCCTTGTGTCTGAAATTTCTACAAGTCCCTTGTCATCGATGTCAAATGTCTTCTACCTCTCCTCAATTCGACCTACATGGGCGAATATACCGAGCTAATGCAGTATCCTCAGATGTCAGCGACGACGTTGCTTCAGAAGGCAGTGCAGATAGGGTCCACGACTAGTGGCGGATCAGGAGCAGTAGCGTTCGGGGGACATAACGAGGGCGCAGATGGAGAACGAGGCGAACCTACAAGATGTTATGAACTCTCTAGCCAATGGAAATGCCAGGATCTATGATGGGTTGAGGGTCCAAACTGCATGTTGAAGGGGATGAGGAGGAAGAGGGAGAGGGGGAGGAGGAGGAGTGGGGGTTGAGGGTCTTGCTGAGCTTGCGGGTGTGGGTGATGGGAAGAGGTTGAAGAGGATGAGGAGGAGGAGGGAGAGGGGGAGGAGGAAGAAGAGGGTTTTTTTTAATTATAGTCGCAAGATGAGGGGGTTTTGTGCAATAAATCCCGCCAGCTGGGCATCACGTGAGCCGTCATGTGAGAAAACTGGCCAAAAAATTTGGATCTAGCCAAACTTAAGGGGTAGTTGGCGCCGGAGTCCAGATAATATACCAATTTGTCAAAATCAAAAAATATATATATATACCAATCTATCACCGAGGGTCAACAAAATATATCAATTTGGCTATTTTGCCCTTTGTAATGTGATAAACTAGCATGTTGTGTATTATGTACATCAAATAGTCAACAAGTCAATGACTCAATGCAAATTATCAAAGAGAAAGGTTCTGGTGGTTGCTTGGTGCTGTTTTTGGGTTTTGCGGCTGTTTTTTTTAGCATCTTTTCGTGTTGCATTCACTATTGGACGGAGTTTTTTTTAAGTGTATAGTGGTTAAGGGCCTAAAAAGCTTAAGGACTGTTTAAGCGCTGCTACTTACAACACAGATTTTAAGCAACTTGCCAAACATCGTCAATTGCTTTTACTTTTTTTCTATTTCCGAAATATTTTGTCAGTGGAGATTTGTTGTTAGTTCTGACTCAGAACTACCCCAAAATTACTTATGCTGATATTAAATATGAACTGAAACTGCAAACAGCGCTGAGATGTGAAATTTTATAACAAAGACATTTCTGATATACAACAAAACCTACAAAGCCCGCGAGTAGCAACCTTTGACAGGACAACAATTTATAGAAACTTCACGAGTTGGGAATTGAGGTTGCCGAAGAGAGTTATATCTATCTCAAAAATCCATCGATCACTTCCTTTGCTCATGTAGACAGGGTATTTGATGGAAGGCATACATCAACTCCACATTTCAACGTGGCCATCTGAGTGAATCAATTAAGAAAACAAGCCACCAAGAGAAGGAAAATAAAAATAAAAGCTCTATTTTTCGTACTGTTATACAAACAGAACCCATTTCTAAATTTAAAAAAAAGGAAAATTCTATAAACAGAGAAGCCATATTCAATCCCATAGCCAATTTTAGCAACTGATATTAATAGCTACTGAATCCCATCCCTACTACTTAAATACTCAATCAAGTTTCAAAAATCGAATAAATAAACCACAAAATTTCAGCAAATCGAATAAACTTACAGAGAACGAGGCCCCAATCTCAAGTGACTCTCAGCAAAAACCACAGAATCGAAAGGCTCCTTCCCATTCTTAAGAAAGAAAATCCACAGCGAATTGTCCGTGACCAAAACTCTCCACGACCGACACACCGCGCTCATCCTCGACGCATCCCTAGGCCCCAATAGCCTAAGGATTTGCATCAAGATATCGATCGGGAGCTGATCGAACGCTCCCAGAGACGAAATCGATCCCGACCTCTCCGGCGAGAGATCCGACGAGCTCCGGCGAGATGAGGTCGATCCCGATCGGCTGAGGACGGATCCCCATACTTTTTTCAGCATGAGCGCCATCGGAGTCCTCGGGATTCGAAGTTCAAGGTTACAGCGCAGGAGGGTCCACCTGAGATTTTTTAAAAAATCTCAGGTGGGCCCCCCTGCGCTGTAGCAGGAGAGGGGGTGTGGTGGAGAGTGTGGTGGAGAGTGTGTCTGTAGTGTTATTTTAAAGGGTTTTTTATTTCTAGGCCCATTTGTTTACTCATCTTTACCTCTAAGCCCAATAATTATTCTTTGTATTCTTAAACCCAAGTTTCTTTTTGTTTTTGCCTTTAAACCCAATTTCTAAAATACTGTATATACAACACTAGTATTCATACCCAAACATGATAAAACCCCTAAAATACCCTTCAATACCCCCACTTAAACCAGACCCCCTCTCTCTCTCCTCATTTTATGATAAAACCCCTAAAATACCCTTCAATACCCCCACTTAAACCAGACCCCCTCTCTCTCTCCTCATTTTTCCTTCTTCCTCAGGTCTTCGTCTTCCTCCTTCCTCAAGGCTTTGTCTTCCTCCTCCGATCCCATCTCTCATGCCCCCTCCAAGAAATCGAAGAAGAAAGGAAGAAAGGCCCATGATTTTAGTGATTGATGTCTTGAAAAGGCCCACGACGGATCTCGAGGCAGCCGGACACACCTCCACCCTCTCCAACGAGACACTACAATTCTTCAACGATCAACAAGATGCTTGATGATTTTGGCTTCGGGATCTCTTTCGATGACGAGGAGGAGTGATTTCGTGTGAAATCTCATTTCTATATACTCGATTAGGGTTAGGGTCAGGGTCGGGGTCGGGGGGTTAGGGTTAGTTCATTGATGTTCTTTTGTACTATCCCTTTTTGTTGAACTAAATCTAATTGTAGAATTGGTTTTATCAATTTATGAATGTATCGTTTCTGTTGAACTAAATCTAATTTGTACACAATAGATTTGCAAAGCAAGAGGTGTGAAATCTGAAGAATCTGGAATTTTGTACCTGTAAATCTTGCTTATAAAGAGTTGAAGAGTATGGAGCTTGTTTTGAAGATTGTGAAAGAGAAATTGCTGGGTAGAGTTAATGGAGTCAGTTATGCTATATGTACATTTTGAAGATTTGTGCAATTTTGAAGATTTGTAACATTTTGTAAAGTCTGGAGCTTGCCTTGAATATAATATCAGTTATATTATGTACATTTTGAAGATTTGTAACATTTTTGAAAGCCTGGAGCTTGCCTTGAATATATGATCAGTTATGCTATGTTTTTTGTGAAGATTTGTAACATTTTAAAAAGTCTAGAGCTTGCCTTGAATATATGATTAGTTATGCTAAGTATATTTTGAAGATTTGTGTAATTTTGGAGTTTGATTTGTAACATATTGTTTCAGATTGTAAGTTTTTGAAAGTAGATAATGAAAGTGTTGTTAGTGCAATATCGTTATTGTTTGTGCAATTTTGGAGTTTGTAAGACTGGAATTTTGTGCAATTTTGTTAGTGCTGTTTTGTAGAATTTTGTGTAATTTTATGAGTGTTATTTTGTTCATGTGCAATTTTGTGAGTGCAACCAAGTGTGATAAACTGAAGATCTCTTTGATTGTAAGTGTAGCGTGATAAATTCAAAGTGTAGCGTGATAACCTGTAAGTGTAGCGTGGTAGACTGTAAGTGTAGCGTGATAGACTGAAATTGTAGCGTGGTAGACTGTAAGTGTAGCGTGGTAGACTGTAAGTGTAGCATGGTAGACTGTACAGGATAACACGCTACACTTACAGGATAACCCGCTACACTTACAGTCTAACCCGCTACACTTACAGCATAACACGCTACACTTACGGTCTAACCCACTACACTTACAGCATAACACGCTACACTTACAGTCTAACACGTTACACTTACAGCATAACACGCTACACTTATAGTCTAACACGCTATACTTACAGAATAACCCGCTACACTTACAGGATAACACGCTACACTTACAGTCTAACACGCTACACTTACAGGATAATCCGCTACACTTACAGCATAACACGCTATACTTACAGGATAACACGCTACACTTACAGCATAACCCGCTACACTTACAGGATAACATGCTACACTTACAGCATAACACGCTACACTTACAGGATAACACGCTACACTTACAGCATAACACGCTACACTTATCTGTAAATGTAGCGGGTTATCTGTAAGTGTAGCGTGTTACACTGCAAGTGTAACGGGTTATTTGTAAGTATAGCGGATTATCATGTAAGTGTAGCGTGTTACACTTCAAATATAGCGGGTTATCCTGTAAGTGTAGCGGGTTAGACTTTAAGTGTAGCGAGTTAGACTTTAAGTGTAGCGGGTTAGACTGTAAGTGTAGCGTGTTATGCTGTAAGTGTAGCGGGTTAGATCGTAAGTGTAGCGTGTTATGCTGTAAGTGTAGCGGGTTAGACTGCAAGTGTAGCGTGTTATCCTATAAGTGTAGCGTGTTATGCTGTAAGTGTAGCGTGTTATCCTGTAAGTGTAGCGTGTTATCCTGTAAGTGTAGCGTGTTATGCTGTAAGTGTAGCTGGTTATCCTGTAAGTGTAGCGTGTTATGCTGTAAGTGTAGCATGTTAGACTATAAGTGTAGCGGGTTATTCTGTAAGTGTAGCGTGTTAGACTGTAAGTGTAGCGTGTTATGCTGTAAGTGTAGCGTGTTAGACTGTAAGTGTAGCGTGTTATGCTGTAAGTGTAGCGGGTTATCCTGTAAGTGTAGCGTGTTATCCTGTAAGTGTAGCGTGTTATGCTGTAAGTGTAACGGGTTATCCTGTAAGTGTAGCGTGTTAGACTGTAAGTGTAGCGTGTTAGACTGTAAGTGTAGCGTGTTATACTGTAAGTGTAGCTTGTTATCCTGTAAGTGTAGCAGGTTAGACCGTAAGTGTAACGTGTTATGCTGTAAGTGTAGCGGGTTAGACTGTAAGTGTAGCGGGTTATCCTGTAAGTGTAGCGTGTTATCCTGTAAGTGTAGCGTGTTAGACTGTAAGTGTAGCGTGTTATGCTGTAAGTGTAGTGGGTTATCCTGTAAGTGTAGCGGGTTATCCTGTAAGTGTAGCGGGTTATCCTGTAAGTGTAGCGGGTTATCCTGTAAGTGTAGCGGGTTATCCTGTAAGTGTAGCGGGTTATCCTGTAAGTGTAGCGGGTTATCCTGTAAGTGTAGCGGGTTATCCTGTAAGTGTAGCGGGTTATCCTGTAAGTGTAGCGTGTTATCCTGTACAGTCTACCATGCTACACTTACAGTCTACCACGCTACAATTTCAGTCTATCACGCTACACTTACAGTCTACCACGCTACACTTACAGGTTATCACGCTACACTTTGAATTTATCACGCTACACTTACAATCAAAGAGATCTGCAGTTTATCACACTTGGTTGCACTCACAAAATTGCACAAGAACAAAATAACACTCATAAAATTACACAAAATTCCACAAAATAGCACTCACAAAATTGCACAAAATTCCAGTCTTACAAACTCCAAAATTGCACAAACAATAACGATATTGCACTAACAACACTTTCATTATCTACTTTCAAAAACTTACAATCTGAAACAATATGTTACAAATCAAACTCCAAAATTACACAAATCTTCAAAATATACTTAGCATAACTAATCATATATTCAAGGCAAGCTCTAGACTTTTTAAAATGTTACAAATCTTCACAAAAAACATAGCATAACTGATCATATATTCAAGGCAAGCTCCAGGCTTTCAAAAATGTTACAAATCTTCAAAATGTACATAATATAACTGATATTATATTCAAGGCAAGCTCCAGACTTTACAAAATGTTACAAATCTTCAAAATTGCACAAATCTTCAAAATGTACATATAGCATAACTGACTCCATTAACTCTACCCAGCAATTTCTCTTTCACAATCTTCAAAGCAAGCTCCATACTCTCCAACTCTTTATAAGCAAAATTTACAGGTACAAAATTCCAGATTCTCCAGATTTCACACCTCTTGCTTTGCAAATCTATTGTGTACAAATTAGATTTAGTTCAACAGAAACGATACATTCATAAATTGATAAAACCAATTCTACAATTAGATTTGGTTTAACAAAAAGGGATGGCACAAAAGAACATCAATGAACTAACCCTAACCCCCCAACCCCGACCCCGACCCTGACCCTAACCCTAATCGAGTATATAGAAATGAGATTTCACACGAAATCACTCCTCCTCGTCATCGAAAGAGATCCCGAAGCCAAAATCATCAAGCATCTTGTTGATCGTTGAAGAATTGTAGTGTCTCGTTGGAGAGGGTGGAGGTGTGTCCGGCTGCCTCGAGATCCGTCGTGGGCCTTTTCAAGACATCAAGCACTAAAATCATGGGCCTTTCTTCCTTTCTTCTTCGATTTCTTGGAGGGGGCATGAGAGGTGGGATCGGAGGAGGAAGACAAAGCCTTGAGGAAGGAGGAAGACGAAGACCTGAGGAAGAAGGAAAATGAGGAGAGAGAGAGGGGGTCTGGTTTAAGTGGGGGTATTGAAGGGTATTTTAGGGTTTTTATCATGTTTGGATATGAATACCAGTGTTGTATATACAGTATTTTAGAAATTAGGTTTAAAGGCAAAAACAAAAAGAAACTTGGGTTTAAGAATACAAAGAATAGTTATTGGGCTTAGAGGTAAAGATGAGTAAACAAATGGGCCTAGAAATAAAAAACCCTATTTTAAATTATAGGCGTGTTTTGCGAACTTTTCTAGATGGGGTCCTCCCTGGACCTGGACCTATTTTAAAAAAAAATATGTTTAGATAAATGAGTTTTTGTTTATGGGCGTAATTGTTTACCCTAATTTATCTTTAAAGTCAATAATTTTCTTTTATATCATTGAACTTATTTAACTTTATGTATTTATCTATGAGCCCAATTTCTAATATACAATATAGTACATAAAAATAAAAGGCCCTCTTAAAGATTTTTTGAAAAACCGATTTTATCCTTCCTTTGAAAAACCGATTTTATCCTTCCCCAACCTCAAGCGCCCTCCTCTTCTGAGTTTTACACATCGCATTTACTACGATGTAGAACGCGGGAGAGAAGAGAGATGGAAATTCTCCCCATTCTTTCTCTCTCTTGCCACTTCTCATTTAATTCCCTCTCTTTTTTTCTTCACTGTTTTTTTTTCATTCTTCCACTCTTATAAACCCATTAATTAATTCTCAACCTCATTAAAGCTTAGGATTTGATTGGTTAATTTTGGTGGAGATTCATTACTTTCTTAGTAATTCAATGTGTACTTTTTTTCTTTTACTAAACTCCTAACTTTATAGCATTAAATTCTCATTTTATTCATCAAAATTATTTCACATTTATATTGATGAATTCTCATGGTTGGTAATTGTAGTTAATTTTAATTAACAATATTAAAAAAGAAAATGTAAACTTTAATTTCAGAATTATGATTTTAATTTCAAAATTTTTGTGAGACGAAATTTTATAGCAGTTAAATTTGATTTTAGTTGACTATATTTTGATGAAATTTGCATATTTTTATTTATTTTTGTGAGAAACATAGATGGATGAAGATTTCTACTATACAATGACAAATTTTAGAGGAATAATCACTTTTAAAATTGAATGTCAATGGAGTTACAACTATTTAGCTGTTGAGATACAAAGTCTAATTGCTTTTAGCGCAAGCACGATGCGCTTAATTTACAAAGTCCCACATACAAAAGAAGTTTTTGTGTGTGTATGTGATGATGATGATGTGTTGATAATGTTCAATATACATCGAAGTTGCAAGGAGAATGTAGTTATTATGAATGTTGAGATGAATCGAGAGGTATTGTTTGGGCAACAATCTAGTACCATCCATGTAAGGTAGATTACACTTATACTTCTATTTTTTATCATCAATTGTAGTTTAACTTTCATTTTAACTTTTATACTGTTTTTATGTAGAAATCCCTACATCCCCTCTCTTATTGAAAAACATGTTTCTTTTTCACAAAATATGTCTTAAGAAGTTGGGAGCTCTAGTATGATTCTTCTTGTCTGGCACAATACAATTGGAAGTGTTGGTCAATAATTTGATAATGTTAAGCATTGTCGGCAGAGTTTAAGTAATTGCTCTTTTGCACGGGGCTTCAACTTTGTTTTTGTAAAAAATGAATGTAAAAGAGTGATAGTAAAATGCAAATTTCATTGGCAGTTCACCTTTTGAGCTCGTGGTACATTTGAGAAAAATTGGCAGGTTTTGCATTTAGAGACGAGTCTTTTTGACTCGTCTATGATGGTAGGCCAATAATGTCATTGGCGGATCACCTTTTGAGCAAGAGTTCTAGCTCCTATATGATTTTCGCAAGTCTCTTCATGGATTTCTCTTAGAACATAATTAGCTTCTGCCGGCCAGATATATCAGAGATAGGGCCCCATACTACAGTTAGAGTACGACATTCGATAAAGCTGGTTATTGAGCATAAGATATCTTCGAGCATTCCTCTGTAAACTTCTTGCTTTAGTCGCATTCTCTGGTGAGGTCCCCCCATTAGGTATTAAATGAGTGGATCCATCCAACAGGGTTCCATGAAGGTCTAGGTCTGTATGACTGAGTCTATTGAAGCTCTCGTGATGCTAGGGTTATTGAGGGTGTCTGCATGCACATGTCCTGACTATTCCTTAAGCTGGATGACCCGACCTTGGATAAGGCGTTCGACCAAGCATTGAGGGCATAGGGGACTTGGGCAATCCTGAAGTCTTTAAAGTTTCTCAAAAGATCTTTGGCTACCTTCAGGTACAAAATCATTCTCAAATATTTGGTCGCATAGTCTCCTCTTACTTGGTAGACAACAAGTTAGGAGTTAGCTAGAATGTAGATGAGCTCAGCCTTGACTGTTAAGGTAGCTCAAAGTCCCACTAAGAGTTCTTCGTACTCTGCCTCAATGTTGTAGGTTGAGAATTCAAAAGTGATGGAGTCTTCATGAGTAGACCCCTTGGAGCCACATAGGACTACTCCAGCTCTACTGCCTCCTTCTCGTGAGGATCTCTCCGTCGTTAGTAACCACCATAAGGTGAACACAGGCAAGTCATGCTCAGGAGTACTGTGCTTCTGAGAAGTAGGCGTCTTGGCTACCTTGGACATTGAAGGTTTAGATAGAGGAATTGGTATAAGCAGGAGATGGCTTGTCGTCCGTTGTGATCGATTCTATTAAGAAGTTGGACAATGCTTAGGCCTATGGTCGTTCTGGGCTCAAAGTGCACATCATATTCACTAAGGTCGACCTACCAATTGATCACTCTCCCCGAGGTGGTAGGATATCCAAGTTCTTTCTTCAACGGTAGCTTCATCCGCGCCTTTATGGTATGTGCCTAGGAGTAGGGGCGAAGCCTCCTTTCTTTAATTATGATAGTGAAGGATGCCTTCTCAATGAGAGTGTAATTGAGTTTGGCTGCCTTTAGGATCCGGCTAACATAGCATATCAACCTTTGTGCATTATCTTCCTCTTGGATCAGAACAGAGCTAATGGCTTCTTGGAAGATGGCCAAGTAGAGATACAAGGTTTCTCCTTCCCTCAGTCGGCTTAATGGTGACTTGGTACTCAGATATCTTTTAAGGTCATTGAAGGCTTCACTGCACTAAGCTGTCCAGCTCATACCTTCCTTCAGCTCCTTGCTTTCTCTCAACATTTTAAAGAACGAGAGGCTTCTCTCAACTAATTTTGAAAGGAAATGACCCAATGCTGCTATCTTGTCATTCAACTGCTGGATGTCCTTCAGCGTGCGGGGTTGAGGTAGTTGCTCTATAGCAGCTATCTTCTCGGGGTTGATCTCAATACCCCACTGAGTGATGATAAACCCAAGGAACTTACATAATTGTACACCTAAAGCACACTTGCCCGGTTTGAACTTCATGCGATAGTGCTGGAGGACAGAGAAGGTCTCTTCAAGATCTGATACGTGAGACGATGCATTCTTTGACTTCATAAGGATGTTGTCCAGGTATACTTCCACATTACAGTCAATCTGGTACTTGAAAAATCTTATTGACCAACCTCTGGTAGGTGGCCCTTGCATTCTTCAGACTAAAGGACATCACTTTGTAACAGTAGGTTTAGTTATTTGTGATGAACGAGGTCTTCTCTTGATCATGCTCCACCATCAGGATCTAGTTGTATCTAGAGAAGGCATCCATGAAACTGAGTAATTCATGGTCCGTGATCTCGTCTACCAATTGATCAATCATTAGGGGGCGGTAGCTATCCTTTGGGCAAGCTTTGTTTAAACCAGTAAAAGTCCATGCACATCCTCCATTTGCCAAGGGACTTCTTAATTAGCACCACATTAGATAGCCACTTTAGATACTACACTTCTCTGATGAAGCCGGATTTGAGTAGTCGGTCGACTTCCTCCGCGGCGGCCTTCTGTCTCTCAGGGCCGAGATGCCTCTTCTTCTGTCGAGCTGGCTTGTTGTGTCGGTCGATCGAGAGCCCATAGCTCACAATTTTAGAGGTAATTCCTGATGTCTTTGGGTCCCCAAGCAAATATATCTGCATTCTCGTGTAGGAATGCGATTACATCTCTTTATTGAAGCCCAACGAGGCTCACCCTAGTCTTAAGCTTCTTCAACCCATCCAGATCAATAGATTCTTCTTCTAGCTCTTCTACAGGAGTCATACACTCCCATTCCAGCCCACTTTCTCTAGCCGAAGGTGCATCTTCTCAACCGGTAGGGTCTCCAACACTTCTTTCCCTTTCATTGATAGCAAGTAGGATTTGGCCGCTCGTTGGTTGTTCCTGATGATCCCGACTCCTTCTGTAGTTAGAAATTTCACTATCTGTTGTAAGTGGATGGGAATGCTTGCAGGCTATTCAGATGAGTTATTCTAAGAGTAACATTGTAGGCAGACTTGATGTTCATCACTAAGAACTGCTTCTGAACAGTGCATTGCCAATGATACTCACCGACCATTAAAGGGAGAGTGATCAACCCTTCTGGTAGGAGTGAGTATCCTGTGAATATGATGAAGAGACCTCGACAAGGCTGCAGCTTATTCTTGTCAATGCCCATCTGATTAAAGGTGTCGATGACCAGGATATCAGTGGAGATCCCTGTATCGACCAAGATCCTCTTGACCCAAAAGTGACGAAGATCATCTTGACCCAAAAGTGACCAAGATCGTCTTGACCTAAAAGCCATTAATCTTGACGGATATGATTAGGGGGTTGTCATGGTGTATCTCGATGTCTTTCAAATCAACATTGTTGACGGAGATATGTTGATCTATCTCTAGCTTCTTATTACATAAGCTGACGTCTGACGCTCGCCTAGCATGCTTCTTCCGAGCATTATTGGACATTCCTCTCACCACTAGGTTGCTGCTAATTTGGTTGATAACACCCTGACTATCGGTTTCTACGGTCTGCTTATCTTGCTGATGCTGGGAACGGGGTGACCCAAATTGAGACCTCCTATCAAACTTCCCTAGAGTGGGTTCTCTCTAGTCCCACTAAGAGACAAGTCTCTTCAAGAGTCCCATCCACATTAAGTCCTCAATATCTCTCTAAAAGACTTAGTAATCATTAGTATGATGGCTGTGATCTCGATGATACCGACAAAACTACCTATTGTCTTGAGATTGAGGGTCCGACTTCATGCGGGGAGGAGTAGAATTGAGATACCCTTCTTTCTGGACCATGTAAAGGGTTTGTGTAAGAGAGGTGTTGAGGGTAGTAAGGGATGGCTTCTTAGTGGCTTCTCTCCTCTGGCCTCTTCTATCGGCCCTGCTTAGCCTGGAGTCAGTTCTGGGGGGGTTCTTCTCTGTCTTCTCCTTAGGAGAGGACTTGATCCCTGCAGTGGGTGTTGTCGTTGCTATTGTTGCTACTTCTGCTTCTATAGCCACCTTCTTATAGACTCAGGCTTCTTCCATATCTATGAATCCTCAAGGTCTAGCCATCAACTACTTATAGTTAGTGACTCAGTCTAATAATGAGCGAGTCGTCCAACTTATTGCTCTGTAGACCTGCCGAGATTGCGGCCATGGCGATCATATTGCTGGGGTCATCGACTTCTAACATCTTGGCTTGGAACCTCTTGAAGTAGTCCATGAGGCTTTCCCTAGGCTCTTGTTTCATCTGGAGCAAGATATGTGAGGGCTTCTTCTGCTTCTCAGCAAAATAGTGATGCATAAACTTTTAGCTAAGCTGCTCGAAATTATTGATGGACTTCTTGTCCAATGATTTCCACCATATCATAGCACTCCTTGTTAGGGTGATGGGAAAAGTTCTGTAAATGATTGGCTTCGATACTTGCTGCATGTTCATCAGGTCATAGAAATTCTATGCATACTCTATTAGATCTTCCTTGCCTTTATACTTATCAATATGAGGCATCTTGAATTTGGTGCAGAGGGCATTCATTATCCAGTCGGCAAGTGGAGTGTTCCCTCTGATGGTCTTGGTGACAATGTTGAACATTCGGTCATAACCATATGCTAGATTGATGGCGGAAGAACCTAGAGCAACATAAGGGTATCTGGGGCTACGTGAATCTATCCAATCCATCCACTCATAGCCATCATGACTAAAGCTAGGGTCTCCCCGGTTGCCTCGACATACAATAGGGGCTGTCAAGGCAGAGTAGTAAAGTGGGCCTGCTAGCAAGACAGAGGAGAGGTGTGCTCAGCATAGTCCTCATATGGTCGCTGCTCAGCCTGACTCGTAGGAGTGGGAGGAGGAGGAGCAAATGATGGAGAGGGTTACTGAGGGGGAATCCAACTGTGGAGCTTGTTCGTGAAGGAAGCAAACTACCATTAGAGAGATTGAGAAATTCTACAAGTCGACTCCTCAAATTGGGCTAGAGTGATATAGCCCAAGTGCTGGTCATCAGCAAAGGGTTAGAGGATTGGCCAGGGTGATCAAAACTAGCCATCTATGCCAATAAGAAAGAAAGGCCCTACGGTGGGCGCCAAACTATTGATGTCAGTTATCTAACAAGGGTTTATATATGGATTACTAAGGGTGTTATGGTCCTTAATCTCCTTTAGACGGCTGGCTTTTAGACCTAGAGTCTTGTCCTACACATGAAGAATATGTAAGAGGTCAAAGTTAGGATGTCCAATGGTTGCTCGGATGATCAAGTTAGTTGAGAGCTTGAGTGGAGAAAAAAGAGTTAAGTGTTAAGTTTTTCAGCAAGAGGATTGCTTACCCTAGGTAGCAGACATCAATTTTCTTTTATAGCAAATTAGAGGGTAGATAGGTAACTTTGATTGAGTTAAGTTGGAGGCTCAGTCATCATCTATTTTATAGGTGTCGGTTGCAGAGAGAGATGAGTCACCTAGGCGTTTAATGTGAGGGTGACTGAATGTGTGTATCACTGACGAGGTCCAATGAGTCATAAAGACTTTTAGGGCTGAAGAAATGATAATTTTGTTCATTCATTAAATGTGATGATAATCAACTGTTAGTGTGGGGGCTCAAGGACACACCGCCTTCCGACTCGTCTTTATGAGAGGGGTGACAAGTGATGCCTCTCACATCGATTCTACGAGTGGGCTAATAAGTACTGCCTTTTTAGTCAGCATTGTAAGTTATCGACTTAAACTACTGAAATAAAGAGGAGTGGGGTCGAGTTGAATGGTGCAGATCGATAAGTACCACCTTTTTAAGGTCGCACAAGTTGTCGACCTAGACTAGAAGAGGTCGGCTCAAAAGGGTGAGTGTGCGTGAGAAGTCTTCTCAACTTGGCTCTTACTGTTAAGGGTCAAGTGATGACTTAATGGAGTCGTCCTGTCTGGGGTCGAGTCTAGATAAGGCCCTAATAACCTGGGACACTTGTTAACTCCGGAAAAAGAATTAACACTTGGGTTATTTGTAGGATATAACAATCACACATGCACTTGTCGTGAATGGCAAGTAGTTGGAATACTTGTAAGCATGTCGCTGCAGTAATTAGACAAAATAATGACATTCTTTACTCTATATTTCTCACTACTTTAGTGTGGAGACATACCGCAAATGCTACTCAATTTCTATATATGCAATTCCTAACAATGATAAGCCATATGTAGATGATGGAAAATATGGTGATTTGACTACCAACAACAATTCTTCATGGAAGACCAAGAACAAAGTGCATTCCTTCAGGATTGAAGTTCTATAAAAAGTTAAAGTGTAGTAGATGTCAGCAGTACAATCACAACTGTAGAACATGTAGACAACTTATTGCAAACTAAATTGGCTTTATATTTTACTTTTGGAGCATATGAGCAAAGTATTGCAAACATGCATGAGTTTTGTGTTCTATTTTTGTGTAAGTGCCACACACTTCATTTTATAAGATATGACTATGTTTATTATGTATTTGGTATGATTGTTGTGTTATCTATTTGGCATGATTGTGCAATTTTAGGATAACATGATATACTTTCAAGATAACACACTATACTTCAGTATAACACGCTATAATTTCAAGATAATACACTATGCTTTCATAATATCATGCTATACTTTCATAATAATAAACTATACTTTTAGTATAACACGCTATACTTTCATAATAACAAGCTATACTTTCATGACATCACTATACTTTCATAATATCAAGCTATACTTACAAGGTAACACATTATACTTTCAAAATAACATGCTATACTTTTAGGATATCACGTTACACGTTATACTTTCATAATATCACGTTATACTTGCAAGATAACACGCTATACTTTCATAATAACATACTATACTTTTAGGATATCACGGTATACTTTCAGGATAACACACTATACTTTCACAATATCACGCACGATACTTCATAATATCACGCTATACTTTCAAGATAACATGCTATACTATCATGATAGTATACTATACTTTCATAATAACATGTCATACTTTCATTGCATTCAAGAATAACATGGTATACTTACATCCAAGACCACTATATACATAAAGGACAACAATGATATAAAAAAAACATATACCCACCATATCCAATACCATTGTCCATACAAAATACATCGAACACCACAAAACACATCCAATATCACAATATACGTCCAAGATCGCTAAATACATCCAAGACCAAGAAATGCATAAAGGACCAAAAGGAAACCACCATATCTAATACCATTGTCCACAAAAAATACATTGATATATTGCATACCACAAAATAAATTCAATATCATAATATACATAAAGATATAAAATAAATAAAGTATACCTGTGAAAAGTCAATGCCATTGTCCACATAAGATACATTAAAATCACAAATTAAATGCTACACTTTTGATGTGGCCCCCCTTTTTAGATGCTCTCCCTTCAGATAGAAATAAGGTTACTATAGGAGCTCTATGTCTTACACAATTCTTTCTGTCTATTGAAATTGGTTGACCAGAGACGAGGCTGAATATGTATGCCATCAAAAACACCCCATAACCTAAGATACTGCAAGTACATATATAAAAACTTACTATCATCAATTTTTATGTGTTAGAACATACAAAAAAAAAAAACAAGAACATATGAAGAAGTTGGGAAAACATATCCACGTTGTTAAGGTACTTTAACACTTTCTATCTCGTGAAAAGCTCTAATATCCAATTTTCAATTATTGGGTACGGAGGGCATTAATTCACTTTGAAATCAGAAATCAGTAGCATCGTACATATATCCATGAAAAAGAGGAATATTGATAAAACATTTTTTATCATTTAGAGAGGAAACTAGCATATACCAATGAAATAAAGTTAAAAGTGGAAAAATAATCTTATTAACCTTAAGGAAACATTCAGTCATTAATGTCTTAAACATACGATCGATACTAGACAGACTATTTTTATTAATGTATCTCTGCGAAAAGAAGGCTCATTTTCAGTATTTAATATAACATATGAGCACTACTTATAATCTTTAATCAGATTTGTACTTACGGTTACCTATGGACTACAAATATGTATGTCCTTTGCATATTATGGATTCTCCTCCATCAAACTATTTAAAAATACAGCATATGAGGCTATGACTTGAAGTGTACATAACAAAATAACATTAGAACATTTACAAGCACAAAATATATCTTTAAGAACATTTACATGCAAAATTACAAATATTAGATTTAATCGCAAAATTTTGACTTGAGTTTCAATCAAGTATTTAGAATAATTAATTTAAGTTTCTAAAGCTTCATATGATCATCATAAGAAGAAAAAAAAGAAAAGGAACAAGAAAAAAGTATTTTGATAGAAAATAATTAGACATGCAAAATCAGTTTAACCTATATTTTAAACATTAATTGAAAATAATTTTTTCATATTCCAACAAACTTATTGACTTGATTTATTGACTAATCAGACTGGTGAGTCTAGTGTTTAAACTAAAAATCATATAGAAAAAGTACACCACATCAAAGAACATTTTAGAACCTTCATAAAATTCTAGGAGAGCTATGATAATAAAAATACATCATTATAGAAATTTATACAATAGTGATCAATGAAAACTAGCAATATAACAACAAAATGCAATCATAACTTAAGCCAAAATTTTAATAGGAAAAAAATTCAAATGAAAACAAGCAAATACTTAAATATGTTTGCTCATTTGTGTTTTCAGCTCTAGGGGATGTAGTATATGCCATTCTTTAGAAAAAGATATAATGCTCAAAAGAATCTAATCTCAATAAATAACTAATTAATTTGACAAACGATGATCGTAAGCAATAACGCAATAACAAAATAAGATGATAACCTACATCATCAGATATCTTGCACATAAAAAAATATGTAGTTTAATGAATTAATAGAAATTTAATTTAAAATGTCAGAGAATTATGGATGAGCTAACAATAGATGTTAAGATAATTAGAAAGTAACCATTCCAGAACAAGCCAGCAAATAAAGCAATCTCAATCGCTTAAATCTAGCTCATATAGTTTGATCTCTGCAGTTAACCTTTGAAGAATAATTAAACATATACATCCCAACCAACAAATAGATATTATCAATCAAGAAACAAGGAACGCAGAAGGCTAATTTCATCAAGCACCTAGTAACCAAATATTCATATAAAAGATGTGAATCAGATACAAAAACATTTATCCTTCCCACCAACATTAAACATCTAGCTTCAAAAACTTAAATAAATTGCCAATGATGAATGGAACATGAGCATGAGACATCGATCAAGCGAAGAGAGATTACTTACATAGAAAAATGGGTTTTGAGGAGAGAGGGGAGATTACTTACATAGAAGGGGGTACTTACATAAAAGGGGGCAATGGCGTGAGTATGAGCCGCTGGCGGTTAGGCTACGCACTGTAGGAGGAGACACGGGAGTTAAGGTACTAAAGGAGATGGTGGCATCACGTGAAGTGCTGGAGGAGGCGGCAGTGGCGGTCATACACTGGAGGAGGTGGCGACAATAACGCTAAGCGCTAGAGGAAGAGGTGGCGGCAGCGGTCAGGCAATATGATGGAGAATGGGGTAGCGGCGTGAGTAGGACACTGGAGTTTTGGCACCGGTCAGCATTGCAGTTAGAGTTGACGACCTCGACATCGATGATGGTAGTGATGGTGGAGTGAAGAAGAGAACGAAGAAGAACTTAAGGCTCAGATTTTTCACCCAAATTAACCTAATGGTAGAGAAATTGAAAGAGAAGATAAGAAGGGATCCGATACGGCAATTGTGCGGTTAAGAAAGAATAGAGAGTGAGGATTGAGACAGAAGATTTCTTTGTTTTCTATAGTTTTAGAGAGAGGGATGAAGAAAGAATTGAGAGAGAATAGGAGAGAACTGAGTTTTGTTGGGGGTGTATTATGGGGTTTTCAACCCGAAAATGTATAAACAAAAGATACTCTAGCTCTAAACTATATTATTCGGGTTTAGAAATAAATACATAAAGTTAAGTGGGTTCAATAATAAAAAATAAAGTTATTGGGTTTATAGATAAATCAGGGTAAACAATTGGACCCAAAGACAAAAACCCCTTAGATAAATTTGGACACAAGTCTAACTCAATTTATTTAAGGCTAAATTCGACATTTAAAGCCGATTTTGATTTAGAGCATCTTCTTCTTGGTCCAAAATAAAACTGGTTTATTTTAAAATAGGGTCAGGACTAATCCTGACTCAATTTTAGAGTAGTTGTCAAACACACCCATACAGGCATCGTTTAGTTCTCGGTGGAATTAGAGTATGTTTGGCTACTACTTACTTTTTTAAAACCTTATAAGTTACTTATTACTTATTTCAATATTATTATAAGGAGATTAAAAAATAAGGAAAGTGTTTGGTGAAATCCTTAACTTATAAGGTTATAAGTATAATTATGTGTTTATCAAACCAATTACTTTTAAGGTTATGATAGCTATTAAATGGCCAAAAAGAACATCTTATTGAATATCATATTATGGCTAACCAATTAATTATGGAAAATTTGTGTCAATGCTCTAATATTAAAAAGCTCATGTGACGAGGCCCTTCAATATTTACCATTATGGATCAGCCTAAAAAATGTAAATAAAAGTGTCTAGGCTCATCTACATCAACCTATAGCCCATATATAGTATTTTAACGAAATTCTAAACTTCCCCTCCTAGATCGCTTTAGCAGCACATGCCAGCCTCCAATAATAGCAGTATGAAATTGCATTTATGGCGATCTGATGGGGAAATTGGAGGGAAATAATAGTGTTTTCCCTCCCTTTTTCTCTCTTAAGAGCCATATCTATCTCATTTAGTATTTTAGGGTTTTTGTTTTTCAACAATCAATCCTCTTTTTGTCTTAGAATTTCCTCCATTGCTCCTGTTATGTTCCCTTTATTAATTGTTGAGAAGGCTCAACATGATGTCCTTAGGTGAGAAGTTATTTTCTCAATGATTAACTCTTCAAACACCTTTATGGAATCGAATTTTGATGTGATAGATTGGTTAAAGTTTTTTTATATGATTCATTATCATTAATACATAAAAATAAAACAAATGACAACATCATGTTTGTGATTGAGAACGAAGATGATTTATCGTGTATGGTGGAGCATAACCGTAATATTAGGTGTACAAAGATTCATATGCAAGCTATTCAAATTGTAGAGGTTTCAACATCCTATAACACCTAGAAGAACCAGCAATACCTACAAGTTATTGTTTATTTTTTATGAAAATTGTGATTTCTATTAAACAAGTGGTGGAATCATGTAAAGTTTACTAACTACGTGTTAATGACACTTGTAACTATTAATTGTGAGTAGTATATGTTAGCAATCATAATCACATATTAACTTTATGAGTTGGATGTTAATGATATGAGATAATTGTTATGTATTAGAAGCACATGTTAAGCATATGAATTTTAAATTTTTTTCAAATAAGTTATGCATTTTTATTTTCAATTGTTATTTATTTTGTCTTCTGACTATTTTATAAATATATGCAGTATTGCCCTTATGTTGAACTCACAATGTAAAGGTAGTGCTCCCACGTCTACATGTAGTTCAGATATGATTCTTAACGATAACCCGTTTGGGATCATGTTGTGATGATTAATGACATGATTAGCAATATAGAGAGGATTCATGCATGGTGACACACTATTTTAAGTGAAAGGGAGCAATTGTTTGATTATGAAAAATAGTTAAGATTAAAGAATATCTCTATTATATTATTCAATGGCCAAAAAGTTTGACTACGAGTTTGAAAGGAATGAACCAAAGCCTATTCGAGTTTTTTATTGATTTAAGGAAACCAAAAGTTGACCATGGATATTGTTTGCTTCTCCTTCTAGAATTGAAACTAGACTTGCTATGAAGAAGCTTGTGAAAAATCACCCTTGTGGGCAACATGATAACACTGTTGGTCATTCAAGAGCCTCTCAAAAATTCATTGCGACTTAATTACAACATGTGTTGAATGTTTAGCTTGACATCCACATTATTGATGTGCAAAAAGAGTTTCTCAGTCGGTATGACCTAATGATCGAGTACAGTAAGATAAGGTAAGGGTAAAGAGAGAGCACAAGAGTAGCTATATTGTGATGCTTATGAGGGGTACGATCAACTACAATGGTAAAAGAAAAATTTATTGTTACAATTAAATAGTATGTGTTAAAGTATTTTCATTGCCTGTTAACTTTAACATTTATATTATAAATATTATATGCATGAGTACAATGTTAAGGAGGCAAATTCAGGTGGCTATATTTATGTTGAGCAAAGCGAGGAAAGGTTTACAAGACTCTTCATTTTCTATGCCGCTTGGATAAATGGTTTTTTGAGTGAATGCAGACCCCTTATATTATTGGATGGGACCTTTTTGAAAGATTGATTTAAAGATATACTCCTCAGTACTATTGAATACAATGAAAATTTGGGGATATTTTCACGGCCCTATCGCATACGCGATCAAGAAAGTAACATTAACTGGAAGCGGTTCTTATAAGATTGTGGTCTATACTCTATGAAAGGCCAAAACTATACAATCCTCTACATTAGCTAGTTATAATTTTTGATGTGGATAAGAGAATTAGAAAATCTATTAGAGATTTTTTTTTGAATGCTCTCTCACTCCAGATATGTTCTACATTTTGTCGAGAATTTCATATTAACATTGAAGGATTTGAGACTAAAGTCAAAGGATGCACAAGTTTGAGGGAATTTGTTGTAATTAGCTTGTTATACGTATACTTGTGCAGAATAGGGTGATTATATGGATGATATTAAATGGATAAATGAAAGGACATATAATATTGTTATCAACTACACTCAAACGAACTAGGAAACACATTCTTTTCTGGAATTAGGTAAATTATATATTTTCATGATCTTCCTGCTAAGTTAAGCTTATTTCTTATTAAGGTTAAGTCATTTCCTATTAAAGATACCAACATTTCCCATTAAGGTCAAGTCTGTTTTGTGTTAACAATAACATATTTCCTATTAAGGTAAATTTATTTCTTGTAAACTTTAAGTTATTTCGTGTTAAGTTTAAGTCATTTCTGTGACGCCCTTATTTTCACACATAGCTGCAGTCCAAGGTGAACCCAGAGATGTCAAACCTGCTATGCACACATATCATGCAATAACAAGTTTTACCAATTACAACAATATCCTCAAGTGGAAACAAAAATAAAGCGCAGGTACAAACAGGTAATAGAAGAAAATAACTGTAGCTAACATGATATAGGAAAAGTGGCTCATAAATAAATCATGTCTCAAAGAATAAGTCTAGAATACATCTGATATCCTGAAATATATACAAATGTATCACGACATAAATTAACTAAGAATGTACCAAGGCTCATAGGCTTTACAAAGTGAGAAATAAGAAAAAGAACTCTAATAACTGAATATAAAGTCAGTCTACTATGGAGTCTAATCTCCTAGCTCATATGATTGTGACCATGCATGAACTCCGTCATTATGCGACTCTCCGATGCTCTGAACTGCCTGAAAGAGAAATAACAATAAAAAAAGCAATAACAAAAGCATCAGAGTGCTAAAACAAGATCACCTCCATCCGCCCCCGAGGAAAGGGCTACGACATATAGTGGAGGATCTATCTATTAAGCATAGTCTACCTAGAAATCATTTCCCCCCGAAACTTATGAATAAAAACTCAATAATGACTGAGGTAGAAGCATGTAGGTATAACATCATACTCAACATCAGAGTAAAGGATATGTCTCGTGTTCTAGCAAGGTGAGTCTCTCAGATGTAAAACTACTCAAGAAATGAGTTATATCACAGATATGTCTCGTGTTCTAGCAAGGTGAGTCTCTCAGATGTAAAACTACTCAAGAAATGAGTTATATCACATTTAGTGTCCGTTCTAGCAAGGTGAGTCTCTCAGATGTAAAACTACTCAAGAAATGAGTTATATCACATTTAGTGTCTGCCAAACACATTGGGCTATCAAGTCATATAAGTTATCTTTTCTTATTTTTCTCATCTAATAGCACCCCCATGCATGACAACTACTAAACATTTTAGCCTTTGCGCATAACTATGCGGAAACAAAAATATAGGTTTCTTTGTCTTTGCGCACACTCGTGCGAATACAACAACATAGGTTCCTTGACCTCTGCGCACTCAAACGCAAATACGATAACATAGGTTTCTTTGTCTTTGCGCACACTCGTGCGGATACAACAACATAGGTTCCTTGACCTCTGCGCACTCAAATGCAAATACGATAACTTAGGTTCACCACCCTTAGTGCACTCTAGTGCGGATATAATAACATAGGTTCACTAACCTCAGCGCGCTCTAGTGCGGATACAATAACATAGGTTCACCAACCTCAACGCACACTCGTGCGGATATAATAACATAGGTTCACTGACCTCAGCGCACACCTGTGCGAATACAATAACATAGGTTCACCAACCTCAGCACACTATAATAATAAAGGTTCACCAACCTCATCACACTCTAGTGTGGATACGATGTTAAGGGAAAGTATACTCAAAACCATACTTAACCACAATCCCCCTCTAGGATACTAACACGTGTTCTATGACAGTATTCATGAATAATTATGACCACATATGTACTATCATGCAACTTGAGCCTCGAGCTCGCATTTCAAATCAAACAACATAATATTAGGAAGATCAGCCTTAATAGTCGACTAATAATCTTAGTAGTCGACTACACTGAGTTTACTCAGACTCTGAAAAATAGAAAATAGTATTAGTAGTCGACTACACTGTACATTAGTTGACTACCCTATAATAAGACAGTTTCTATAGAACAAACTGGACATTAGTAGTCGACTACTACTCTTAGTAGTTGACTACTACATTAGTTAATTACTACTCTTAGTAGTCGACTACTAAGCTGAAACATGCACACACCCGTGTACATACAACACTTAGCAATCGTCACGTGTTTATCAAGCTTTAATACAGTCAAAAGTAAGTAATAACAAAACAAAAGAATCATCTCCATGATTATATAAACCCTTAATTCAACTAATTAGGTTTAATCTTCTTATTAGTCAATAAATTGACATGTACACTAATTATCGAATAAGTTAGCATGAACATGCTTGCATATTAAACTTGAAACTTATATAATTTTGATTTTTCACATTTACAGAACCAAAATACCCAAACCTAGGGTTTAATTAGACTTAATTAACATGTAAGCTCTTAATATCACAAGGTTAGGGTTTTCAACATGATTAACACATAGAAAACAAGATACATACGAAGATCTACACCCCTTAATAATCATGACCACGTTTCTATTATAAACAGCAAACAAAACATGTAGATCTAACATCAGATTAATGTTTTATATCAAAAATTCTCTTTTAATCATGTTAAGCAGTTAGATTTAAGCATCAAAATATCCATATTACGTTTTATATCAAAAATTCTCTTTTAATCATGTTAAGCAGTTAGATTTAAGCATCAAAATATCCATATTACTTAATAAACCCAAGATCTAAGTTAGATTTAAGCATCAAAATATCCATATTACTTAATAAACCCAAGATCTACACTATGGGTAAGGTTTAAATGTACTAGATCTTGCCTCAATCACGGTGTTGATCTCTTAAACGTGTGTGCAAAGTCTTTTCTTCAATTATAGTCCTCGATCTCCCCCTCTGCTCGATGTCACGTCTCAAAACGCCTCAAGGAACTCAAAAGCGACTCTAGGGTTTAGGGGGAAGGAGGTGGATGTTTCCTCTGGTGAATAATCTCAGGAATTAGGGTTTTCAAGTGTTTAAAACTGAAGATATCAATTGGGTTCGAAAACAATACAAATCCGACCCGAAAACTGAAACCTAACATGCCCAAGAAATCTTGATAGACGACTACTCCATCTTAGTAGTCGACTACACTATTATATTTAAGATTCTGTCAATTGATTACGGGCTCTTAGTAGTCGACTACTCTGAATATTAGTCGACTACTAAGAGTCTGCGCAAGCTGATTCATTCTCAAATTCGAGAATATATAGCCAAATTGATCTCAAGTCAATTCCTAATGTACTCAAACATCAAAATATGCTATTTATCACAGTATTACATATTAAATATTATTTATCACATAATGTTCAAATTTGTGGGGTTCAAAATTCTTTCCCCCTTAAAAGAATTTCATCCCCAAAATTCTGAAACCGTATTATAAAAATATCTACACTTAACAGTCTAGAATGTGAGTGCTCCCACTTAATCCCTAACTATGAAGAACTAGTACGTCGGGTGAAAAATCCAAATAAAAAACCCCTCATATATATATCATGTGTTCTTAGTGATTAGGAGTTAAGTATTAATACTATCATTCTAGTGTTAAATATAAATATGTCCATATCGAAAATCACATGAATAAGGCAAACATAATCAAAATAATCAAATTACCTGCTCAAACAGGTGAGGGTAGTCACGACGCATATCCTCCTCGCACTCCTAAGAAGCTTCCTCAGCTCCTTTCCAGTTCTATTGAACCTTAACTAACAGTATAATCTTATTTCTAAGCTTCTTGTCCTCTTTGGCAAGGATACAAATAGGAATCTCTATCGTAGACAAATCATCATTAATTTCTAAGCTTCTTGTCCTCTTTGGCAAGGATACAAATAGGAATCTCTATCGTAGACAAATCATCATTAAACTCAACCTATGGTGCATCTAATACTAAGGATACAAATAGGAATCTCTATCGTAGACAAATCATCATTAAACTCAACCTATGGTGCATCTAATACTTGCTGTTGCTCCTCATCGCGTAAATGCTTCTTAAGCATCGAAACATGGAAAACATCATGTATACTCGACATCGATATTTGAAGATTTAGCCGATATGAAACAGGTCCAATGCGCTAAGCTATCATGAATGGACCAATATATCGTGGGGCAAGATTTCCTCATCTACCAAATTGCTGAACGCCCTTCATTGGTGATACTTTCAACATGACAAAGACTCTAACCTGAAACTCCAAAGGTCGTCGTCTCTGATCCGCGTAGCTCTTTTGCCGACTTTGAGTGGTAAGAATATGCACCCTAATCAATGCTACTTTCTCAGTAGTCTGGCTCACAAGTTTCAGCCCAAGTAATAAGCTATCCTCCGGCTCCGTCCAACAAATCGGAGATCTACAAGGCCTCCCGTACAATGCCTCATACAGAGCCATACCAATCGTCACTTGATAACTATTGTTATAAGCAAACTCAATCAAGGGAATGTTGTCCTCCCAACTGCCCTCAAAGTCTAAAATGCAAGCCCGCAACATATCCTCAAATACTTGATTTACTCTCTCTGTTTTCCCATCCGTTTGCTGGTGAAACACACTGCTATATGATAATATGCTGCCGAACGAATCTTGGAAGCTCCTCTAAAAATGTGAAGCAAAAACTGAGCCTCGATCCGATATGACCATCCCTAGAACTCCGTGAAGTCGAACTATCTCCTGAATAAAGAGCCTCACATAAGTCTCAGCGGTGTAGGTAGTCCTTACTGGTATGAAATGTGCTGACTTCATCAACTGATCAACTATCACCCAAACAAAATCATTCCCCTTCTTTGTCTTCGGTAACCCTATAATGAAATCCATAGAAATATATGTCTATTTCCACTCTAGAATGGGTAAAGGCTGTAGGGTTCCTGCGGGTCTCTGGTGTTCTACCTTCAGCTACTTGCAGGTAAAACATCTAGCAGCATATTCTGCTATTTTCCTACGCATACCGCTCTACCAAAATCATCTTTTTTAGGTCCTTGTACATTTTTTGTGCCTATATGCACTGTGTATCTGGTACGATATGCTTCATAAACAAATTTCTCTTCAGCTCTGCATTAGCCGCCATAACTAATCGACTCTTCATTCGAAGGCCTCCTGTAGGCTGTCTAAAAATCACAATAGATAGCTGATCCCCATCAAAAACACCGATGATGGAAGTTACACTCTGACGACTTCCAGAAGGTTACAATTTGAAGGCTTTCACGTAGATCGCTAAAGGTTACAATCTGACGACCTTCACGACAACTGATGGAAGCTCTAATCAAACAGCCTTCATAATCAACATCGGGAGTTACAATCTGACGACTCTCACATATCAGAGAGCTAAAGCAAAGATTACAAAATGACGATCTTTACAACGAATCTGACGACTCTCACATATCAAAGAGCTAAAGCAAAGATTACAAAACGACGATCTTTACAACGTTCTGACAGAAAGAGACTACAAATCGACGGTCTCTTCAAATCAAGACGTGGAAGTCCTCCCCGCGTACCAGCATCAAGATGCGCCGTGTTCATAGCCACGAACGCAGCTCAAATGCAGCTCCAAAAGTTGCAAACGCAGCTTAAATCACCACTGGACGCAGCTCAACATCGCTGCCCGACGCAGCTCAACATCGCTGCACGACGCAGCTCAACATCGCTGCACGACGCAGCTCTATTCGCCGCCCGACGCTGCTCAACGCAGTTCCAAGCGCTACCCAACGCAGCTCTATACCGCTGCTAAACGCAGCTTTCATCCGCTGCAAACGCAGCTTCTAATCACTGCGTTCAAGCTTCCAGACACTGCGTTTGGACACAGAATTCATGCCAGAATGCAGGATCTGCGTTTGACTCGTTCAAACACGAGTTGAACGGTTTCAAAACCGTTTCCCACGATCTGAGGGGATCACAACTCCACTCAGGAGTGATTTAAGGGGCGGTTACATCGCATTAGCCCCACTTAGGAGCGAATTAAGGAGGTGGTTACACCCCTTAATCCCCTATAAATAACTAAGAAATCAACTTAGTTCGAGGCTGGATCTTTCGAGGGGCGGTCGGTTAGAATTTCTTGGCTCGTCAACAGGATCCTTAGAGCATTTCTAGAGCTTGGGAGATCTGCAACAAGATCTTCTTCATCCTTGGCTTATAACCGACTTTCGGTTAAATCAACACTTTCATAGAGTTTTAAACTCGTTCAGAGTTCTCCACAACGTCAAAATCGTGAGGAGAAGACCACATTCCAGTGAAACAAGACATCGGATCGTCAACGAGAAGCAAACTCGACGCGAGCATTCGAGGGAGGCATCTCATCGCCACCGTGAAGAACCCAGAATTAAACAAAGGGGAGAATCCAGATCATTCTCCTCTCTTTTGTAATCAGGAAATCCAATTGTAACTGAGATTAAAGGAATACAAATCAAATTTTCCTTTATTGTCTTTTTACTGCAAATTTTCCCACAAACAAAAGATGGCGACTCCGCTGGGGACAAGATTCTCTGACGAAGAAGTGGTGGCGCAATCCGACGTTCATCTCACTGGAACAACTGTCGAAAATCTCATGGTTGAGTTTGATCAAGCCAAGTTTGAGGAGGCTCTCTCATCCGGATCCCTTAGCCCCAAGGCTATGCGCAAGATCCACAAAGTCTTCAAAGAGACTAAAGCTCCAACTGCTCCAATTGCAGCCGAACCGCCTAAGGAAGACTGCTCGGACAGCCCCTCCCCCGATGGAGTGGGCTCAGCTTCAGCCAAACCCGCGCCAAGACGACGGGTATCGGGTCAAAAGATGCCCATAAGATCTCGACGACAAGTACAACTTCGAGAAAATCGATCCTCCAACCAACGCGAGCCTCGCGTTCGTAAGCCTAAACGCAACCATACGCTCTGCGTTTCTGTTTCAGAATGCAAGTCTCGCGTCTAAGAGCCCAAACATGGGCTCTGTGTGAAGAAGACTAAACGCAACCCTCAGGGGCGCATTCCACAAAATGAACGCAACCCTCAGGGGTGCGTTCCACAAAATAAACGCAACTCTCAAAACTGCGTTTCACCAGCAACACCTGGAGCTCAGGCATGCGTTCGGGTGATGAAATTCAATATGGAACCTGGCCTTCTCTGTGGAGCTTCGGGGCGCTGCCCCGAACCCCGCCGGGGGGTATTCCATCCCCCCCGGACCCCCTGGCCAGGGGCGCGCCGCCCCCTGGACCCCCGGCTCGCTGACCGGGCAGCGAGACCCCCGAATACTCTGCGTAGCGCGACTAGATTGAGGGGCGGATGTCAAAAGTCTATGGATTCAAGGCATCTCAACCAGATCCATGTTCACCAAGAGCCAGTCCTGTCCAATCATGGACTGGGGGTTCTAATTCAAACCTCACGATCAGTGAGCAATTCTCCTCGAATCTTCACAACAGATTTGAGAGAGTTCATATCGAGAGAAAGACTGATGCAACAAGTCATTCGTTCATTCCAATGTGAACGACTGATTCCTACGGTCATCTCAGGATGTCAATGCTGCTCATATGCGGTCAAACTGTTGGTGTTCGACCAATTTACGAACGTTGCTTTGCCCAACCAACGACGATGTTCTCACAGGAAGAAGTCTCCAGAGACCGAATATCCCGAGGTCACTATCAATGTGATCAGCAGAGGGAAAGCCTCAGGTCCTAGTTCCGACGACTCTGAGACAAGTCGTTCGCCGACCGTCAGAGAAATCGCTAACGAGTTTGAAGGAGTCTACCAACGCACTCGGACGCGAACAGGAACCATTCTCCCTGTCAATTATCGGAGGTTAGCCAGAGGAACCAATTCCGATGATGAACACTCAGCCATCGCGGAGTCTCAATCGTCAAGTTCCTTTGTTGAACGTGAAAGCTCCGCCTATATGACAGAAAGCCATGAAGATCTCGCGAAGAGACTTGATGAGCAGGAGGCCATGCTCAAATCTCAGCAAGAGGCCATCAATGAATTCATGGCCCTGTTGACTCAAATTGTCACAGACAAGGCCAAATCTCAGAAGACAGATTCGCCACCTAGGCAAGAACTCTCCCGGAGAGGAAAGACGTCTTCGTCCCGACCCCACACAAGCAAAGGGAAGGGAAAAGTGGTTGATGACACGGCTTCTGACCAAGAAGCCCACAACCTAGAATCTTCCTCTGATGAAGGAAGAGAGACGGAGAACGGACAGAATCTACTGAGAACGAGTATAATCTCCAGTCTGCCAAAATGGAAGAATTGGAAGCCCGCCTCAATGCCATGGCCAACAGAAGCGAGCTACAAGAAGAGGGAGTTGTCAGACCCTATCCTTCCGAATGGGATGCAGCCCATTATCCTCCAAAATTTGAAGTCCCGACGCTACAAACTTTTGACGGCACGGGATCACCGAACCAACATATCTATCATTTCAAGTCACAGACTGGAAATGTGATATCAAACGACGCCATACTGGCTCGATTGTTCATTGGCACCCTCAAGGGAGTTGCCTTTGAATGGTTCAGGAAACTACCTGCGGGATGTATCCAAAATTGGACGGATCTAGAGAGACTATTCCTATCAAGATTCTTTGAAGAGGATACAGAAGTCTCCATCCATACCCTTCTCGCCACTAAGCAGAAGAAGAGGGATTCCGTCAAAGCCTTCGTCAAGAGGTTCCGAACCATGGCTCTCTGGTGTTCGACAGGTATGACACAGTCTACCTTAGTAGAGACCTGTCGACACAACTTGCAGACCAACCTTCTTGAAAGTCCTCAAATTGTAGCCTTCTGGAAGTCGTCAAGTTGTAACTTCCATCATCGGTGTTTGATGGGAGATCAACTATCTATTGTGATTTTTAGACAGCCTACAGTCGTCCTAGCAAAAGATTGTAGGACGTGTCCGCATCTATGATGTAGCACGCTACTTCAGACTTAAGATCTCTGATCTGGCATCTGAGCTTGATCTTTCCCAGAGGTCGGGTGCTGTTTGCATTGAACCCAAAGATAGTAGTCTGAGTGGTGTGCAATCGGTGCATAGGAATCCCTAAGACCTGCATGACCCTGTAAGGCATGATGCTGAGCGCTGAGCTTGGGTCAACCTGAACACGACTGATTTCAGAGGATCCAATATACCCTATGTAGTACAGTGGTCGGTCATGCTCATGCTTGACTTGCATATCTTCCTGAGTGAATGATATGCATGGTAGACTTCTCGCTGCTTGTAGGCACTGCAGACAAGGTTGATCTTTGGAAGCTTCGGAAATCGGAGTGACTTGAGTGATAAAGCTCTCCGTGTTCTTTAAAGCTTCGATCAGAGCTTCCTTGGTGGTTTTGGACAACCTTAGGAGCTCATATAGCGTAATTCTGGCCGGTATATTGGCTAACTGAGCCATGACATTGAATTGGTAAGGAGCGCTCGACTCCCCGGACTCTTGGTGGAGATTTTTGTTGAACCGAAGTTCATTTTGTTTCCCCTTGTCAACTGGCTTTTTCGGGACAGAACCCCCAGCGTCTTGGTGCTGTTCCTTAATTTCTTGAGCATTCTGGCCGTAGTCTCTCATGTAAGCTTTTCCTGACCGAGTGCCAGGGTTGTCTCCTGGGTATGCTGCCAGGGCAATCCTCTCCTCTTCTGAATCGGTGAGAGGTTTGAGGTGGTCATCATTTTCAGTAATGGAGGGGCTAATCATGTTGGAATACTTAGCCTTGCCTTCCTTCTTTTTGGACGAGGTGTTCGTCCAGTCTTGATCCTTTAGCAGATCAGGGTGGACCCACATGATTTCCCCTTTTGGGGTAGTGAGGGGTACCAACCCCCTGTCTCTTTGACTGTGCAAGTCGACGTTCTTCAAGTGCATTTCTCCCTTACGAATGGGGACGACACCGTTCGCGGTTACCACCGGGGGAAAATCACCAAATTGGACTGCTATCATATTGGTGGATACGGTCTTCTGCTCAGGTTTCAAGGTGAGTACATTAGCATTCACCAAATTCTGCAAGATGTCTTTGAAGACATAGCATTTCTTGGTAGAGAAATCGCTAACGAGTTTGAAGGAGTCTACCAACGCACTCGGACGCGAACAGGAACCATTCTCCCTGTTAATTATCGGAGGTTAGCCAGAGGAACCAATTCCGATGATGAACACTCAGCCATCGCGAAGTCTCAATCGTCAAGTTCCTTTGTTGAACGTGAAAGCTCCGCCTATATGACAGAAAGCCAAAATTCTGCAAGATGTCTTTGAAGACATAGCATTTCTTGGTAGGATGTCCAAGGAACCTGTGATAACGATAATAGTTAGGGTCATCCACTTTCCTTGCTTCATCCGGCTTCCTGATCTCAGGTAACTGCAGCTTGTTGTTCTTTCGAAGCAATTGGAATAAAGTATCCACATGCTCCTCTTTGAACGAATACTGCTTGGGCGCTCTTTGCTGATTTGGCGCATTGCCTTGCTTATTCGGCGGTGGTACTCGCGTGTAGTCGGCTGCCAAAGTCTTCTTTCCCTTAGACCGCTGGGCATTTTGCTGATTGCGTTGCTGCTGCGGCTTGGGTTATGGCACTTCTTCAGCTTTGACTCGCGCCACTATCTCTTCAGCTTGTTCTCCTTGTGAAACTAGTTGTCTCCAGGAGCGACATTCTGCCACCCCCATCTGAGCAAGGAGCTGGGTCTGCAGGTTGTGCCTGCAAGTTTCAACCAGAGTTGATTGGGTCATACCTGAGGGGCATCGTAATGCCATGCTGCGGAATCTCTCCACATAGGCCTTGATGGACTCTCCTTTCCTTTGCTTAGTGGCGAGAAGAGTTGGGACTGAGACCTCTGTATCGTCCTCAAAGAACCTGGCCAAGAATAGCCTTTCCAGGTCTACCCATTTCTGGATAGATCCAGCAGGCAGCTTCATGAACCATTCGAAAGCGACACCCTTAAGAGTGCCGATAAACAAGCACGTCAAGATGGCGTCATTTGCTACCACATCCCCAGTTTGGGATTTGAAGTAGTAGATGTGCTGATTTGGCGATCCTGTGCCATCGAACGGTTGTAAGGTAGGAGCCTTAAATTTCGGTGGGTAGGGAGCTGTATCCCACTCAGCAGGATAAGGTCGCACTACTCCCTCTTCACGGAGCTCGCTTCGGTTGGCGATTGCGTTGAGGCGAGCTTCTAGTTCATCCACCTTGGTGGATTGAGGGTGCAGTTCTTTTTCTATCTCCCTCTCACCTTCGGAAGAGGATCCTAGGTGGTGAGTCTCACGATCCGAATGTTCGGTCGCTTTTTGCTTTCCCTTTGAAGTAGTCCTCCAGGAAGATTCAGGTCTTTGGCTTTTTTCAGCAAGGAGCTGGGCCAACATATCCTTTAATTGGAGAAGTGTCTCCTGCTGCGCCTGGACCATGACATGATGTTCGTCCACTCTTTTGGCTATGTCTTCATGGTTCCCCGTTGTGTAAGCGGAGACCTCGCGTGCTCCAACAGAGCTTAATGCCCTTGGCTAACTTTTGATAGTTAACTGGACGAATAGCTCCTGTCCGAGTCCGAGTATTCTGATACACTCCTTCGAACTGGTCGCAAATTTCTTGGACAGTCGGGGGATGACTCTCTTGCGACTCATCGGAATCAGTATGTGAAGCTTTTCCTCGGCCGATCATATTGATAGTGACCTGAGGGTATTCCGCTTCAGCTGTCTTCTTTCTGTAGCGGCGTTGTCATTTGGCAGGCCTAACGACGTGCGTCAACCTGTCGAATACGGACTGTCGAGGTGTGGATGCACAACAAGGGCATTCAGACAGGACTGCTGAAATAAGCCTCTCACATTGACATGGGTGAGCTGCTTGCATTGTTGGTTTTCCTTTCGACAACAATTCCCGCAGGTCGGAAACTTGGGAGGAAACTTTCCCCGGGCTTGGAGGCGGAGATGGAACCCCCTGCCCTTGGGTAGGTAAAATTGGTTCTCGTTGAACGTAGATTTTGAAGCCACGCTGACTCTTCTGAACCTGGCGGACCTCTTGAAGATCGCGTTCTTGAAGGGTAACGCGAGGGTCGCGTTTAGCTTTGGAAACGTTAGGCCGAGGCCTACGTTTAAATGATGAAACTGACCCCTGAGGGTCATGTTTTGGTTGAACGCGCCCTTGAGGGTCACTGTTTTCGTCGAAAGTCACCTTAGTCATTGATTTCATTAAACTTTAAACGTTACAAATGAATTCAAATAACAAAAGAAAAAGATTACAACTTTCTTGAAAATAAACGCAAGATCCGTTTATCGGCTCTTGCTTGCGTGGGTTCTTCGCCGGTGCCGGGGTTAATCCGTGGACGACCTCGAATCAGATCCGGTTGCAGAAAATTGGGCAGAGCTTCTACCTCACCAAGGGGGTATTTGCTTGAAGTCCTGGAATCGACAAAGCGATTTCAGGGCTCTTCTCGAGATTAAGACAAAGCCTAATCTCAAGGAACGGACGTACGAGCTTCAGATCCTTCGAACGGCTTCTCCTTTGCTCCGAAGTTCACCGGGATCTCGCTGTCCTTTGCTGAAATTTCGTGCTCCTTCACTCTCCAATCCAGCAGCACCTCGTCCTCTTGATAAGATTCCAGATCCAGAAAATGGAGGCCTTTGGTTCATATTTATAGGCCTCAAAATGCGGTTATTTGGATAAGAACAAGGGATTTGGCTCTATCTTTAGTCAACAGCAGCCTAACCACGTTTGAGGATGATCTCAAGTCAGTTAAGAACCCCTGGAACCGATAAACCCTGTAAAAAACCAATTAAAAACCGGTCAAAACGTGTTTGGGACATTAGACTGCGCGGCAGAACAATCTGACCCGCGCTCGCGCGGGTCGGAATAATCCGACCCGCGCTTGCGCGGGTCGGAAACATCCGACCCGCGCTCGCGCGGGTCGGAAACATCCGACCCGCGCATGCGCGGGTCGGAATCATCCGACCCGCGCTTGCACGGGTCGGATTGATCCGACCCGCGCTTGCGCGGGTCGGATTGATCCGTCCCGCGCTTGCGCGGGTCGGATCATTCCGTCCTGCGCTTAGCGCGGGTTCGCAACACATTCCTGTCACGTTAACAATATACCTCTGACAATAATCCACTTATCAATCCTCGTCAATAGGATGATAAGTCCACAAAGTTGCTCCAATCGCAACACAATCTTGTCACGTTAATATCAAACACCTCTGACAAAATCAACTTATCGACTCTCGTCAGGAGCGATAGGTCCATAAAAATACTGTTAGGTTAACATCACACCTCTAACAGTCAAACCCCCCAATGAACTTGTTAATCCTTTTTCAACAAGAATAGCAAGTTGTCATTGTAAAATCCCCAGTGGATTAAAGATTTTCTGGAATTATCCTAGTGATAATAAAGAAAACTTCTGAATTTCACTCTAAGTAAAAATTCATGCCAAGTTAATATTACACCTCTGGCACTTCCAACTTTCTTTCAGTGTTTCAAGTAACACAGGAAGAAATAACGACAAAGTCTACGTATTCAACATCGTAGCACCAAAATCCATGCCTTTTACGCATGAGGGACTTTATCTCGATCCCTAATTAGAGATAAGCCTACGCCTAACACGCGTTGCCGGTTAGTCGTTTCCCGTGAAAATGACAAAGTCTATGTATTCAAAATCATAGCATCAAGTCTAAGAGGGTTCATTCTCTTAGCACAACGTTACATGTGGAACGGACTTAGACAATCCACATGCTAGCCCGACTCAAACGGTAGTCGGCAAAGGCTTATCAAATCCGTTGATGGCTGAGGGTTTGCCAAAAATCCTATGCACGTTTGCAGGTCCATCAGCTTAATGGATGTGAGCCGAGACTTAAAACAGATGAGCCAAAGACAAGTCTCAAAGACTTAGTCAAAAATGCACGGAAGCTACTTCCATGTCTTAAGTCAAAACGTTGATGTCAGACCCGCGACGCAAAAACCGAACGCCGAGGTCACACCTGTGTTCCAAATTCAACATGCAAGAGTGATACCCGCATCTCAAATTCAAAATGCAGGGTTCACCCCCACATTCCAGAAGCGGGATTATGGCGCATACCTTCACACAGGTCCTACGTGGCAAATCCCTTCAACCATGATGCCTTCGAAGAAAGTGCAGAGAACAAATCCTTTACCACAAGGAATCAACAGCTCCAAGATCAGAGTTGAGATCCAAAGTATTCCGAAAATTCGTCCCAGTCAACCGCGAACTTTCAAAAACTTTGGAGGGGGTTCTGTAGGCTGTCTAAAAATCACAATAGATAGCTGATCCCCATCAAAAACACCGATGATGGAAGTTACACTCTAACGACTTCCAGAAGGTTACAATTTGAAGGCTTTCACGTAGATCGCTAAAGGTTACAATCTGACGACCTTCACAACAACTGATGGAAGCTCTAATCAAACAGCCTTCATAATCAACATCGGGAGTTACAATCTGACGACTCTCACATATCAGAGAGCTAAAGTAAAGATTACAAAATGACGATCTTTGCAAAACTTCGATAGAAAGAGACTACAAATCGATGGTCTCTTCAAATCAAGACGTGGAAGTCCTCCCCGCGTACCAGCATCAAGATGCGCCGCGTCAGCTCAACATCGCTGCACAACGCAGCTCTATTCGCCGCCCGACGCTGCTCAACGCAGCTCCAAGCGCTACCCAACGCAGCTCTATACCGCTAACAAACGCAGCTTTCATCCGCTGCAAACGCAGCTTCCAATCACTGCGTTCAAGCTTCCAGACACTGCGTTTGGACACAGAATTCATGCCAGAATGCAGGATCTGCGTTTGACTCGTTCAAACACGAGCTGAACGGTTCCAAAACCATTTCCCACGATCTGAGGGGAACACAACTCCACTCAGGAGTGATTTAAGGGGCGGTTACATCGCATTAGCCCCACTTAGGAGCGAATTAAGGAGGTGGTTACACCCCTTAATCTCCTATAAATAACTAAGAAATCAACTTAGTTCGAGGCTGGATCTTTCGAGGGGCGGTCGGTTAGAACTTCTTGGCTCATCAACAGGATCCTTAGAGCATTTCTAGAGCTTGGGAGATCTGCAACAAGATCTTCTTCATCCTTGGCTTATAACCGACTTTCGGTTAAATCAACTCTTTCATAGAGTTTTAAACTCGTTCAGAGTTCTCCACAACGTCAAATCGTGAGGAGAAGACCACGTTCCAGTGAATCAAGATATTCGGATCGTCAACGGAGAGCAAACTCGACGCGAGCATTCGAGGGAGGCACTCCATCGCCACCGTGAAGAACTCAGAATTAAACAAAGGAGAGGATCCAGATCATTCTCTTCTCTTTTGTAATCAGGAAATCTAATTGTAACTGAGATTAAAGGAATACAAATCAAATTTTCCTTTATTGTCTTTTTACTGCAAATTTTCCCACAAACACCTCCATATACTCCAATAGTCTAATCAGCTTTGAGTTCCTTGGAAATCTCCTCCTTTTGGGTTTGAATCCAATGATCTTCTAGTTGAGCTACCACCCTATCACACTAAGATGGCTGTACTGACATAGCTCTCAGAAATACGTTGGTCCCGCCAATCTCTGGCCTAAAATCAAACTGGCTAAGAGTATAAAGATCTCGATACAATGAGCACCTTAAAGTCACAATCTGATATCAACGCTTCCTGCTCAAAGCATCTGCTATGACCTTCGCCTTTCCCGGATGGTACTGAATCGCGAACTCGTAATTCTTGATAAAATCAACCCATCACCGTTGCCTTTGATTGAGTTCCTTCTGAGAGAATAAGTACTTCAGACTCTGGTGGTTTGTGAATAACTCGAACTGCACTACATACAGGTAATGTCTCAATGTCTTCTTTATAAAGACCATTGTTGCTAACTCTAAGTCATACGTGGGGTAGTTCTGCTCATGTGTCCTCAATTACCTTAAGATATATGCCACTACCCTCTGGGTCTGCATCAAAATACCTCCTAGATCCGCTAATGACGCATCCATGTAGACAACGAATGTCCTATCACTGATCGAAATAGTCAACACTGGCGTTGTAGTCAACTTAGACTTTAATGTCTCAAAGGCCTCCTGGCACTCCGTGCTCCAAATAAACTGTACACCCTTCTTCGTAAGGCATGTAAGTGGCATCGTAATCTTTGAGAAGTCTTGAATGAACTTCTTATAATAACCAACCAAGCCTAAGAAACTATGAATCTCTATAACTGTAGTCGGCTGCTCCTAATCAAGTACTACCGCCACCTTAGTGGGATCCACTGCAATGCCCTCTCTGCTAATGACGTGGCCAAGAAAGCTAACCTAAGATAGCTAAAATTCATACTTGCTGAATTTAGCGTATAACTAGTGCTCCCGTATAGTCTGCAAAGCCAGACAAAGATGCTGCCCATGCTCTACCTCCAATCTCGAATAAAGGAGCATCATGCACACGGCCACTAGGTGATAGCCCTAGTGAGGTTTGCGAGTTCGAAACCATTAATGATTTACCTAATGATGAACTTGCTTGTGCTAGTGAAAAATTGTTGCATGCCTTTAACAAATTGCATAAAGATTTTGTTGATTTACAATGCAAGCATGATAATTTAAAATCCGATCATGAGAAGCTAGTGTCCAAATTTGATGTCATTGAAAATGAAAATACTATGATTAAAGAAAGCAATGAGTTATTAAATTTGGAAAATAAAAATTTGATCTCATCTATTGCTAGCCTATCTCATGCTAAGATTGATGCCATGATAGAAGTAGAGAACATAAAGAATGATACAGCTTCTTTTATAAATGACTATTTATGTTCTACTTCTAAAAATACATATGTGCCTAAAAATAAAGATTTGAATCTTATGAAAAATAGCATTTCATCTTTAGATTCAACTTTGAGAATATGCATTAATAATCATAAGAAGCTTATGGATATGTGTGCTAAATTAAAATCATCCACTCTTTATGCACACATGTATAGCAAAACTTATAAGTGTTCTATTTACGGCCGTCAAGGTCATTTAGCTAAGTTTTGTTATGATGCACACAAACTTAAGAATTCTAATGCTCCTTGTGCATCTCATGTAGCTTCTTCATCTTGTACACTTACACATTCACATGCTCATTCTCACAAAGTTCATCATAAGCATGCTAGTGTGTTCAAGTGTGATCATTGTGGTCGTTTTGGCCATTTGGCAAAATTTTGCTATGATTTGAAAAAGACTTCACTTTTGCCAAATGATTTTAAAAGACCACAAAAGTGGTTTGGACATCTTGCTAAATTTTGTTTTGATATACAAAAAGCTTCTAAATCGCAATATGTTCCAAATAGACCATTGTTTAAGAATGTTTCTCATTTGCAAAATAATTATAAAAGAAAATCTTTATTTGCAAATGATTCCCGTGCACGAGCTAATGGTCCACAAAAACAAATGGATCTCTTTCATTGCACAAATTGCAATCGGAAGGGTCATTTGAATGAATATTGTTTTGACCATGTTAGTGCACCATATGTGCCTAAGAGGGTTCATAACCCTAAGGCTTTGAGCTTAAATGATAGGGGTCATGTCCCTAAATCTTTTGGTACCAAGAGTTCTTGGGTACCAAAACAAATTTGATTTTCAAACTAAGAATTTTAATGTTTTTATCCTTCTTTATCTTGGTTTTGAAAATTATGCTTTGAAATCTTCTTATATGAAAACAATTTATAATTGATAAAATCTTTTGTTTTCATGATTATTTGTTTTGTTTTGATGAGAGGTTTGTACTTATATAACCCTCCGGATTTATTGGGTGTTTATTCCCAAATCATGTTTACCGGATGCTAAAATGTTCATATGGGTTAATACTAACTCAAGAGCTAGATAGAGTTGCCTCTCTTGATTTTTGAAAATCAATGATGATTTGGTTTTATGATTTAAACTTTGATTTATGATTTAAATTGGTTGATTTGTTTTTATTTGAAAACTTTTTACATGATTCTCATGTTTCTCTTATTTTGATTTCATAAATCTATTTTATATATTGGCTTTTATGATATGAGACAATATGTTCATCTTGATATATTTATATATGTTCTCATTATCTCTGAATGTGAGTGATTTTTGGCATATTATTTATGCATGCTCACATATGTTTGCCATGATATTCATTTCATATATTCCATATGGCATTTTGATAGGGGGAGCAATCCCTATATCTTTCTATATGTTATACTCACCTATGCTTATTGATAGGGGGAGCTTTCGCTCTCCAAATTCTTTTGTCCCCTTTTTGATGTTGTCAAAGGAGGAGAAATATTGTGAGTATATGTATATTCCTTCTTGTTTATATGCATGTGAATTATAAATTATACATTCATTTCCTTCATGCATATATTTCTTTTTGTAAATTGTTTGTCATCATCAAAAAGGGGGAGATTGTTGGCCTTCTTGTTTTGATGATGATTTACAAACAATTTACTACTAATGTTGTTTGTCTAGTGCTTGTATTATCTATTCATTGTAGACAAACAACGTATTGTTTGTCATCATCAAAAAGGGGGAGATTGTTGGCCTTCTTGTTTTGATGATGTTTAACAAACAATTTATTACTAATGTTGTTTGTCTAGTGTTTGTACATTCTTATATATTGTAGACAAACAACGTTGTTGGAGGATGGATGGAATAGAGCTTCAACGATCATATCCAAAGGAGGTTGGTGGAATGTCGGTGAAGCCTTGCTATTCAAAGTTCAAGATCCAAGTTAAAGCTTCATCCGCGAGATTACCTAGAAGCGCTTATTGAAGATCAAGATCAAGCTTGGGTAATTTAGTTTAGGATTTATATTATGTGTGTTAAATACTTCAAGCTCAATATCTTATACACACAATTTATTGGTTTCTTCGTATATATATATAGTTATATATATATACATCAGTTTTGGTTTCTATGCATATATATAGTTATATATATACATACATGTATTTTAGTACTTATTGCATAGAATATGTAATTTTGTGAAAATATTGTCTTATTAGTTTATAGACTTCAATATTAGTTTATACATGTTTTACTAAGTCTATAAAAACATTTCACAAAGTTTCAAAAGTTGGTTTATGTCAAAATTCAAGTATATCATATTTTCATGTTTTGGACTATTTTGTAAAATGATGATATTTTTCATTTGGGAGGTCCTTTCTGATAACCAGTCACTGTAGCATGTTTATTATCATGTCTACAATCATTCCCAAAGTTTTACATTTTTTGGAATTTATTTGATATTTTTAAACAGCACTTTAAAATCAGCAAACCAGTTTTTGAATATGACAGTTTTCGGTCGACCGAACCTGAGTTCATATGCTCACTGGGCGACAGAGAGTCTGTCGGTCGACCGGTCCGGTCGACCGATAAAATTTCCGGTCGACCGATGAATTTTCCGGTCGACCGACGAGAGCTTTTTCAGCTTCCAACGACTGTAGGCGTATAAAACTACCTATAGGTCCCTTAACACAGCTCGACGACGCCGATTCGACGAACCGACCATCGGGCGATGTATACAGACACGATTGTTAATCCACAACACCGAAGCCAAGTGATACGCGACAAAACGGATTAACGAGGCTAATGAACCGCACACAAACAACAGAATAAATCCACTCGCGTGTGGAATTTAGCTAACGGGTTGAGGAATCAACGAGTTATCCAACCAAGAGCGGACTCGGACGAATCACGATCAAATCAAGATCAGTTTCGGACTCGAACTCAGACGTGGATTTACTGCCAAATCAGGTCAACGAATCGAGTCCGAACAAGTCAACCACACAACCGAATCACGGACAGAACCGAAAGACGGAAAACGACGGAAAACGGCACCTAGAGGGGCTCGGCCGAAACCGAGCCACCTCAAGGTGGGGGCGGAGCCACCAAGGTGGCCGGCCACCTTGTGCCCAAGGCACAGTAAGGGTTGCCTATATATAGGCCCCCCTTGGTTCATTTTGAGAGGTTGGAAATTTTGGAGGCGAAGCTCTGCTGGAATCAAAGCTCAGAACTAAAAAAAATTGAAGCTTTGGGACTTTGAGGACTTGCTCTTTCAGATCCGGTGCTCGGCGATCGTCAACGCCAAATAAGGCAAGAGTTCAAGAGGAACCGGATCTCAGATCTACGTAGTCATCCTCCGGATCAAAGCTTGGCCTTTGATCCCGAGTACTAAAGGCTACTATTTCCTTGGCGAAATAGTACCCTCGGCTATTATTTCCTTGGCGAAATAATACCCGTCATACTGCGTAGATCCGACCGGATCTAGATCGCACGGTGGTCCACGGATAAACCCCAGCGCAGGCAAAGAACCCACCAAAACGAGTGACCGCAAAACATGAGCTCGTGATTCGTTCGACAAACAAGGAGAAAGTTGTAATATTTTTATTTTTTCTTTGATCTCGTTGTAACCGGATCTTATAAAAAGACTGGATTTTTGTAATCGAAAAACAGTTACAAGAGTGCAATGGAATCAATGAAGAAAGACACGATTCCCGCGAACAATCTGGCGACCACAGTGGGAGCCGCCGATCTCGCTGCCGAGATCGGAGCGTCACAGCCGCGGATCTCAATCCCGGTCGTGGAGGAGGTCGGATACGAGTTCGACCAGCAGAAGTTCGAGGAATACTTGTCGTCCTCGTCTGGATCAACCTCCCCCTGCAAGTCCAAAAAGTTCTCCTCCTGGAGAAAAACTTGTTGGTATGAAGACGTTGAAAACACCAACGAAGATCCCACCCCGTTTGATGCCAAAGTCGCATCGGGTGAGATTCCTCCAATTCTCAACCAAGGCAGATCTGCTCTGGCCAACCCTTCTGCTGCAGAGGGCGTGGTGACTCTCTCGAAGAGAGCCCGCCAAAGGCAACGTCAACGCCTTGCGAAACGATTCGCAAAGGCCATGGAGTCCGTTGACGGGATCCGCTACAACGCGGATCTGAAGAACAAAAGAGGCAAGCAGCCTCAACAATCAACGAATGGTGGTTCCTCCAAGCCGCCAACAATGGAATGGGTCCGTGTCAAACGGAATCGTTCGACACTGGAAGAACGTATCCGCAAACGCTGCGCACTATCAGCGCAGGCGCGGGCTCAAGCCGAAGAAGCCCGTAGAAAGCTGCAGAAAGAGGTAGCCAAGAAGCCGCCACCAACCCACAAAGTTTGGAGGCCGAAGTCTGAAGCGGCAGTTCAGACCAAAAAGTAGCAACTGCAGCTGTCGAAAGTGCAACTTCCGTTGAATCAATCCAGACCGCCGATGATTTCTACAACGGCTCCGGGAGATCCAGCAGGACCATCCCAGAAAAGGAAGTCAGTCTTGGAGCGCCTCGGTCCACTTCCCGAGGAGCGAAGCAAAGCTCCAATCCAAGGACGTTTGGGCCCACTAAGAAAGCCCCAAAACGAATCAACATGCTGGGGGTCGCCGCAACCCTCAACATGACAAAGAAATCATGGCACCCAAGCGCACTACTTTGCGCATTGAAGTTCAGGAGCCCGTTGAGAATTCACGCTCACAAAGGCGCGTTTCGAGGCGCGTGACTCTCGAAAGTCCGAAGAAGGTAATTCGCTCTCAGAAGGAAACGTTATCGTCTGATGATGATTGCGTTATACCTGAGAAGTCGTGCCAACACACGATAGGTCAAGCAGACGAATTGTACTATCGTGCTGGGGGTACGAGTAAAACCAGGAAAAGGAGTCCTCGAGAACAGGGAACTCAATGCCCCTGTTCCAAACTCATTCAGGCAGTATTGTCTGAATGCAACTACATCAAGGCGGTCCCCGAACGAGTTTCGGTTTTTGAAGGGCTCAGTACCGAAATGCCGAAACCAAGACCTAGGCATTTCCGACAAAGTAGAACGGTGGTTGAAGACGGAGAATTTCCGAGAGTCACCACTAAGATGACCAGCAGAGGGACATCAACACGGGATAATCCCGAGTCAATTCCGCCAGTACCCCGGTATCTAACTCATATGTAGTCTGGAGCCATTACACAAGGAACTTATGGTAGGGTTCGGACGAGATTACCGTCAGAAGATGAAGAATCGGATGCCTGCTCTGCTGTCGCATCAGATAATACAGTATCCAGCGAAGGACAACCCCACGAATCATTTATGATAAGCGCGGAACAAGTGGCCAAGATGCTCGAAGAAGCCATAGCTAAAAAACAGGAAGCCTTCATGTTCGAAATGCAGATGGCCATGCAGAACATGAGAGAAATGCATGACCAACAAATCCAAGCATTGACGAACAAGCAAGGCGAGCCAAGTCGTCGTAACCAAGTTAATCTGGAAGATGAGGACACAAGGGCGAATGAAGCTCACAATGCCAATAATCCTCCCGTCAATGCAGGGGGTGGTAACGAGAATGCTGATGAAGACTCAGGTGAAAACCTGAAGATTAAAAATCTCGAGAGCAAAATCAATACGTTGATTTCCGCTCAAGAGATGAAGAAGACGGGCATTCCTTGTCCGTACCCACGAGAGTGGGAATCAAACCCATATCCGGTGAAGTTCAGTCTATTTAACTTCACGCCGTTTGATGGGAAGGGTTCACCCACTCAGCATTTGATTTACTTCAAATCGCACCTGGGTGTTATATCTGGTAATGAGCCTCTGATGGTACGGTCCTTCGTTGGCACTCTTCGGGGAGCCGCCTTCGATTGGTATCGCCGCCTCAAGCTAGGAAGCGTGAATAGCTGGGACGACATGGAAACTAAGTTCCTCGCTAATTTCTTCGATGACGACACCGAGATATCCATCGGAACGTTGCTCGATGAGAAACAAAAAGATGGGGAATTGGTCGACACCTTCGTCAAGAGGTTCCGGAACAAGGCGATGAACTGTCGGGACCCGATCACTAAGGAGTTCATCCTTCAGACCTGCCACAACAACCTCGCATCGGACGTGTTGGAAGCAATGGGGACAGCACCGTCCAAGATATGGAAGGATTTGAAGGTCCGAGGAGAGCAAGCTAAGCGATTCCTCAGAAGGAAGAAGGCGGAGAGAGGCCAACAAGCGAATAATGCTCCGCAACAGAATTTCGTCCCACGAGGGAAAGGTAAGGCACATGCTAATGCAGTTGATGCTAATCAAACTTTCCAATTGCAACCTCAACAACAGCCGCAGCAACAAGCTTCGTCCCACGAGGGAAAGGTAAGGCACATGCTAATGCAGTTGATGCTAATCAAACTTTCCAATTGCAACCTCAGCAACAGCTACAGCAACAAGCGCCACAACAGTCTCGGGGACAATGGCAACAACGGCCTCAGAAGCAGAAATCTTCGGAGCCGAGGTTTCCTAAAGTGTATTCCTTCAAAGATGACGAAGTTCCCGGCATCTTTAAATACCTGTTGGAGAATAACAAAATCCAGCTGCAGGCGATTATGGATCAAGAAGGGGCTAGCAAAGTGACGGATCCGAAGTATGGCGCATACCATAGAGCGGTCCATCACCCTACCAAGTCATGCTACCACCTCAAGGACAAGATCCAGGCGCTAATTCATGTAGGCTTCATAACCCCGAAGCCGTCCAAGAATGTTGGAGCAAATGCGGTGTCAATCAGCTTTGGATCGGTGCCCACAACATGGTTCAAACCAGAGCGCATCACCAAAGTAGGAATGAAGACAGTGAACGATGACCCACATGGACAGCGCCAAAAAGGACTTGTGCCACACACAGCTCCAAACGGCGAAATCCTCTGGGTTCATCCTGATCTCATTGAAGACGAACAGTGGGCGACTTCCTCGAGAAGAAAGGGTAAAGGCAAGTCCTGCAATGCTACATCCGCAATCTTCGAGGAGGATGGCGATGAAGCTCCTACTTTCCCGCTCTCCGAAGAAGAACAAGAAGTCTTCGCCACTAGAAGCGGAAATGAGTATCACTACAATTATCCACCACCTAGTGAGCAGGGGGTGAATAAACGGGGACCAGCCAAAACTCTCACGGAGATGGGGGTGATTACGAGTCCTACACCGGGCGAAGAGGCTCGACGACAGCCGGTGAATAAACCAAAGAGAAGAATTCCCAGGAGGTGCAGAATCCGAAGCAGTCTCGTTTCAGTCATCCGATTGGAAGAGACAAACCGGAAAGCTCGAAAACTCCACAAGTCTTCGATATAATGGCTCAACTAGCCAACATTCCAGCACGGATAATACTATATGAGTTGCTGCGGTTGTCCAAGGAAACCAGGGAGGCCTTGCAAGAAGCTTTGGCCAATTCAGAGGTGTTTCTGACTCAAATCAAGCCGGTGCCTGAACACCCAGAACCGCTGAGTCAACAATGCAACATAGCGACTAAGAACCTTCCCTGCATTACTTTCACCAAAGAGGATATGCAGACGAAGAATTCGAACCACGATCGACCGCTATACTTCATCGGGTACATCGGCTCCAGCAAAGTCAACCGAATCCAAGTGGATCCGGGTTCTGCGGTGAGCCAATTAGCAAGTTGGCGTCTACAGGCACTGTTATCTATGGATTCAACACTAGCGGGTCAAGATCCTTGGGTAAGATCCGGGTAAAGTGTCAAATGGGAGATTTGAAGACAGAAGTCACATGGTATGTGATCGATGCCGAAACTTCATATAACTTACTATTAGGTCGGCCTTGGATCCATAGTAACATTATAATTCCCTCCACTCTCCATCAGTGTTTGAAATATGTCGACACTGATAATAGGGTTAGGACGGTGGTCGCGGATAAGCAACCATTCAAAGGGTATGAGAATTATTTCACTGATTCTCTCCTTTATGGTAACGAATCCGATACTGAATCATCGGCCCACGGTACGGACAGTGGAGAAGAAGCTGATACCGAAGCTGGATTTGATTACAATGGAGGTTATGTTTTAAACGACATTGTACTCTTTGTGATCAACCTTGACGATGAACAAACGTCAGAGGGCAGTTGTAACTGACAACTTGCCAATAATGAAATAAATAATAATTTAGAGTAATCCCTGTCTCTTGATGATGTGATAAAAGGACTGTATGATAATCCTGATTTGTATATGCCGCTCCGATCGTCCTATGTAACAAAGGAACGCCTCCAGCATTCTTTCGGAACAACCATGGTCATCCCGAACAAAATAAGAGGCGCAAAAGAAGTGATTTACGGTAAAGGAAAAATCTCTCCATTACCAGATCATTTCTTAAGGGAAGATGAAGATAATGATAAACCTGGTCGGCATTTATCTAAGTATAGTCCGGAAGCGCGCAAGCTCATGGAAAAACAGGGATATGATTTCACACTCGGAGAAGGTCTATACTTCGATCGAGGTCCTCGTACTCCAACCAAAGCGGTATATCTACCAAAAGGGAAACCCGATGATTATTATAAATACGGACGAGGGTTAGGGTACGAATCTTCTTCAGAAGACGAATGCTGCTAGTTAATTAATGACCAATCATCTAAGCAATACAAAGATGGAAATTCATTAGATGCCTCGGAATGGGATTCCGATACAAGTCTGGGGGAAGCTTTCAAAGCCCTAATGGCGAACATGGCTACGGGTGATCCATCCACAATAGAAGACGACGATCAAATGCCAACATGGGAAGACCCGTGGGTTCATCACCTGAACATGCAGTATGGTGATAGGTTCGAACAGAGGGAACCCCCCACCGAAGATAAAATAGTCCAAGTTAACATGGGTGACGAGGCCAACCCAAAGCCTATTTTCATTAGTGATAGTCTTCCCCCAAATGAGAAGGAAGAATTAATTGCTCTCATCAGGGAATATATTGACGTCTTCGCGGGGAACTATGAAGATATGCCAGGGCTCGACCCCAATGTAGCAATGCATCGCCTCGATATCAAGTCGGATGCCAAACCTGTCAAGCAAACAGCAAAGACGGTTTCGTCCACAGATTATGGAAGCCATTGAGGCAGAGGTTAAGAAGTTGATTGACTCAGGATTTATCCGAGAAGAGCAACATACAAACTGGCTAGCCAATATTGTTCCTGTCATGAAGAAGAGCGGCAAAATCAGGATCTGCATCGACTTCAGGGACCTGAACACGGCATGTCCAAAAGACGACTTTCCTCTCCCAATCACAGACGTCATTATCGACAATACATGTGGCTTTGAGAGAATGTCTTTTATGGATGGTTTTTCAGGATATAACCAAATCAAGATGCACCCAGATGATGAGAAGCATACAGCGTTCAGAACGCCCCTCGGTGTCTTTTGCTACACCGTGATGCCTTTCGGTCTAAAGAATGCATGCGCCACGTACCAGCGAGCAATGACTAAGATTTTCCAAGAACATCTCAGGAAAACAGTCGAATGCTACGTTAATGATTTGGTTGTAAAAAGTCGCAACAAAGAGGATCACATCAAGGACTTGAAGACGATGTTCGATCTCATGCGAAGTCATCAATTGAAGATGAACCCCACTAAATCCTTCCTTGGAATGTCCAGCGAAAAATTCCTTGGATTCGTCGTCACCACTAAAGGTATACATATCGATCCTGATAAGGTGAAGGCGATACACGAACTGCAACCTCCTAGAAATCTAAGGGAGCTCAGAGGATTGCAAGGGCGTTTAGCTTACATCCGGCGGTTCATCTCAAACCTTTTCGGGAAGTGCCAACCATTCTCTAAGCTAAATAAGAAAGGGGTGTCATTTATTTGGGACGACGCCTGCCAAAAAGCATTCGAAGATATCAAAACATATCTGACGAATCCTCCTGTTCTCATCGCACCAAAATCAGGTAGACCGTTCTTGATTTATCTCAAGGCGATGAACCACTCGATAAGTGCCTTACTAGCACAAGACGATGATAATGGTCACGAACAGGCAGTCTATTACCTAAGTCGGACCTTGATAGGCGCCGAGTCTCGATATCCGATGATTGAGAAAGAATGCCTTGCATTGGTATTTGCGATGCAAAAGATGCGGCATTACCTGGTGGGACAGACGATCTACGTTATCTCCAACGTTAATCCAGTACGGGTGTTTATGACGCAACCGGCCTCTATGAATTGGCGGCTAGCGAAGTGGGCCCTTCTCTTGTCCCAATACGATTTGCACTTCAAGCAGCAGAAGTCGATAAAAGGACAGGCGATGCGACAAACCCGACCACGGATACGGCAGAAGTATATGATGATTTGCCGGATGAAACCCACGAGGTTAACACTACGTCGCACCAACAAGTGTGGCAATTATATTTCGATGGTGCTTCGAGGGCAGTTAATAGGGCAATAACCCCGGGAGGTTCTACAGTTTCCTCCGAAGTTGGAGTTGTATTAATTTCCCCGGGGAAGCATGTGATGCCTCGGGCTTATTCACTGACTAGTCCGTGCTCCAATAACGTAGCCGAGTATAACGCGCTTCTCATTGGACTCAGTTTCGCCAAGGAGCCGGGGGTCGAATATCTCGAAGCTTTTGGGGATTCTCAATTGATAGTCAACCAAGTCCGTGGAGAGTATGAAGTTAGGAACCAAGACCTGATCCCGTACCACCAGGAGGCCATCAAAATGGAAGATTCTTTTGAAGAATTCTTTATTGAATATATCCCTCATTTCCAGAACGCTTATGCGGATGCGCTGGCAGCACTAGCGGTATCACTTGCGCAGCCTCCTGAAACTGAGCTGTTAGTCACAGTAAGGACGCATCAACTCTGCATACCCATATACGATATGGATGTTGAAGAGGAAGACGATGGAAACATAAGCGCCAAGGAGGTGAATTCAACTCAAATTGGGTCCGAGTCCCGAGATTGGCGTTTTCCTATCATTGACTACGTCCAATACGGTATTTTGCTGGAGGATGTAAAAGAAAGGGAATCAATCCGTCGAAGAGCACCAAGATTCTTCTATAATACCGAGACCTATACGTTATACCGTAGAGGGTACGATGGTTTGTTACTCCGATGCCTTTCGAACAAAGAAGCAGAAGAAGTTCTGAAGGAAGCACACGAAGGAGAATGCGGTGCGCATCAGCCCGGTCCCAAACTGTATGATCGCATCAGGAGAATGGGATATTTTTAGCCAACAATGGTTCGTGACGCAATCGAATACGCCCGAGAGTGTCATGCTTGTCAAATACATGCAAATTATATGCACCAACCACCAGAGCGTTTACACACGTCAACCACGTCTTGGCCGTTCGAGACATGGGGTATGGACATTGTCGGTCCTATTTTTCCCCCTTCAGTCAAAGGTGATCGATTCATTCTCGCAATCACGGATTACTTTTCAAAGTGGGCCGAAGCGATTCCACTTAGAGAAGTGAAGACGAACAACGTCATCAATTTCATCAAACATCATGTCATATACCGACACGGCGTGCCAAGACGGATCATTCATGACAACGGTCCACAATTCATAAGCAACGCCTTCGTCAGGTTTTGTGACAAGTTCAAAATTCAAGATGTTTCGTCAACAGCTTATTATCCCGCTGCGAATGGATTAGCTGAGGCGTTTAACAAGACGATTATTAAAATCCTATCAAAGCTCATGAAGACCAATAAACGAGATTGGGACGATAAACTTGGTGAAGCATTCTGGGCTTATCGCACCACCATACGCACACCTACGGTGGCCACTCCATATTCGTTGGTATACGGATGTGAAGCTGTGCTACCATTGGAGATTCAAATCCCATCTCTTCGGATCGCTCTCGCAACTGAGATGACAACAGAAGAACAACATAAAAAACGTCTCGAAGAACTCGAGAGGTTGGATGGAAAGCGCTTGGAAGCTCAACAACAAATTGAGTTTTATCAAGCCCGAATATCTAGGGCCTTTAACAAAAGAGTCCGACAGAGAAGCTTCAAGGAAGGAGATCTGGTCCTCGCTGCTCGCCGACCGATAATCCTCAACTCCAAGAAGAAAGGTAAATTTGAACCCAAATGGGAAGGACCGTTTGTGATAGACACAGTCTACTCAAACGGCGCATATCGCCTGATTACTCAAGAGGGCGCCAGGCAATTAATGCCAATAAATGGGAAGTTCCTGAAAAAGTACTATCCCTAGTACATTCAGGATAACCCATTTACCGGGAAGTTCCTTGAAGAATATTACACTTAATATTCTAGAGGATAATCCAAAATCATCTTCACCACCAAAATCCCTCACTGATCAATTTCAATTGATAGTAAGTCCACCAAAAATGTCTTTCTGGCCCTCTTGACTCTTTCCATGAACAAGAGGTCCACTTTTAGTTCAGAGTCCCCTTTCGATAAACGAAAGAACTCCTTTCTTTTCTCTTTGGTTAAGCATTCTCATGGTCATAACCTAAGTTGAAATTTCATTTCGATAAACGAAAAACTCATCTTTAGATAACCAATCCTATAAAAGGTAGGTCATTGTGACAGGTTGTTATTAATAACACCAAAATCCATGCCTTACACGCATGGGGAATTTCATCCTGAATCCTAAGAAAGGATATGCCGACGCCTAACACGCGTCGTCGGTTTAGTCTTTCTCCGTAGAAAAAGACACCAGAGTTCGATTCTGGGGTATTCTATCCTGAAACCTAAGCAAGGATAAGTCTGCGCTTAACCCGCGCTGCCGGTTGGTTCTTAACCGTTAAAAAGAACACCCGTTCACATATTCAACATTGTGGCATGTTGTTATTAATAACACCAAAATCCATGCCTTACACGCATGGGGAATTTCACCCTGAATCCTAAGAAAGGATATGCCGACGCCTAACACGCGTCGCCGGTTTAGTCTTGCTCTGTAGAAAAAGACACTAGAGCTCGATTCTGGGGTATTTTATCCCGAAGCCTAAGTAGGGATAAATCAACGCCTAACACGCGTCGCCGGGTAGTCTATTCCCGTGAGAAAGACGAAGTCTACGTATTCAATATCGTAGTACTAAGAGCGTTAACTCTCTTAGCACAACGTCACATGCGGAACGGATTTAGATAATTCGCATGCTAGCCCGACTCAAACGGTAATCGGTAAAGGCTAATCAAATCCGTTGAAGGCTGGGGGTTAGCCAAAAATCCTAAAGTCAACACCTAACACGTGTCGCCGGGTAGCCTATTCCCGTAATAATGGAAAAGTCTATGTATTCGACAAGTCTCAGAGGATTCAATCTCTGAGCGCAACGTTACATGCGAACGGGTTTAGACAATCCGCATGCTAGCCCGATTCAAACGGTAATTGGTAAAGGCTTATCAAACCCGTTGAAGGCTGAGGGTTTGCCAAAAATCCTAAGTCAACGTCTCATACACGTTGCTGTTTAGTCTTTTCATAGGAGAAAGATGAAGTCTACGTATTCAAGATCGTAGCACTAAAAGGGTTAACTCTTTTAGCTTAACGTCACATGCGGAACGGACTTGAACAATCCGCATGCTAGCCTAACTCAAACGGTAGTCGGTAAAGGCTCATCAAACCCATTGATGGCTAAGAATTTGCCAAAAATTCTATAAATACGAGTCATAGATGTATCAACTCCGTAGATTGGTCTCGTGACTCGAGTATCCGCCACGCTCTAATTCCTTAAGAGCTTAAACTGTGTATACTCCAGCTTGGACGCCGGACAACGCGTTGCAATGAAGCTTAGACACCGGACAACACGTCATAAGGAAGCTCAAACGCCGGACAACGCGTTGTAAATGAAGATTCAACGCCGACGACCGATGGTCAGTTCTATGTTGAAATAACCAACTCGAGCTAAAAAGTCAGAAAATCGAGAATCGACTTCAAATTCAAAATTCTGACAGAATTCGACAAAGCACCGGATAGCCTGAAGGATTGAAGGAATCAAGAATAGAAGCCACTCCAAACATCCCGAAGGATGGGACAATCATATCCAAAGTATTCCAGACTCTTCTATAAAAGAACGAGGCTGAAATACTTTGGAGGGGGTATCTGTAGGCGTATAAAACTGCCTATAGGTCCCTTAACACAGCTCGACAACGCCGATTCGACGAACCGACCATCGGGCGACGTATACAGACACGATTGTTAATCCACAACACCGAAGCCAAGTGATACGTGACAAAACGGATTAACGAGGCTAACGAACCGCACGCAAACAACGGAATAAATCCACTCGCGTGCGGAATTTAGCTAACGGGTTGAGGAATCAACGAGTTATCCAACCAAGAGCGGACTCGGACGAATCACGATCAAATCAAGATCAGTTTCGGACTCGAACTCAGAAGTGGATTTACTGCCAAATCAGGTCAACGAATCGAGTCCGAACAAGTCAACCACACAACCGAATCACGGACAGAACCGAAAAACGGATACAAACGGAAAACGGCACCTAGAGGGGCTCGGCCGAAACCGAGCCACCTCAAGGTGGCTCCGGGGGCGTGGTGGCCGAGCCACCAAGGTGGCCGGCCACCTTGTGCCCAAGGCACAGTAAGCGTTGCCTATAAATAGGCCCCCCTTGGTTCATTTTGAGAGGTTGGAAATTTTGGAGGTGAAGCTCTGCTGGATTCAAAGCTCAGAACTAAAAAAGATTGAAGCTTTGGGACTTTGAGGACTTGCTCTTTCAGATCCGGTGCTCGGCGATCGTCAACGCCAAATAAGGCAAGAGTTCGAGAGGAACCGGATCTCAGATCTACGTAGTCATCCTCCGGATCAAAGCTTGGCCTTTGATCCCGAGTACTAAAGGCTACTATTTCCTTAGCGAAATAGTACCATCGGCTATTATTTCCTTGGCAAAATAATACCCGTCATACTGCGTAGATCCGACCGGATCTAGATCGCGCGGTGGTCCACGGATAAACCCCGGCGCAGGCGAAGAACCCACAAAGCGAGTGACCGCAAAACAGGAGTTCGTGATTCGTTCGAAAGGAAAGTTGTAATCTTTTTTCTTTTTCTTTGATTTCGTTTTAATCGGATCTTATAAAAAGACCGGATCTTTGTAATTGATAAACTATTACAAGAGTGTGCAATGAATTCAATAATGAAGAAGGCAACGATTTTCCCCGCGAACAACGACTAGTTTTCTTACCGTTGCTTGGGGCTATTTTTGTCTTTTGTTAGGGGTTTTGGCTGATGTCTTGGGTTGTTATAAATACCTCATTGCATTTACCTCTCCCTCTCTAACAAGAGAATGGTTTAAAAGATTTTAACAAGGGTTTAAACTTGTTTAGTGTTTGTTTAAGTTTGTTTTAAGAAGCTTTTAAGCATTTGAGTGTTTCGGTTTTGTGATTCAATTCTACAAGAGCTTGAGGAGATCATCTATTGGTGTTTGGGCATCCAACTCTTCTCCCTCCACTCTTGATATATTGAGAAGTTTTCTAAACTCTATTTCTAGCTATTTTATATATTTGATTATCATTGTTATTTAGCTAGAACTACATTGAGTTTAGTTTTGATTTATATCTCTTTGTTCACACACAACCTTTTGAGCTTATTGTATTTACATTCATAGTATAATTTGGGGTTGTGGGTTTGTGACTAAGAGTTGTGCTTAATTGAGTTCTCACCTTGTTTTGAGAACAATCATTTGTTATATTTGTGCTTATTGTGAGAATCACTTTGTAATACACTTGTACACCGAGTGAGGAGTGTGTGGTGAGAGTCGGGGATCGTCCCAAGAGGAGTGGCGTCGGTTGACGTGCCTAGAGAGAGGTTGTAACCGAGCACTTGAGGGAGACACGGCTAGGTCCAACACTTAGTGGGTGTAGAGTGTGATTGAAAATATTTCACAAAGTTTCAAAAGTTGGTTTATGTCAAAACATCAAAATTCAAGTATCTCATATTTTTGTGTTTTGGACTATTTTGTAAAATGATGATATTTTTCATTTGGGAGGTCCTTTTTGATAACCAGTCGCTGTAGCATGTTTATTATCATGTCTACATAATTGGCATTTAATCGGATTAGATTAGCATAAGACCCTAATCACCCCCCCTCTAGGGTCTAACAGGAATATCCATCTCCTGAACCCGCAACTATTGTTAACCAAAATAAAAATCAATTTTCAAGAAGTACTACGCTCCCTGCAATTGGTCGAACAAGTCATCAAACCTCGGTAATGGATACCTGTTTTAGATAGTAATCTTGTTCAACTCACGATAATCGATGCACAATCACATACTACCATCTTTCTTTCTTACGAAAAGGACCGGTGCTCCGCACGAAGAATGGCTCTGTCAAATAAAACCCTAGAATAATAACTCATCTAACTGGATTTGTAGCTCCCTTATCTTAGCCAGCACCGTACGATAAGGTGCTCGGGAAATCATTGCCGTGTCGAGCTATAATTCAATACAAAACTCAACCTCTCTCACTGGAGGTAGACCTGGTATGTCCTGGAAGACATCCGGATACTCTAAGACTACTTGTGTCTCGCTTGAATCGGTATCCTTATCTCGTAATAACACATCCTCGACGTATACCAGAAAAGACTCCACAAATTGGTTGCCCTATGAGGTCGCTACGATCAACTCTGACCCATCTGATGCTCGCAAGTCGACTGTTTTAGCGAAACAGTCGATACTAACATGGTATGATGAAAGCCAATCCATACTGAGAATGATGTTGAAATCAAACATCCACAAAACAATCAAGTCTATGATGAACTCAGATTCATCTAAACTCAAACGGTAGTTGGTAAAGACAAATCAAGTCCATTGATAGCTGAGAGTTTGCTAAAAATCCTAATTCAATCTCGTCGAGTTCGATTGGAAGGCGCCTCGCTCCATCTGAGTAGTGATCACTTTGCAGGTTTTCATATCCAAAGTGTTCCACACTCCATGCGGTCTGATTCAGGTCTGAAAACTTTGTAGGGGGTTCTGTAGGCAATAAAAAATACCTTTAATCCCCATCAGAGATGTTCAGAATAAGACTGTTAAAACCTCGCCCGAAATAGCTGAAAAGGGGAAGAAACCTCACCCGTAATTTTGATTCATTAGTTTTGTAATAAGCTCTTCTTATCAATACAAATGAAATCCCTGTTTCGAAAATCAAAATTTACACCTACAGAAAATGGCGACCACAGTGGAAGAAACCGTTTCTTCAACTAAAATGGTGGTGGCGTAGTTCGACAAAATTGCGGCGGGGACTACTGTTGAGTTCCTCGTGATCGAGTTCGAGGAGTACTTATCTTCATCCTCTTCTGGCAGCAATTCGTCTCCCAAGTGCTACAGAGTTGCACATGTGGTCCAGCCCTAAGTGGCCGAGGCAACCATGCCGGAGAACTCCACCCGAGCAAACACAGGGGTTCTATCTCCCCCAAGCCCATCACGGCCGAGCCGAAGACAAAGGATGCAAGTTTAAGGGCTGCGCGAAGGGTCGTTGAACGATCCTCGTAGGACCCCATGCAAGAGTAGATGATGGTTTATGTCGGCGTAGACCTCGCCTTCGCCGTTACAAGAACACTCCCCTCTCCAAAAGAGCCAAGCCAAAACACAAGGTTCCCAATTTTTGTGAACTGAACCAATCAGGCGAGCCCACCTACTCAGGCAAGCTTTGCTCTGTTTACAAAGTTGTCAAAATTGGTGAACTTGGTGTTCTTGGTGAGCCTAGCAGTTCAGGCGAGCCGCACGAGTTTTGCTCCATGAGCAAGGTTCCCAATTTTGGCGAACCGCTCAAATTAGGCGAGCCCACCTACTCAGACGAACTCCGCTCTTCAGGCGAGGTTCCCAAATCTGGCAAACTTCGCAAGTATGGTGAACTCCACAGTTCAGGTGGACTTCATAAAACAAGTGAATTTCACAAAGCTCGCCTGATAGCCGAAGCTCGCCTACAAGCTCAAATAGGCGGATTTCACCAAGCTCGCCTGACGGACCAACTTCGTCAGCAAGCCGACATTCACTAGAAAGGCAAAGCAGTAGCTCGCTAGACAGGCGCAATGCACCAAACTCACCTAACAGGCGAGCCTCACCAGCCTGGACCTCGCCAACAGGCCCAAGCTCGCCTGTCGGGTGAGCTCGCCAGATTTCAACACTTGGAGATTTTCCCAAGTGTTCTCCTAAGTGCTCTCTTGAGCCCTCTTCTTGTAAGCACTCGTTTGGTCTTTCTGACGCTGGGGGTTGTCACTATCAACCTACATGGGATCTCAGAGGACACTTGACTTGCAAACGCACACTCTATGAGGCAATTCCTCTGTGCCATTGTGAGAGGCTCATTGTAACACTGCTCGAGCACTACCGGTGTGCTGAAACGCCTAAACCATTAGTGTTCTAAAGACTCTTTCAACAACCATCAAAGACGAGACCTCTCTGCCAAAGACGTAATCGTCAGAGGAGACGAGCTTCCGATGGTGTGGAGATCCCCACCGTAACTGTCAATGTGACGGGGAAATCCAAGGCCATTAAGCGTGAAGGTATCCACCAACGCACTCGCGCCCAAATGGGGGTAGCCATTCCATTTGACTACACGCGTCTAACACTCGTCTCTAACGACGATGATGATGATTGCTCAACAGTGGCAACATCGCAGGCTTCAAGCTCTATTCAGGGTGAAGGTGCGGAAGTGCACATGACCAACACCCCTGATGAGATATCCAGGAGACTCGACGAGCAACAAGCAACCATCGATTCCTTGAAGGAGATGTTGGAGCAGCTTCTGAGTGAGAAGAAGAGGGAAAAAGAGAGGACTTCGTGGGCTTCGCGTAAATCCACGAAGCACAAAGAGCGGGTGCCTACTCCTCCTCACTCCTCATCTGAGTCATCTAGAGGAGCGTCATCTTCGAATCATAATCCGGGGGACAAAAGGCTTAACAAGTTCCAAAGCCAACTCGACACCTTGAATCTCCAGAAGCATATGAACAAGCTGGGGTTTGTCAGACCATATCCAATCGAATAGGATATAGCCTCCTACCCGACGAAGATTCAGCCACTGGACCTCCTGCAATTCGATGGCAAGGGCTCTCCTACCCAGCCTATTTATTACTTCCAGACGTAAACTAGACACATAGTGGGGAATGATCCCATTATGACTCGACTGTTTATTAGCACCCTCAAGGGGGTCGCCTTTAAATGGTTCCGCAGATTAGAGCCTAGATCCATCACCTGCTGGAAGGACATGGAAAGGCTCTTCATGGCCAGATTCTTCGACGATGATAAAGAAGTATCTGTGACCATCCTGCTAACTGAAAAGCAGGGAAAGACAGAGTCTGTAAGTAACTTTGTTAAGAGGTTCAGGAACCGATCGCCGCACACAGGATCGGATTTCTGAGGTCACTCTTATTGAGATGTGCTGGAACAATCTCTCCATCAACATTCTGTCCAACATGGGCGCTATCATAGCTCACTCGTGGAAAGACTTAATCCGCCAAGGAGAACAAGTCGAGAGCATGCTCAAACGCATGGATGTTGAAGGGCCATATGAATTTCAAGGGGGTGATGACCAAGACATCTTAGTAGTGGAAACCACCTCCTCATCCAAACCCTCTTCAAAACAGAGGGGCGGTGCTTCGAAGCTCAAGAATTCCTCGATGGCATTTGCCGAGTTTGTCAGCTCAGACCTAAACTATAGGGCCGACTATGAAGACTTTGCTACTATTGGACAAAGATGATCAGGGACGTTAAAATGCGTCAATCGCAGGAGAACCTATAGCTGACAACAACTTCATTACCCATTCGTAGTGGAGACGTTCTACTCGAATGGGCAACATGTCGGTAGAAGATTTCATCCAAATTGCCTTCCTGGTCAAACCTTCCTACAGTTAGGACCAAAGCCAAGTTCCCTCACCAACCTTTCTAATAAGATGGCGGGTCCCCAAAACTATCAAGTTAACTGCCACCTCTAATAGTCATTTCTCCATCAGTCTCATTCAACTAGACGATGGATCTTTTAAAACTATCAAGTTAACTATTACCTCTGATAGTCTCCTCCAAATTTCTCCCGTCGATCTCTCCAATAGGACAATGGGACCACTCCCACTATCATGTTAACACTATACCTCTGATAAAAATCAACTTACCAATCCTTTTCAATAGGATGGTAGGTCCTCAAAGTCGCTCTAATCGCGACAATCAAATCAACTCACCAGTCCTCTTCAATAGAATGGTAAGCAACAAACAATCCTGTCATGTTAACATCACACCTCTAACCAAAATCTACTTACCAACCCTCTTTAATAGAGTGGTAGGTCCACAAAGTCGCTCCAATCACGATAATTCCTATCAGGTTAACGATTACCTCCGATAGCCGACACAGTAATTCCTGTGAATGACGTTATCCGATTAGTTGTCATACTCATACGTCCCTGAACGACCTGATCCTTTCTTAGCATTCTAATATCTTTAGAACAATCAATGGGTAGTAGCATACCATGCGATGGCTCCTATAACAATTAGTCGTCACACTCATACGTCCCTGAATGATTTGATTCCCCCCAGCATCGTCTTTCCCGTAAAAGTCGTTGTTGTTTGATAATAGCCTACCAAGCGATGTGCTTTTATCCAAATAGTGGAGTACCATATGATGTGCCGCTATTTCGGGTTCGTCTTTGCCCTAAGAGAAAACAAATTGGGGTTTGACTTTGCCCTAAGAGAAGACAAATCAGTGTTCATCTTTGCCCTAAGAGAAGACAAACTGCTCCATAGACTCCAACGGGTATACGAGTATAAACTGTTTCCTACCTTTGACGGGAAGGCTAAACTGCTCTATAGACTCTAACGAGTATACGAGTATAAACTGTCTCTCAAACCTCCAACTGGTATACGAGGCTAAACTGCTCTATAGACTCCAACGGGTATACAAGTATAAACTGTTTTCTACCTTTAACGGGAAGTTCCAGAAGAATATTCTTAAGGATAACCCGACAGACTCTAACGGGTATACGAGGATAAACTGCTCCATAGACTCTAACGGGTATACGAGTATAAACTGTTTCTCAAACCTCCAATTGGTATATGGGGCTAAACTGTTCCTTAGCTTTGATGAGAAGTTCCTAGAGAATATTCTTAAGGATAAGCCGCAACCTCCAACTGGTGCACGAGGTGAAACTACGCCTTTACTCTGACAATTATACGAGAATAAACTGCTACTCCTTTCCTCTAACCGGTGCACGAGGCTAAACTACTCCCTTTCCTCCAACCGGTGCATGAGATGAAACTGCTTCTTTCCTCCGACTGGTACACGAGGTTAAACTGCTTCCTACGTTCAAATGCCTCAAATGGCTAAGGATAGAGGAGAAATCTTAGCATTGAGCCTAAGATAAGCTCCTCGACAACTTACCATGCTAAGGGCAAGAGCATGGCTAGTCCAACTCAAACGGTAGTTGGTAAAGACAAATCAAGTCCGTTGATAGCTGAGAGCTTGCTAAAATCCTAATTCAATCTCGTCGAGTTCGATTGGAAGGCACCTCGCTCCATCTGAGCGGTGATCACTTTGCAGGTATTCATATCCAAAGTGTTCCACACCCTATGCGGTCTGATTCAGGTCTGAAAACTTTGGAGGGGGTTTTATAGGTAATAAAAATTACCTTTAATCCCCATTAGAGAAGTTCAGAATAAGACTGCTAAAACCTCGCCTGAAATAGCTTAAAAGGGGAAAACACTGATATCTCTCAAACCGGAAGGAATTTGTTGAAACGGATAGGAGAAAACCGAACCCTATGAGGTCAGTTTGGTTGGCTCCGTCTCGTCGAGATAGTCGATTTTCATATATAATTCGTCAAATTCCGACTTACAGTTTGAAAGTTATGACCTGTTCTTTGTGGCATGTTCTGGAGCTTGCCTGCATAAGTCAAGCTCACCCGAAGAGCTCGCCTGCAGAGCTCGCCTGCATAAGTCAAGCTTGCCTGCAGAGCTTGCCTGCATAAGTCAAGCTCGCCTGACTCGCCTGCATGATCTAGGCTCACCTGAAGGCAAGCTCGCCTGCACAACCTTGCCTGCAAAGCTCGCCTGTATGATCCAGGCTCGCCTGAAGGCTGAAGCTCACCTGAAAAGGGTGAAGTTCGCCTGTAAAGAAGTCCGTCTGTAAGGCTAGAGCTCATATAAACATTGGAGCTTGCCCGAACTAAGCGAAGCTCGCTTGCATAGCTTCACCTACGAGGCTCGCCTGCACAGCTCGCCTGCATAGCCTCGCCCGAAGACCTAGCTTGCCTGTATGATCCAGGCTCGCCTCCCTGTAGCACCTAGGCTCGCCTGCATGCCAAAGCCCGCCAGGCTCGCCTACAGACCCAAGCTCGCATGTTCGCCTGAAAGCTCACCAGCTCACCTGACAGCCCAAGATCGACTGTAGTGTTAAGCTCGCCTGCACGGCTGGACCAAGTCAGCCACTTAAGCTTAAAACATGGGAGTGGGTACACCCACTCCCCATGATCTAAGGGATGGAGTATGGTTCTCCTCACCTCCAATGGTTACATCCTAAGATTTAAGGGATGGAGTTATGGTCCCCCTCAACCACAATCTCACAATTTAAGGGAGTGGCCATGCTTCTCCTCCACTATAAATAGCCAATGATGGCTATCAAAAGAGAGGTCTTGAACTCTAGATCCAGACTAAACCTGTTTGGCTTCTTGGTAATCAGTTCTCTTAAGCTATAAGAGAACCGAGCCTGGCTCTTTGCATTATTCTTGCACTGTAGCAACTTCTTCTAGCTTTCGACCTTGATAGCCATTAAGCTCGGAACTCGAACTCGATTAACACGAGCTTTTACTGTGCACTAAAGCTCACTAGCAACTTTGATCGAATCGTCCAAGGGAAGCAGACTCAGTGTGAAAACTGAGCGAGGCATCCTATTGCTACCAAAGTACCCACGTTAAACAAGGAGGGCATTTCCTCTGTTTTTGTTGTAATTTTGATTCATTAGTTTTGTAATAAACTCTTCTTATCAATACAAACAAAATTCCCATTTTGGGAAATCAAAATTTACACCTACACCGCCCCGTGCTGCGGAAGAGATATACTGCTCGTCAAAGAAATACACGAAATCATCCTAAGTAAGAACCATCCTATGCTCTGGGTAGAATTGGAGTCGATACCATCCTCCGGTATCGCCTTTGAGGATGTAAGTTGCTAACCTCTGCTTCTGTACCGAATCCACACTAAGTAAATCGAGGATATTACTTACATCCTCCTTCCATTTGTGGGCCTGAAGTGAGTCTATTGATCCCTAAAACTCTGGTGCCCTCATCTTCTGGAACCTCTCTACCAGTCGAAGCTATGCCTTCTGCTCTATGGCTCTATTTGTGACTGCTAGTGGAATGCATCCTGGGGTAACCACTGGGGACTCCTCGGTAATCAGAATAACCAGAATCACTGGTGGTGGCAGAATAGGTGTGGTCTGACTCGCCACTCGCTCCTCAAGTGTTGCGAGCTTGGCTACAACGAGTGTCATAAGTTCTACCAGATACTGGGGAGCCTGCTGCGGCTCGGGTGGGGCCTGTTGAGCCCCCTACTACTCAAGCGGGGTCTGCTGCTGCTCTAGCGAAGCCTGCTACTGCTCTAGCTCATCCTGTTCAACTCTCGGTGTACGTGATCCTCTCCATCCTCGTCCACATCCGACCATCTATAATTTTATAAGAAAATACAATATCAAGACCTTAGGTGAAAGCATATGAATAACTTATAGCAAATAAATATATTATATCATATTTCATTCATGCAATTACTTTATAACCAAAATATCACTATTGTCATGAAAATTTTTGTAAATTTTAGAATATAAGCATATAACGCCCTTACTCATTCTAAGAATTCTTAACAGACTTTGTATATGAATCCTAGGAAACTCTATTTTAGCTCCACGACTCGACACATGAATGATCCTAAGGATGTAAGAACTAGAGCTCTGATACCAACTGTGACGCTCCTGTTTTCACACTTGGTTGTAGTCCAAGGTAAACCCAGAGATGTCAAACCTGCTATATACCCACAACATGCAGCAACAAGTTTCACTAATCACAACAATATCCTCTAGTGGGAATAAAAATAAAGTGTAGGTATAAACAGGTAATAGAAATATTATAGGAAAGAGTGTCTCATTAATAAATCATGTCTCGAAGAACAAGTCTAGAATACATCTGATATCTTGAAATATATATAAACATATCACAACATAAATCAACTAAGAATGTACCAAGGCTCACAGCCTTTACAAAGTGAGAAATAAGAAAAAGAACTCTAATAACTGAATATAAAGTCAGTCTACTTTGGAGTCTCGTTTCCTAGCTCATATGACTGTGACCATGCATGAACTCCTTCATTACGCGACTCTCCGATGCCCTGAACTGCCTGAATGAGAAATAAAAACAAAAAAAGTAACAACAAAAGCGTCAGAGCGCTAAAGCAAGATCACCTCCATTCGCCCCCAAGAGCTACTACATGTAGTGGTGGCTCTATCTATTAAGCATAGTCTACCTAGAAATCCTTTTTTCCGAAACTATTGAATAAAAACTCAATAATGACTAAGGTAGAAGCATTTAGATATAACATCATACTCAACATCAGAGTAAAAAATATGTCTCTTGTTCTAGCAAGGTGAGTCTCTCAGATGTAAAACTACTCAAGAAATGAGTTATATCACATTTATTGTCTACCAAACACATTGGACTATCAAGTCATATAATTTATCTATTCTGATTCTTCTCATCTAATAGCACCCCCATGGATGATAACTATTAAACACTTCAACCTTTGTGCATAACTATGCGGAAACAAAAATATAGGTTCCTTTGCGGATACAACGACATAGGTTCCTCGAGCTCTGCATACACTAATGCGAATATGATAACATAGGTTCACCACCCTCAACGCACTCTAGTGTGGATACAATAACATAGGTTCACCAACATCAACGCACTCTAGTACGGATACAATAACATAGGTTCACCAACCTCAATGCACACTCGTGCGGATAAAATAACATAGGTTCACCAACCTCAGCGAACATATATGCGAATACAATAACATAGGTTCACCAACCTCAGCACACTCTAGTGCGGATACAATAACATAGGTTCACCAACCTCAGCACACTCTAGTGTGGATACGATGTCAAGGGAAAGTGTACTCGAAACCATACTTAACCACAATCCCCCTCTAGGGTACCAACACATGTACTATGACACTATTCATGAATAATTATGACAACATAAGTACTATCATGCAACTTGAGCCTCGAGCTCGCATTCAAATCAAACAACACAATATTAGGAAGACAAGCCTTAATAGCCGACTACTAATCTTAGTAGTCGACTACACTAAGTTTACTCAAACTCTGAAAAATAGGAATCGGTATTAGTAGTCGACTACATTGTACATTAGTTGACTACTCTGTAATAAGACAGTTTCTATAGAACAAACTAGATATTAGTAGTTGACTAATACTCTTAGTAGTCGACTATTAAGCAGAAACATGCACACACCCGTGTACATACAACACTTAGCAATCGTCACGTGTTTATCATGCTTTAATACAGTAAAAAGTAAGTAATAACAAAACAAAAGAATTATCTCCATGATTATATAAACCCTTAATTCAACTAAGTAGGTTTAATCTTCTTATTAGTCAAGAAATTAACATGCACCCTAATTATCGATTAAGTTAGCATGAACATGCTTGCATATTAACCTTGAAACTTAAATAATTTTGATTTTCACATTTACAGAACCAAAATACCCAAACCTAGGGTTTAATCAGACTTACTTAACATGTAAGCTCTTTATATCACAAGGTTAGGGTTTTCAACATGATTAGCACATAGAAAACAAGATGCAAATGAAGATCTACACCCCTTAATAATAAGGACCATGTTTCTATTATAAACAGTAAACAAAACATGTAGATCTAACATCAGATTAAGGTTTTATATCAAAAATTCTCTTTTAATCATGTTAAGCGTTTTATATCAAAAATTCTCTTTTAATCATGTTAAGCAGTTAGATTTAAGCATCAAAATATCCATATTACTTAATAAACCCAAGATCTAAGTTAGATTTAAGCATCAAAATATCCATATTACTTAATAAACCCAAGATCTACACTATGGGTAAGGTTTGAATGTAGGAGATCTTGCCTCAATCACAGTGTTGATCTCTTAAACGTGTGTGCAAAGTCTTTTCATTAGCTATAGTCCTAGATCTCTCCCTCTACTCGATGTCACATTTCAAAACGCCTCGAGGAACTCAAAAACGACTCTAGGGTTTAGGGGGAAGGAGGTGGATGTATCCTCTGGTGAATAATCTCAGGAATTAGGGTTTTCACGTGTTTAAAAACTAAAGATATTAATTGGGTTCGAAAACAACACAAATCCGACCCGAAAACTAAAACCTGACACGTCCAAGAAATCCCGATAGACGACTAATCCTTCTTCGTAGTCGACTACACTATTTTATTTAAGATTCTGTCAATTGATTACGGGCTCTTAGTAGCCGACTACTCTGAATATTAGTCGACTACTAAGAGTCTACGCAGCCTGATTCATTCTCAAATTCGGGAATATATAGCCGAATTGATCTCAAGTCAATTCCTAATGTACTGAAACATCAAAATATGCTATTTATCATAGTATAACATATTAAATATCATTTATCACATAATATTCAAATTTGTGGGGTTTCACATTCTTTCCCCCTCAAAAGAATTTCGTCCCCGAAATTCTAAAACCGTATTATAAAAGTATCTACACTTAACCGTCTAGAATGTGAGTGTTCCCACTTAACCCCTAACTATGAAGAACTAGTACGTCGGGTGAAAAATCCAAATAAAGAAATCCCCATGTATATACCATGTGTTCTAAGTGATTAGGAGTTAAGTATTAATACTTTCATTCTAGTGTTAAATATAAATATGTCCATATCAACAATCACATGAATAAGCAAAACATAATCAAAATAATCAAATTACCTGCTCAAACAGGTGCGGGTAGTCATGACGCATATCCTCCTCGCACTCCTAAGAAGCCTCCTCAGCTCCTTTCTGGTTCCATTGAACCTTAACTAACGGTATAATCTTGTTTCTAAGCTTCTTGTCCTCTTTTGCAAGGATACAAATAGGAATCTCTATCATAGACAAATAATCATTAAACTCAACCTATGATGCATCTAATACTTGCTGTTGCTCCTCATCGCGTAAATGCTTCTTAAGCATCGAAACATGGAAAACATCGTGTATACTCGACATCGATGTTGGAAGATCTAGCCGATACGAAACAGGTCCAATGTGCTTAACTATCATGAACAGACCAATATATCGTGGGGCAAGATTTCCTCATCTACCAAATTGCTAAACGCCCTTCATTGGTGATACTTTCAACATGACAAAGTCTCTAACCTGAAACTCCAAAGGTCGTCGTCTCTGATCCGCGTAGCTCTTTTACCGACTCTAAGCGGCAAGAATATGCTCCCTAATCAATGCTACTTTCTCAGTAGTTTGCCTCACAAGTTTCAGCCCAAGTAATAAGCTATCCTCCGGCTCCGCCCAACAAATCGGGGATCTACAGGGCCTCCCGTACAATGCCTCATATAGAGTCATACCAATTGACACTTGATAACTATTGTTATAAGCAAACTCAATCAAGGGAATGTTGTCCTCCCAGCTACCCTTGAAGACTAAAATGCAAGCCCGCAACATATCCTCAAATACTTGATTTACTCTCTCTGTTTGCCCATCTGTTTGCTGGTGAAACACACTGCTATATGATAATATGCTGCCGATCGAATCTTGGAAGCTCCTCTAAAAATGTGAAGTGAAAACTAAGCCTCGATCTGATATGATCGTCCTTGGAACTCCGTGAAGTCGAACTATCTCCCGAATAAAGATTCTCGCATAAGTCTCAGCGGTGTAGGTAGTTCTTACTGGTATGAAATGTGCTGACTTCATCAACTGATCAACTATCACCCAAATGGAATCATTCCCCTTTTTGACTTTGGTAACCCTACAATGAAATCCATAGAAATATATGTCCATTTCCACTCTGGAATGGGTAAAGGCTGTAGGGTTCCTGCGGGTCTCTGGTGTTCTGCCTTCAGCTACTGGTAGGTAAAACATCGAGCAACATATTCTGCTATTTTCCTACGCATACCGCTCCACCAAAATCATCTTTTTTAGGTCCTTGTACATTTTTTGTGCCTATATGCACTGTGTATCTGGTACGATATTCCTCATAAAAAAATCTCTCTTCAGTTCTACATTAGCCGACATACCTAATCAACCCTTCAATCAAAGGTATCTATCTGCTCTAATAATCCAATGATCTTCTAGTTGAGCTCTGACCACCCTATCATACTAAGATGGCTGTACTGACATAGCTCTCAGAAATACGTTTTTCCCGCCAATCTCTAGCCTAAAATCAAAGTGGCTAAGAGTATGAAGATCTCGATACAATAAGCACCTTAAAGTCACAGTCCGATGTCAATGCTTTCTGCTCAAAGCGTCTGCTATAACGTTCACCTTTCCCGGATGGTACTGAATCGTGAACTCGTAATTCTTGAAAAACTCAACTCATCGCTGTTGCCTCTGATTGAGTTCCTTCTAAGAGAATAAGTACTTCAGACCTTGGTGGTTTGTGAATAACTCGAACTGCACTCTATACAGGTAATGTCTCCATGTCTTCATTGCAAAGACCATTGCTGCCAACTCTAAGTCGTGCGTGGGGTAGTTCTGCTCATGTGTCCTCAATTATCATAAGATATATGCTACTACCCTCTGGGCCTATATCAAAATGCATCCTAGACCCGCTAATGATGCATCCGTGTAGACAACGAATGTCCTATCACTGCCCAGAATAGTCAACACTGGCGTTGTAGTCAACTTGGCCTTTAATGTCTCAAAGGCCTCCTGGCACTTCGTGCTCCAAATAAACTGTACACACTTCTTTGTAAGGCGTGAAAGTGGCGTCATAATCTTCGAGAAGTCTTGAATGAACTTCTTGTAATAACCGGCCAAGTCTAAGAAACTACGAATCTCTGTAACTATAGTCGGCTGCTTCCAATCAAGTACTGCCTCCACCTTAGTGGGATTCACTGTAATGCCCTCTCTACTAATGATGTGGCCAAGAAAGCTAACCTCAGATAGCCAAAATTCATACTTGCTGAATTTATGTATAACTAGTGCGCCTGTAGAGTCTGCAAAGCCAGACGAAGATGCTGCTCATGCTCTACCTCCGATCTCGAATAAATAAGAATATCATTAATAAACACTATCACAAACTGGTCCAAGTACGAACAAAAAAACCGGTTCATCAAGTCCATGAATACAGCGGGTACATTATTCTGCAAAAATGGCATGACGAGAAACTCGAAGGCCCCATAATGAGTCAGAAAGACAGTCTTAGGAATATCCATCTCCTGAACCCGTAACTGATGATAACCAAAATGAAAATTAATTTTTAAGAAGTGTTGCGCTCTCTACAGCTGGTCGAATAAGTCATCAATCCTCGGTAATGGATACATGTTCCGGATAGTTCCCTTGTTCAACTCATGATAATCGATGCATAATTGTATACTATCGTCTTTCTTCTTTATGAAAAGAACTGGTGCTCCGCACGGAGAATGGCTCTGTCAAATAAAACCCTAGGATAATAACGTATCTAACTGGGTCGGTAGCTCCCTTATCTCAGCCGACGCCATACGATAAGGTGCTCGAGAAATCAATACAGTGTCTACAACTCAATACAAAACTCAATCACTCTTACTGGAGGTAGACCTAGTATGTCCTAGAAGATATCCGGATACTCTGAGACTACTCGTGTCTCTCTTAAATCAGTACCCATATCCCATAACAACACCTCCTCAACATATTCCAGAAAAGACTCAACCAACTGGTTTCCCTGTGAGGTCGCTACGATGAACTCTGACCCATCTAATGCTCGCAAGCCGACTGTTTTAGCGAAATAGTCGATACTGACATGGTATGATGAAAGCTAATCCATACCAAGAATGACGTCAAAATCGGACATCTGCAAAACAATCAAGTCTATGATGAACTCAGACTCATCTAAACTAATAACACACATCCTACAAACACTCTCCAATAGGGACGCCTCCCCGAGAGGAGTAGAAACTGATAATGAGTCATCTAAGAGATGTGCAACTAACTGAAGTCTATCCATGAAGGTATGAGATATAAAATAATGCGAGGCTCCTTAATCAAACAAGATTCGAGCTGGAATAGAAGTCACAAGAAAGATACCTTCCACAATTGCTCTACTCGTACCATGATCACGTGGTATGACGGCATAGATCCTACCGGTGGCTGATGTCTGATGTGCTGCTGATGATGAAACATGTGGGTCCATCTAACCCTAAGGAATGCTCTGAATAGCGTAAACCTAGCTTTCTGGTCCCTCAATCCTCGGAACGGCAGATGGTAGCTCAATCCTATGGTGCTGCTAGCTGTAACCGCGGTCCTGCTGCTGCTGCTGAAACTATCCACGGTTCTGCTACTGACCGTGTCCTTGACCTTGCTGCTGATATCCTCTAGGTGCACTTCGTCATTCTAATTCTTTGTGTCCAAACTTCTGATAGTTATGATATGTCCCCTGAAATCCGCGCTGCTGCTGCGCCCTCTGATCCTGATGTGGTCCTCTCTGACCCTACTGCTGATGCTGAAAACTCTTACCCCTTTACTGTTCGGATTTTGTGTTGCCCTCTCTAGCCTTCTGGAATATCGTAGTCTCGATTTTCTGTGAGATAGCTGCATGTGCTACCTCTTTGTTTGAACGAAATCTCCTAGATACCAGGTAGTGACGAAGGCTAGGTCAAAGTCCCGTAAGAAACATCTATGCCTAACACTCTCCTGACTGCCACATACTCATAAAACGAAGTAGGCTCATGAATCTACTCTCGTACTTCGCTACAGTCATGTCCCCCTGCTCTACCTTGGTCAACTCTAGCTCCTTCCCGCCCCGTGCTACAGAAGAGGTATACTACTCATCAAAGAAATACACAAAATCCTCCTAAGTAAGAACCATCCTATGCTCTAGGGGTGAATTGGAGTCGATACCATCCTCGGGCATCACCTTTGAGGATGTAAGTTGCTAGCATCTGCTTCTGCACCGAATCCACACCAAGTAAATTAAGGATGTTACTTACATTCTCCTTCCATTTGTGGGCCTGAAGTGAGTCTGATGATCCCTAAAACTCTGGTGCCCTCATCTTCTGGAACCTCTCTACCAGTCGAAGCTATGCCTCCTGCTCTATGGCTCTATTTGTGACTGCTAGTGGAATGCATCCTGGGGTAACCACTGGGGACTCCTCGGTAATCAGAATAACCAGAATCACTGGTGGTGGCAGAATAGGTGTGGTCTGACTCGCCACTCGCTCCTCAAGTGTTGCAAGCTTGGCTACAATGAGTGTCATAAGGTCTACCAGATACTGGGGAGCCTGCTGCGGGTCAGGTGGGGCCTATTGAGCCTGCTGCTGCTCAAACGGAGCCTGCTGCTGCTCAAGTGGAGCCTGCTGCTTCTCTAGTGAAGCCCGCTACTGCTCTAGCTCATCCTGCTCAACTCTCAGTGTACGTGTTCCTCCCGTCCTCGTACACATCCGACCATCTATAATTTTATAAGAAAATACAATATTGAGACCTTAGATGAAAGCATATGAATAACTTATAGCAAATAAATATATCATATCATATTTCATTCATGCAATTACTTTATAACCAAAATATCACTACTGTCATGAATTTTTTTATAAATTTTGGAATATACACATATAACGCCCTCACTCATTCTAAGAATTCTTAACGGACTCGGTATATGAATCCTAGGAAACTCTAAAAGAGTGTCTCATAAATAAATCATGTCTCGAAGAACAAGTCTGGAATACATCTGATATCCTGAAATATATATATAAATGTATCACGACATAAATCAACTAAGAATGTACCAAGGCTCATAACCTTTACAAAGTGAGAAATAGAAAAAGAACTCTAATAACTGAATATAAAGTCAGTCTACTGTGGAGTCTCATCTCCTAGCTCATATGACTGTGACCATGCATGAACTCTATCATTACGCGACTCTCCGATACCCTGAACTTCCTGAATGAGAAATAAAAATAAAAAAAGCAACAACAAAAGCGTCAGAGCGCTAAAGCAAGATCATCTTCATTCGCCCCTAGGGGAAAGGGCTACTACATGTAGTGGAGGCTCTATCTATTAAGCATAGTCTACCTAGAAATCCTTTTTCTCCGAAACTAATGAATAAAAACTCAATAATAACTGAGGTAGAAGCATGTAGGTATAACATCATACTCAACATCAGAGTAAAGGATATGTCTCATGTTCTAGCAAGGTGAGTCTCTCAGATGTAAAACTACTCAAGAAAATGAGTTATATCACATTCAGTATCTGCCAAACACATTGGGCTATCAAGTCATATAAGTTATCTTTTCTGATTCTTCTCATCTAATAGCACCCCTATGGATGACAACTATTAAACACTTCAACCTCTGTGCATAACTATGTGAAAATGAAAATATAGGTTCCTTTGCCTCTGCGCACACTCGTGCAGATACAATGACATAGGTTCCTCGACCTCTGTGCACTCTAATGTGAATACAATAACATAGGTTCACCACCCTCAGCGCACTCTAGTACGGATACAATAACATAGGTACACCAACCTCAGCGCACTCTAGTGTGGATATAATAACATAGGTTCACCAACCTCAACGTACACTCGTGCGGATACAATAACATAGGTTCACCGACCTCAGCGCACACCTGTGCGAATACAATAACATAGGTTCACCAACCTCAGCGCACTCTAGTGCAGATACAATAACATAGGTTCACAAACCTCAGCACACTCTAGTGTGGATACAATTTCGAGGGAAAGTGTACTCGAAACCATACTTAACCACAATCCCCCTATAGGGTACCAACACGTGTACTATGATACTATTCATGACTAATTATGACCACATATGTACCATCATGCAACTGGAGCCTCGAGCTCGCATTTTAAATCAAACCACTAAATATTAGGAAGATCAGCCTTAATAGTCGACTACTAATCTTAGTAGTCGACTACACTGAGTTTAATCAGACTCTGAAAAATAGGAATTAGTATTCGTAGTCGACTACATTGTATATTAGTTAACTACTCTGTAATAAGATAGTTTCAATAGAACAAACTGGACATTAGTAGTCAACTACTACTCTTAGTAGTCGACTACTAAGCAGAAACATGCACACACCCATGTACATACAACACTTAGCAATCATCATGTGTTTATCATACTTTAATATAGTAAAAAGTAAGCAATACCAAAACAAAAGAATCATCTCCATGATTATATAAACCCTTAATTCAACTAATTAGTTTTAATCTTCTTATTAGTCAAGAAATTGACATGTACCATAATTATCGATTAAGTTAGCACGAACATGCTTGCATTTTAAACTTGAAACTTATATAATTTTGATTTTTCACATTTACAAAACAAAAATACCCAAACCTAGGGTTTAATCAGACTTAATTAACATGTAAGCTCTTTATATCACAAGGTTAGGGTTTTCAACATGATTAACACGTAGAAAACAAGATACAAACGAAGATCTGCACCCCTTAATAATCATGACCACGTTTCTATTATAAACAGCAAACAAAACATGTAGATCTAACATCAGATTAAGGTTTTATATCAAAAATTCTCTTTTAATCATGTTAAGCAGTTAGATTTAAGCATCAAAATATCCATATTACTTAATAAACCCAAGATCTGAATATAGGAGAGATCTTGCCTCAATCACGGTGTTGATCTCCTAAACGTTTGTGCAAAGTCCTTTCTTCAGCTACAACCCTCGATCTCTCCCTCTGCTCGATGTCACGTCTCAAAATGCCTCGTGGTACTCAAAAACGACTCTAGGGTTTAGGGTGAAGGAGGTGGATGTATCCTCTGGTGAATAATCTCAGGAAATAGGATTTTCACGTGTTTAAAAACTGAAGATATCAATTGGGTTCGAAAACAACACAAATCCGACCCAAAAACTAAAACTTGGCACGTCCAAGAAATCTCGATAGTCGACTACTCCTTCTTAGTAGTCGACTACACTAGTATATTTATGATTCTGTCAATTGATTACGGGCTCTTAGTAGTCGACTACTCTGAATATTAGTCGACTACTAAGAGTCTGCGCAAGCTGATTCATTCTTATATTCGGGAATATATAGCCGAATCGATCTCAAGTTAATTCCTAATGAACTCAAACATCAAAATACGCTATTTATCACAGTATAACATATTAAATATTATTTATCACATAATATTCAAATTTGTAGGGTTTTACATTCTTCCCCCTTAATAATACTTCGTCCCCCAAATTTTGCAACCATATTATAAAAGTATCTATACTTAACAGTCTAGAATGTGAGTGCTCCCACTTAACCCCTAACTATACAGAACTAGTACGTCGGGTAAAAAATCCAAACAAACCCCCCCCCCCATATATATACCATGTGTTCTAAGTGATTAGGAGGTAAGTATTAATACTCTTATTCTAGTGTTAAATATAAATTAATATGTCCATATCAACAATCACATGAATAACCAAACCTTAATCAAAATAATTAAATTAGCTGCTCAAACAGGTGCGGGTAGTCACGACACATATCCTCCTCGCACTCCCAAGAAGCCTCCTCAGCTCCTTTCCAATTCCATTGAACCTTAACTAACGGTATAATCTTGTTTCTAAGCTTCTTGTCCTCTTTGGCAAGGATACAAATAGGAATCTCTATCGTAGACAAATCATCATTAATTTCTAAGCTTCTTGTCCTCTTTGGCAAGGATACAAATAGGAATCTCTATCGTAGACAAATCATCATTAAACTCAACCTATGGTGCATCTAATACTAAGGATACAAATAGGAATCTCTATCGTAGACAAATCATCATTAAACTCAACCTATGGTGCATCTAATACCCGTTGCTGCTCCTCATCGCATAAATGCTTCTTAAGCATCGAAACATGGAAAACATCATGTATACTTGACATCGATATTGGAAGATCTAGCCGATATGAAATGGGTCTAATGTGCTCAACTTTCATGAACGGACTAATATATCGCGGGGCAAGCTTTCCTCATCTACCAAATCGCTGAACGCCTTTCATTGGTGATACTTTCAACATGACAATGTTTCTAACCTGAAACTCCAAAGGTCGTCGTCTCTGATCCGTGTAACTCTTTTGTCGACTTTGAGCGGCAATAATACTCTCCCTAATCAATACTACTTTCTCAGTAGTTTGCCTCACAAGTTTCAGCCCAAGTAATAAGCTATCCTCCGGCTCCGCCCAACAAATCGGGGATCTACAGGGTCTCCCGCACAATGCCTCATATAGAGTCATACCAATCGTCACTTGATAACTATTATTATAAGCAAACTCAATCAAGAGAATATTTTCCTCCCAGCTACCCTCGAAGTCTAAAATGCCATCCCTCAATATATCCTCAAATACTTGATTTACTCTCTCTGTTTGCCCATCTGTTTGCTGGTGAAACACACTGCTATATGATAATATGCTGCCGAACGAATCTTGGAAGATCCTCTAAAAATGTGAAGTTAAAACTGAGCCTCGATCTGATATGATCGTCCTTGGAACTCCGTGAAGTCAAACTATCTCCCGAATAAAGATCCTCGCATAAGTCTCAGCGGTGTAGGTAGTCCTTACTGGTATGAAATGTGCTGACTTTATCAACTGATCAACTATCACCCAAATGGAATCATTCCCCTTCTTCGACTTCGATAACCCTACAATGAAATCCATAGAAATATATGTCCATTTCCACTCTAGAATGGGTAAAGGCTGTAGGGTTCCTGCGGGTCTCTGGTGTTCTACCTTCAGCTATTGGCAGGTAAAACATCTAGCAACATATTCTGCTATTTTCCTACGCATACCGCTCCACCAAAATTATCTTTTTTAGGTCCTTGTACATTTTTTGTGCCTATATGCACTATGTATCTGGTACGATATGCTTCATAAACAAATCTCTCTTCAGCTCTGCATTAGCCGACATACCTAATCGACCCTTCAATCGAATTAGGGTTTAGTTTTTGACTACTCTGTAATAAGATAGTTTCAATAGAACAAACTGGACATTAGCAGTCGACTACTACTCTTAGTAGTCGACTACTAAGCAGAAACATGCAAACACCCGTGTATATACAAAGCTTAGCAATCGTCATGTGTTTATCATACTTAAATACAGTACAAAGTAAGTAATAACAAAACAAAAGAATAATCTCCATGATTATATAAACCCTTAATTCAACTAATTAGGTTTAATCTTCTCATTAGTCAAGAAATTGACATGTACCCTAATTATCGATTAAATTACCATGACATATTAAGCTTGAAACTTATATAATTTCGATTTTTCACATTTACAGAACCAAAATACCCAAACCTAGAGTTTAATCAGACTTAATTAACATGTAAGTTCTTTATATCACAAGGTTTGGGTTTTCAACATGATTAACACATAGAAAACAAGATACAAACGAAGATCTACACCTCTTAATGGTCATGATCATGTTATAAACAGCAAACAAAACATGTAGATCTAATATCAGATTAAGATTTTATATAAAAAATTCTCTATTAATCATGTTAAGCAGTTAGATTTAAGCATCAAAATTATATTACTTAATAAACTCATGATCTACACTATGGGTAAGGTTTGAATGTAGGAGATCTTGCCTCTATCATGGTGTTGATCTTCTAAACGTATGTGCAAAGTCCTTTCTTTAGCTACAACCCTTGATCTCTCCCTCTGCTCGATGTCACGTCTCAAAATGCCTCGAGGAACTCATAAATGGCTCTAGGGTTTAGAGGGAATGAGGTGGTTGTATCCTCTGGTGAATAATCTCAGGAATTAAGGTTTTCATGTGTTTAAAAACTGAAGATATCAATTGGGTTCGAAAACAACACAAACCTGACCCGAAAACTAAAACCTGGCACGTCAAAGAAATCCCGATAGTCGACTACTCCTTCTTGGTAGTCGACTACACTATTATATTTCAGATTCTGTCAATTGATTACGGGCTCTTAGTAGTTGACTACTCTTAACATTAGTCGACTACTAAGAGTCTGTGCAAGTTGATTCATTCTCATATTTGGGAATATATAGCCAAATTGATCTCAAGTCAATTCCTAATGTACTCAAATATCAAAATATGCTATTTATCACAGTATAACATATTAAATATTATTTATCACATAATTTTCAAATTTTTGGGGTTTTACAATTTCCTGTTATAGATAAGTCATTTTTTGTTAAGGTTATATTATATATTATAAATTTGGGCTCTTTTTAAAGAATATTTCACCTCTATCTTATAAATTATTTTAGATATGGTCATGTTACATCTAATATCACTGAGTCTTTTAACAAATTAGATATAGAAAGATTGATTGCTACAAATACTACAAATTGTAGAGCATATAGGAAAGTAAATTATGGTTCTCATAAACGATCGATGAGAGAAGGCTAGAAAATGGAATGGACTTCTTTGTCCCAAAATTGAGATGATCCCTAAAGAAACATGGAAAAATGGGTGCCTATTAGATATGCGTCAATCCGATAAAGAATTATTTAAAGTACAATCCCATAAAACTTGCCAAGCAAGTTTGGAGCACAACGCATGCATGTGCCATGAGTGGGACGTAACTCATGTTGCTTATAAATATGCTTGTGCAACTATTATATTTATGGAGATACATCTACCAATTCTGCAACTAGAGGTCAGATCTAGATTTTATCACCAGTTAACAAAAAAAGGGGAGAAATAAACTAGACAAATCAACAACATAGCTATTTATGCACGTCCAGTTAAATGCTCTTGATGTCATATGGAAGGTAATAACCATGCAACATGCAACGAACCTATTGCTGATTGATGGACCACGTTTATTACTATCAAACTTTTGGATGTGTTTTATTGACTTTTAAGTGTTCTACTTGTATTTTACAGACTGTGTATTAACTTTTCACATTCCTTGTTATTGTTAAGAATTGTCTGTTAAGGTTATTCCATATTTGTTTACTGTTTGACACTGCCTATTAATATTCACAGTTTGGTTGTTAAAGTTATAGGGCATGTGTAAAGTATACGTTATTCAATTTGGGTTATGAGGGCATGACTACCGATTATTGAGGAGTTTAGAAACCTATCATTAGGAGCACTTTGGGAATTAAGGGTGCTCTTTCTCTCACTGCTTACTTGACAGTGTGATTGGGCCTTAAACACAAATACAATTTGTATTTAGAGTTGAAACACATGACCTAAAATACAACGGGCTCACTCACTTAGGCTTTTTAGTATTGGGGCATTGGCGCTACGTTTCCATAAATTATATATTAGGTAAATAATTATTAGTAGTAAATTATTAATTAACTGACTAACTAAATAATAAAAATTAATTACTTCATAGTAATTATGGTTATTAATTACTAATATTTGAACTAATTAATTAATTTATATTGAAATTTTTATTATTAGTAAAATTATTAATTAGTTAATTAAAAATTAATTATTCATAATAACAAATATATATAATTAAAATATTTTTTTATATATTTATATTAATTTTGGCTATTAATTGCTAATATTGATATTAATTAATTAATATCAATAAGATTTTGCCTTATGCAAGGGTTTGCACCCCTCGCCTCAATACTCCATCTTGGCCCACCTAGCAAGGTCATCTATGAATGAGAAAAGAGAATCATTCTTGCTCATGTTAGGAATCTCAAGAAGTGACTCTGAAAATTCTTTAACATAATCTTGAATAGTACCCTTTTGAGTGAGGTAGTGAAGCTTACCTCGGGCCTCACCTTCAGCATTCTCTAGATAGAATTGCTTTTTAATCTTCTTTTTGAACTTCTCCCATGTGTCAATGGAACATGTTCCCTTTAATATCCTCACACAGTCGGCGTCACTATAGCATTATGACCTCTTGGAGATAGAGAGGCACAATGCATAACTTGGAGGTATAATCAATGTAGCCCATAGCGTCGAAGTACCTCTCTAGGTTCTACAAGAATCTATCGATCTCCCTAGCATTGCAATCACCACTGTAAGCTTTAGGTTTAGAAATATCTACCTTGGGCATGGATAGGTGAGTGGCGACAACTCTATTGCTCATCACAACTCTGTGTTGGTGGAGCTCCCCTTTTAGCTCTCCCAACTCATTCAAGAATGCCTTCACTTGTGCCTCGAAGCTCTCACATTGTTGCTCCAGAGCTTCATCCTTCTGTTGCAACATACCAGTGATGGAGTCTAGAGCTTTTTGCATCTCCCCACAAAGCACATCACCACCTGACTCAAGCTTCTTGATTAGCTCATTGTTGGAGCTTTTGAGCGACTTGGACAATGGAGATGTTGCCTCTCTCCAAAAGCTTGCTCATATGACACTTTGGAATTCAACATATTTCTCCTACACGAATCGTTGCTCTGATACAAACTACAACAATTGCTTTCTTTCTCTCTTTCTTTTTCTTTTCTTTTATTTTATTCTTGTTTGCTTCCAAAGTTGGCACATTCGTGTGCCACTTAGCACACTTTTTCACCTAACTCAAAGGTTACTAAGTCAGCCTTAACACTTGATCACTCAAGAGAATAAGGAGAAGCTTGTTTGGGAAGGAACCTCCCTTTATTTCATTTCTAAACTTACAAATGAGGGGATCTTACCTCCAATTTATAAGCAAAGCCCCTTTACAATCCATGGCTAGGATCTCTTCTCTAGAGACTTTCATGCAAATCAATGGTTAGGATTTAATCTCTAGAATTTTCCATACAAATATCCACTTATGCCTTGTAAAAATATCTAAGTTTCTAGAAGCTTCTATGGAAATATCTAATCCTTCTAGTATCTTCACATGAAAATATCCAAACCATCTAGAAGCTCCTGACATAAGTATCTAGAAAACTCATAAAACATCTTCATTCATCAGCCCTCTAGGGAATTCTAGAGAAAGTGCTTTCATGGATTCAAGTGACTAATTAGAGGTCCCAAAATGAAGTGGTTGTGATACATGTGGGTTGTGCTAGCGCATACCATCTGTAACCCGACACCGATCATAACGCTCCAGCCAACAATCAATATGGAAGCATAGCCTGTGAAAGCATTACCAAGCATCCAACCATAACTTAGCCCTAAAAGAACTCAGCCATTACTTAACCTACCTAGTTTTGGTTGCTTTATTGTTTGACAAAAAAGGGACCAAAGTTGGCCCAGTTTTTGCAGGAAAAAAAATAACATGTGACCAGTTTTAGTTTGGACTACCTCTCCCCCAGATCTAAACTAAACCTACTTTTGAACAAAACAGGGTAGGTTTGCTCTTGGTCTAGTTTACCATAGATTGCCAAATAGATCCTTAATCTTAAGGTTAACTGCACTTAAATACCCGGTAATTTCACATCCTTTGAACATATATAACCCAATTGTATTTGGCTGTACTTATATATCATAAAAAATTTAAAAGTTACAAGTTCATACCATTGTTACTAAACTGTTAGAATATTTTTGGAATATTTCCTTAGGAGAGACATGCGATATTCTGAGACACTCCTGATCTCTTAAGTTTGTCTAATTTTTTAAACATACCCTTATGCCAATTTAGCATTGTTTTATCTCACTTTATCCTAAGTCTCACATTTTCTCTAATTTCTCCCTAATTTTTTAGGAAATTATGAAGGTAGCTCCAGATTCTTAAGCTTTTGTTAAATCAAATCAAAAAAAAATAAGAAACTAATCTTCATAAATCTCAACAATATAAGCTATAAAACTTAATGCACAAAGGATCATTTATATAAACAATAGAGAAATCCAAAATGATAACAATACTTTTCAAATACAACAACCTTCATGCTCTAAACTACATCAGGAACCTCGATTCATTAGAGCAGCTCCAACCGGGCTGTATTTCTTCAAAATACAGCCCGGTTGAGCTCCAACCGGACTCCAATTTTTGGAGTCTGGCTGCAAAAACTCCCACCCGGCTACATATTTGGAGTTTTTGCTCCAAATATGCAGCCCCCCTCCATTTCACTATTCCCCCTAAAAAATAACAATAATACCCTTCTAACTAACTAATTATTTTTAGATATTTAACTTAAAATCAACATAAGTTTATTTCTACTAATTATTTTTAAATAAAAATTTTACAGTTGGAAATGTTTTGTTGATACCTTCAAAATGAGACTAATATTGAATAATATTAATTGAAATATAAAATTTCAAGAACCAAGTAATTAAAAATGAAAAAGTCATTATTTCATTAGTAAAAAAAGTTGCATCGCTTCATTTCCATGTCTTTCCCACAAATGTTCAATCAATGCATTTCGAAGTGCAAAATGAGCTTCTTTTTTTTCAACCTCTTATGTCGAGCAAGAAACCGTTGGCATCGTTCAGTTTCCGTTATCTCCATATTTTCAGCATTCGGAATTGATTGTGGAGTTGAAATGACAACATCTTCTTGCTCGTCACGTTCATCTTCGACAATCATATTGTGCATTATAATACAAGCAGTCATGATATCATGCAGAGTTCGTTTATCCCAAAAACGGGCTGGCCCCTTGATGATAGCAAATCGTGATTGGAGAACACCGAATGCCCGCTCAACATCTTTTCGACATGCTTCTTGCATCATTGCAAAATATTGTTTCTTTTTATCATCGAAATTAGAAATGGTTTGAACAAGTGTTGGCCATTTCGGATATATGCCATCGGCCAAATAATAACCGACATCATAATTTTTTCCTTGAATTGTGTAATGAGCAGGAGGAGCAATATCTTGTGATAGATTGTCGAACAAATTAGACGACTGCAATACATTAATATCGTTATTGGATCCTGGCAAGCCAAAGTATGTATGCCATATCCATAGATCATATCATGCTACTGCCTCAAGAATAATGGTTGGACCTCCATGACGACCTGAGTATTATCCTGCCCATGCTGTTGGACAATTTTTCCATTGCCAATGCATACAGTCTAGACTTCCTAACATTCCTGGAAAACCTCTTTCTTCCCCCTTTTGCAAAAACCTTGCAACATCGTCGACATTGGAGGTCCTCAGATATTCATCTCCATATACTTCTGCAATTACTCTACAAAATCTCTTTAAATATACAATTGCAGTTGACTCACCGATCCTAACATATTCGTCAGTACTATCTGCTGATGTTCCATACGCCAACATGCGAAAAGCCGATGTAACTTTTTGTAAAGTTGATAGCCCAAGTTTGCCGACACCATCCATCTTCTGTACAAAGAAGTTGTCATGCTCACATACCGCCTCGACTATACGAAGGAATAAACTCCTGTGCATCCGGAACCTTCTACGGAATAGGTTTGCACCATATGTAGGGTTATCAGAAAAATAGTCATGGTAAAGTCGAGAATTACCTTCTTCCCTCCCGCGATTGATCACCAAATGACCAGGAACTGAGCCAATACGCTTTGGCCGCTCTGCCTCTTGAGAGAGATAAGTCATTATTTTATTATTAGAGGCATGTACGCGAGCTAAGAGTTCATCTTCCTTCTCCCATTGTGTCATATCTTCCTCCCAATCTTTAATGTACTGAGACCATATTTCGTCGTCAGAAGAAGAAGAAGAAGAAGAAGGTAGATGTGATGGTCCGGCTCTATAGTTCATTGATGAAGAAGTTATGTATAGAAATAATCATATAAGTTGTGAGTTATTTAGAGATGGATGTAATGTCATTATATAATATGACTCCCCGCATTGGATTCTTTTCAGCATTGGCTTCTCACCCCCCACATTGGATTCCTTTCATGTTGGAGACTCCCCACATTTGATTCTTTTCAGCATTGGCTTCTCACCCCCACATTGGATTCCTTTTGTGTTGGAGACTCCCCACATTGGATTCTCCTAGTATTGGAGACTCCCCACATTGGATTCCTTTCTTGTTGTAGACTCCCTACATTGGATTCCTGGTGTTGAAGACAACCCATATTTGATTCCTTTCGTGTTGGAGATTCCCCACATTGGATTCTTTTTAGCATTGGCTTCTCACCCCCCCATATTGGATTCCTTTCGTGTTGGAGACTCCCCACATTGGATTCCTTTCAGCATTGGCTTCTCACCCCCCCCCCCCTCTTTTCAGCATTGGTTTCTCACCCCCACATTGGATTCCTTTTGTGTTGGAGACTCCCCACATTGGATTCCTTTTGTGTTGGAGACTCCCCACATTAGATTCTCCTGGTGTTGGAGACTCCCCACATCTGATCCCTATATAATACTTGCATAATTTTCATATCTCCGCCACAACTCTTCTTATTCTATATTCATAACTCTTTACATTCCTCCTTAGATTATGGCATCTAGTCACGAAAAATCTTTTTTACAAGAAGAAGACCAAGTTTTATGCGCCACGTGGCTCGAAATTTCTCAAGATCCAAACATGGGTTCTAATCAAAAGAAGGACAAGCTGTGGGAACGAATTTCTGCTTTATTTCATGAAAGAACTTCCAATATTTGTAATGCTCAAAGGACTCCGAAGTCTCTTTCATGCCGAATGCAATTAATTATGAAGGCCATCAGTAAATTTTGAGGATGTATTCGACAAGTCGAGCGCTTAAATCCAAGCGGTGCTTCTGAGCTTGACATTGTAAGTATTTTGAATAACATAAATCTTGATTATCATCTACTATCATGTTATTAATAAATGTTTCTTCCTCTCTTGTGGTAGATGAAATGTGCTAGGATAATATTTGCAGTAGATCCAGAAGAGAGAAAGGGGTTTCTATTTGATCATGTTTGGTCAATTTTAAAAGATGCAGAGAAATGGGCAAATATAAGTGTCAGATCGCCTGCAACTTCCAAAACTTCAAAGTCCCGCTCATCTCAGGGATCAGATTGAAGTTCTCCTGTCGTCGACTTAAATGACGATAATGAGGAATATACTCATAATGACGAAGATATGATAACAAGTCGACCGACAGGAAGGAAGAAAGAGAAGATGAGGAGGCGACAAGCAACTGAATCCAACCTCGACTTGGAAACTCTCAATAAAAGCAATCAAAAAATTGTCGATATTTTAAAAAAAAGTCATGGAGAACGAGAAAATGATAGAATAGCAATGCACCAGATTATGATGTTAAGGGCCGAAAACGAAAAGAAAAAATTAGATATTCAAAGGGAACGCCAGGAAAGTAAGATTATGTTGATTAATTTTGATACTATTACTGATCCTTCGGAACGCGAGTATTTTCAAATTAAAAAATAAGAGATTTTAAATAGAAACACAACCGGAGGTTCTTCATCTGATATTCCTAATCCTGAATATAGTTATGCAGGAAGTCAATACGGAATACCTGACTACAGAAGCGGTGGATATGGAGGAAATGACCTGCCCGATTTTTAGTTTGTTTCATGTACTTTATATTTCTATGTATTGCCGCTGAATGTAATATATAAAATTTCATCATTCGGAGTAGCTGTGAAGGTTGTTCCAAATATTATGCTATATTTTCTGCTTTTTAAAATTTAAAGGCTCTTATCTATGTCTTATTATCAATTTATTAAAGATAATTACTTTTATTTAAATAATGAGTATATTATATATTATACTTTTAGTATTAATTTATAATATATTTTATATTTTAAATTAATTCATATAATTTTTTAACATTTTATATTTTTTATATTTTCAAATCTATTTAAAGTATTATAAAAGAAATCAATTAAAAATGCAAATAGAGTTTCATATAGAGGGGGTGGTTGGAGTGCCCCCCTCTAAAAAAGCATATGCCCAAGAATATGCTTTGGGGAGGCTGCATTTTGCAGCCTCCCCATTGGAGTTGCTCTTAATATATAAAGTTAGACTCCTTCTTTACATCAGCCACAACGAAGAGTGGATGCAGCTAGAATTTGAAATTAAACCTAGAGTATAATGAAATAAAACTAGACATAACAAGAAAGTAAAGACACCTAGTGGCATGTTTTCCCTTCATACGTCTTGTTCATCCTTAGTTATGATCTATTTCTCTAATAGAAAGATGTAGCATGTCGCTTCATAGAGGCGAGAACTGTAGAAGCTTTAGTAGCTATCACACCCCGAGATCTAGTATCTCACCGTGAGCATGTGACTCAGCTAGGCAACATATGCAATCGGGCCATACTCTACCCAAAAGCATGTAGTTAAGCCGACATGAGATCCGTACATACATCATCATATCTTCAGAAACAACATAATAGAATGTAAACATATACAAACATGAAATACTAGAAGAAGCAATAACTTAATATCAAGCAATAAAAATTTGTCCCAAGATTGAATGTCAATGTAGCTAGAAAGAGTATTACATATTCAACAACTAGAAGATGTCGAACACATACATAAAAATACCCCCCAAACACGCACACTACAAATACATGTCTAATAACAAAAGTAGTAAAGAGTAGATAAATGTATCCAATTAACATGGTCACGTATACTAGTCCAAGTTTATATGTTGAAATAGAAGTGATAGATAGATAGATAGATGGAAAACATGATACTCCATGTGCTAATCCATACCTAATAGCCTCTTAGGAGTGAATGTCACTCATCATTGACGGGCCTGATTCAAGAGAGGGATGCCTTGGGATAGACATTTGAGTAAGGCTAGGCATCAGCCAGTTCGAACCACCATAACTTAATTTGCAGTCTTTCAACCGTATTCGTGGCTAACTAGGCATCCTTCTGAGGATATGAAGTTGGCAAAGGTACCCAAATCAGTCTTCCTTCGATCTTGAATATTCATTCTTTTGTTTTCATAAATTTATTCATACATGGTTTTGATGTTTGAGTAATGAGATATTATTTCATAATGACATATTAATATGTGTTCTCATTATCTTGTTTGTATGTGAGTTATGTTTAGCATATCTTTTATTTATGCTTACTCACATATTTTTACCTTAGCATTCATTTCATATATCCATTAAGGCATTTTGATAGGGCGAGCAATCCCTATACTTGTTTTATACTCACCCATGCTTATTTGTAGGGGGAGCTTTCTCTCTCTTCATCTTTTGTCCCCTTTTTGATGTTCTCAAATGGGGAGAAATATTGTGAGTATATCTTGTTTTGGTTATATGCATGATAATTCTAATTTATATATTAACTTCCTTTCATGCATATATCCTTTTTGTAAATTGTTTATCATCATCAAAAAGGGGGAGATTGTTGGCCTCTTTGTTTTGATGATGTTTAACAAATAATTTACCACTAATATTGTTTGTCTAGTGTTTGTGCTTATCTATTTATTATAGACAAACAACATGTTGGAGGTTGGATGGAATTGCGCATTCACGATCATATCTAATGGAGGTTGGCAGAATGTGGTATGAAGCCTACGTAATTCAGGTTCAAGATCCAAGTTCAAGTTTCATCCGCAAGTGTACCAAGTCAAGCTTATTGAAGATCAAGATTGCTTGGGTAACATTTAGTTTAGGTGTTATATTATGTGTGTTGGTACTTTAAGCTCAATCATACACACACATACACGTTTTGGTTTTTCTATGTATATATATAGTCATATATATACATACATGTTTTGGTTTCCAAGTATATATAAATATGAAATTACATCCTTCATATTTATTGTTTTGGTTTTTCAAGTTTAAATATGAAACAATTGAATATAATTGGAAAATACTTTTTTGTTTCATGTTTATATGCTTATATATAATTTTATCAATATCAAGTGTATATTTAATAAAATCATATTTATTGTTTTTGAAAAGTTTGCAAAGATATGCAATTTTATGAAAATATTGTATTCTCAGTTTTTGGACTTAGCAATAGTTATATACATATTATATTAAGTCTACAAAATTATTTTGTAATGTTTCAAAACATGGTTAAGCTAAAATGTTAAAACTCATGTGTTTACATTTTCATGTTTTGGACTATTTTGCAAAATAATGATATTTTTCATTTGGGAGGTCCTTTTTGAAAACCAGTCTTTGTGGCATGTTTATTATCATATATACAATCATTTCCCAAAGTTTTATATTTTTCTGAATTTGTTTGATATTTTTAAACAAGGTTTCAAAATCAGAAAATAGTTTTTTTGCATATATCTGTTTGCGGTCGACCGCTACGGTCGACCGCCTTTGAGTCCATAGACTCAGCATGTTTTTCAGGTGCTCGCGGTCGAACGTGGCGGTCGACCGGATAAAGTCCAGAGAGTTTTGTGGTTGATCGCCACGGTTGACCGAATGTTTTCCAGAGACCAGATGTTGGCTTTGTGCTGCTCGCGGTCGACCGCGAAATTCCCTCGGTCGACCACCAATCGCCCAACGGCTCTATTTTTATAGAATCATAAATCTGATTCTCTGGGATTTTTGTTGAATTGTTTTGGGGTTTTGGCTGTTGGTTTCTCTTCCTATGTAAACCCACAAACCCCCCACTACCAGAGTAACAATAAGAGTATTTTAAACAAGTTTAAGAAAGTTTTAAATAAGGGTTTATGTTTGGTTTAAGTTTGTTTTAAAAGCTTTTAAGCAATTAAGAGTTTAATTTTGTGAAATTAATTTCACAAGAGCTAGAAGAGATCATCACTTGGTGTTTGAGCTTCAAATCATCTCTCTCTCACTCTTGGCATTTATTGGAGAAGTTTTCTAAACTCAATCTAGCTTTACTTTTATATTGTTTGATTATCATTCTATTAAGCTAGTATTTATATTTGAGTTTAGTTGATTTAATTTCACTCATTGTTTACACACACCCACTTGAGCTTATTGTATTTACATTCATAGTATAATTTGGGTTGTGGATTTGTGACATTGAGAGTGAGCTTAATTGTGTTCTCATCTATTGTAGAGAACAACTATTATTGTATTCGTGCTTAATTGTGGGATTCACTTTGTAATACACTTGTACACCGAGAGAAGTGTGTGGTGTGAGTCGGGGATTGTCCCAAGAGGAGTAGGGTAGGTAACATACCTAGAGAGAGGTTATAATTCCTAACACTTGAGGGAGACACGTCTGTGACCAACACTTGAGAGGGTGTAGAGTGGGATTGCAAGAGTGTTGATTGTAAAGTTTTTGGTTAGCTAGAAAACCGAGTGTAAGATGTAAATATTATTCGAGTGAACGTAAAAAACCCGGTTGTGATAGTGGATTTCTCCCCGGGAGTGGGGAGCGGAGACGTAGGACGGAAGGTCCGAACTCCGTGATCATATTGTGTGTTTGCATTGTTTATATTACCCTATCACAATTGTATATTTAGTTTAGATTGTTTACCCTTGTGTTAATTTATAAATCCTTGCATATACTTCATCATATACCTCTTTGCTATGATATATCTCTTTGTTCATATTGCATATTCTTGCTCATAACATATTATATATCTATCTTGTAAGAATAATTTATTAATTAGTTTTATTTGGTATAAAATCGGATTAGAATAGCATAAGACCCTAATCACCCTCATCTAGGGTCTAACACCCTCAATCCTAGGAACGGTAGGTGGTGCCTCTATCCTCTGCTGCTGCTGGCCGTAACCACGGTCTTGCTGCTGCTGGCCAGTTTTGTTTTCTCAGGGCATTTCGGTTGATCGATTAGAACTTAAATTTTTAGCTGATTTTCTCAGGGTGTTTCAGTCGATCGACAACTTGTATTTGGTCGACCAATGCACATCCTTTTGTCGATCGACCATTGTCATCCGATCGACCGAACTAGTAGTCGTTGGCATAACGGCTAGTTTTCCAGATTTTGTATTTTTATTATTTTTGTTGTTTTGTGATGGTTTCTTGGGATGGTTTCTTCTACCCTATATATACCCCCATTATATTTAACACTACTATTAACCAAGAAAGTTTTAATCAAGTTTTACAAGGGTTTAAAATTTTTTTTAAGTGTTGTTTTATAAGTTTTTGTGAAGAAACTTTCACAAGAGAAAGAGGAGATTGATTCTATCGGTTTGAGCTTCATTTTCATCCATCTCTCTTTCTTAAATTTCAGAGAAGATTTTTCTAAATTAAATCTCTACCCTTATACAATTATTTTCTATTTATTCATTTTATTAAGCTAGAATTTACATTGAGTTTAGTTTTGATTATTGCTCTTTGTTCACACACATCCCTATTGAGCTTTTAGTATTTTCATATGCTATATTATTGGGTTGTGGTGAGTGATACATTGAGTGTGAGCTTCATTGAGTTCTCATCTTGTTAGAGAACAAAATCTTTGTATTTGAGAATATTTGTAAGGATCACTTTATAATACACAAGTACACTGAAAGGAGTGTGTGGTGAGAGATGGGGTCAATTCCAAGAGAGTGGCATCGGTAGTAAGAGATGTTGTAAATCCGAGCACTTGAGGATGACGACATGGGCTAGGTCTACACTTAGAGGGTGTGTTGTGTGATTGCATTATGAGTATTGTAAATGTTTGTCAGTGAGCGTTGAAAACCGATTTTATAGTATCTTTTGAGATAGTGGATTTTATTGTAAATTGTTTGTTTGATTGTCTCATTACGCACTATCTCATTTGTTTAGTAGTTCATCGCCCTCGTTTAATTTTATATACTTGCTCATATCTCCTTGAATATCATACTTGCAAGAATAATATTTTGATAAAGTTTATATTAACAATAAAATCGGATTAGATTAGCACATTACCCTATTCACCCCCCTCTAGGGTAATTTTATACTATTTATGAACGTAGTCCAACACTTGACTTTCTTATACAGCAGCATATATTTTAATGAGGCTTTCACAGGTTTGTACTTTTGCTTCCTTGCTACCTACTAGAGGGTAGAGTGAGATACTATGGTGATACATATACTATTTGTTTTGGATGAGATATTGATGGTGTGTTTTTCCTTGCTAATTATTTGTTTATTTATAGGATTTGGAGTTGATACTTAGTGATCAACAATTTGAGATACATGGTATATATATGAGGGTTTCCTTGTTAGGATTATTTTACTCAATGTACTCATCTCATGTTGTGGATTTCTAAATCTTAACTCCTCTTAGCATAGGATATATGAATCATATATTTTATGATTAGTATTTTTATGCACCTAATATAGAACCCCAAAATTTTGAATATTTTATAATAAATAATAAATGTGTTACATTATGATAAATGATATTTATTAATATTTGAGTATGCTAGGAATTGATTTGAGATCAATTCAATGTATATATGTGAATATAGAAGTGATATCATGCACATTGCACGGGCATGAATCTGGGAAAATGACTAGTTAAAAGTATATATATTTTACACATCGAATCAGTTAGAATCTGGAAAAACGTAAAAGAACAAAGTTGTAGACCTCTTCAATATCTTTCCAACAAATCTTATATCACCTCATTCTGAGGTCAGACATGAAAATTATGGTCAAAATACCAAAGTTTATTTTCCTAGTCGGACTATGTTTCCTGGTTCGGGTCAAACATGTTTGTTCAAACAGGTTATTTTCCTAGTCGGACTATGTTTCCTGGTTCGGGTCAAACATGTTTGTTTTGGGTTTGTCTCTATAAATACCTATACTTTTCACAAAAATTCCTCTCTTTTATCATATCTATGAACCCTAGTAGCCACCCTCTCCCCTGAAAAACCCTAGATATTTTTCTTATGAATTTTCAGAGCTTTGTGAAGCATAATACCGACATGATGGCGAGATCTTCGACGTGTGACAAGGGAGAACGGGTTGTTTGTACTCGTGGATTACTTGTTGTTTATTTTAGAAGCTTAGAATGATGTTTAAGGCAAGATTATCTTCATCCAAACCCATCCTCATAGTTAAATAACTAGTTTAGATGTTTAATATGTTTTTTCATGTTTAAATCTTAACTTGTGGTGTTATAAATCCGATTTTTTTTATGTTGAAACTTAAACCAATGCTAGATTAGTAACCTTTTCTTACCATTTATGATAGTATCATGATCATGATCATTAGGGTTATTCATAATTTCGTTTATATCTGAGAAATTTAAGAGATGAACTAAATATATATTTTCTGCAGAAAACTACAGCACTTGTATAATCTTTAACAGAGATTTTGAGATAACAAATAAATACCAAATTTAATCAAATCAGTTCCAAATGAAAGTTATATGTATCCAGTTTCTAAAACAAAAAACTATTCTTAAAAACAGTTTGTATAGAGAAATATATGTTCTTTTAACTAACAACATATCCTACAGAAAAACTGTTGCACATGTATAATATTTAACTGGAGATTTAGGATAACAAATAAACTCCAAACTAAAATATACATATGCCAATTGAAAGATGTGTGAATCTAGTTTTCAAAATAGAAAACTATTTCTAAAAATATTTTTTTCTAGAGAAAGATATGCTCGTTTTACTAACAAAAGTCTCGTCTAATTTCCTGCTTGTTTTGTGGAGCTGTGTTGCGTCGTTTTGAGATGCGTTCGCGGAGTTTTGAGCCACTTAATATTACACGTATAGTCATGAATATGTTGTATTACGCATTTTAGAATCCCAAGGGGATTATGATAAGTTTTGATTTGATCATATTTGAATTAGATATCATTCATACACATGTTGGATGTCGTTGATGAACACAGCTCAGTACTATATGGGATAGTGTCGACATACCAGATATACAAAATTTATATATGAGAGGGATATCATTGATGAGCTCAGTTTAGTACTACATGAGGCAGTGCATCGATATTCCATATGTACAGGCCATTGAGTCTGATTTTAGGAGGCTTGATCTAGCCGTCCGTCCCTCACTAAGATGCGATGAGGCTCGTGAGCCATATTTCTAGGATGTCTATTTGGTAGTCCGTCCCGAATTCATATTACGTACTGAGATCGCGATGAGACTAATGAGCCATGTACACAGTTCAGGATACTTATAAGGTAGTTCATTGCACTGAGATAATTACTAGATAGCCTAAGTGTGGCAGATATCGGTTATGAATACGACCTATCACTGAACTATATGGCCGAGATATGTTGCTTTTGAAAGTATACAAAATTATGTGTTGGTATTTTATTCTATCTCCCTAGTGATAGTGGAAGATATCATAAATACGATGTGTTGATGTCTTAATTCTACTTTCTTTACTTCTTAGTTACGATTAATGATTAGAGATTCACAGCTTGAGACATATGGTATATATATATGGGTTTCCTTGTTTGGATTATTTCACTTGATGAACCAGTCTCGTGTTGTGGATTTCCAATTGTTGGTTTCATTAGATTATCTTTTCTTAGTTCGGTATTAATGTTTAGATATCTACAATTTAAGACTTATGGTATATATATCAGGGTTTTCTTGTTTGGATTATTTTACTCGACGTACTACGTCTCGTGTTGTAGGGTTCTAAATGTTAATCCCACTTAGATACGGAGAAAATGAATCTAGGTAGACTATGCTTAATAGATAGAGTCTTCACTCCATCTAGTAGCCCTTCCTCTGTGAGCGGATGGAGGTAATCTTGCTGTAGTGCTCTGACGTTCTTGTTGTTATTCTTTTTTTTAATTACTTTTCAGGTAGTTCAAAGTTTCAGAGAGCAGGAGGGTGATGAAGTTCTGGCATAGTCACTGTCGCGTATTTTTACTTGTAGAAACTCCACTGAAATTTTGAGTTTTATCCAGACATTAGAGTTTCATTTTTATATTGTAAAGGCAGTGTACCTTAGTATGATTTTTAGTTGATTTATGTTGAGACATTTTTATTATTCAGATATCAGATGTATTATAGTTGAGACGTGATTCTCTTTATTTATGAGATATCTCTTCTATATTATGTCTATTACATTTATTCGCTTTATTTTTCTTGTTTTGTACTTGCACTTCTATTTGATTCCACTAGAGGATATTGCTGTGATTGGTGAAATGTGTTTATGCACAATGTGGATGCATGTCAGGTTTGACATCTCTGGTTTCACCTTGGATTGTAGCCTTGTGTGAATCTAGGGACGTCAAAGTTGGTATCAGAGCTCTAGTTTCAGTATCCTAGGATCATTCATGTGTCAAGTCGTGGAGCTAGGATAGAGTTTTCTAGGAATCATATATAGAGTCCACTAGGAATTCCTAGAATGAGTGAGGATGTTATATACGTATATTCAAAAATTACAATTTTTTTTAACAACTACCTTACTTTGATTGAAAAGTAATTGCATGAATGATAAGTGATACAGTTTTTCCTATTGGTATATGTTATGTTATTTATGATTGGGATCTCACTTACTGTGTTAAATAAGCTCTCTTCTTGGTGTTATAAACATTGGAACAAGGATGTGGTCAAGGTAAAGCTTGTACCCGGAGAGCTGGACAAGTAGAGCCCGAGCCGCAGCGGACTCCATAGTATTTGATCAACTTGGTAACATCGATTGCAGAAGTAGAGACTAGTAACACTCAAGGAGTGAGTAACAATCCAGATTTTATTCTCTGAAGTTCCACCACCAGTTGTACCAGCCGTACCTATTAAAGAGGTAATGCCGAAGGTCTCACCATCGCCACATCCAGCTGTTAATAGAGTCACAGAGCAGGAGCTTGGCTCGGTAAGGTTGAGAAAGATATTAGAAGTTAGGAGCATACAAATTTTAGGGCACATCAGATTCAGTTACAACCTTAAATAGAGGAAATATGTGGAAAATACTTTTAGATTTACTTAATGTTGACTTAGTACATAAGCGGAGATTAGTTATATTCAGCTTAAAGGACGACACCAGAGGATAGCACCGATTCCAGTTATGCTGGAGCAGCGAATGTTAATTTCATAGAAGGATTTCATCTACTATTTCGAAAAGCAGCTAGACCTAACCTTATTGGGTAGGGAGACGTACTAAGAGTTAATTTTGGAAGCAGGATTATCCGGAGACTAGGTGAAGGACAATAAACCTTTTGCAAGGTCGGGAGGAACCCAGCAATAGGGTAAGGATTTTTTATCACCACCAGCAGATCAGTGGTCAAGCAGTAGTCGCAGGGCTATAGTTATGGTCAATAGCAGAAGATCGAGGCATCACCTACCATTCCGAGGATAGAGGGACCAGCTGGCCAGATTCGTGCTATCCAAGAGATTCTTGAGGGATAGATAGTCTCATAAATTCTACCACCAGTAGCACACAGTCGTCAGCCACCAACAGAGTTTATGCAATCGTACGGTGTGATCATGGTGCGAGCGGAACTTTCTTAGAGATTATTCATTTTCAACTCGGATCTTGTTCGATTCAGGAGCTTCTCATTCTTTATCTCTCATACATTCATGGATATGTTCCAGCTAGTTGCATATCTTTTAGATGTACCGTTATCTGTTTCTACTCCTTTAGGGGAGGTGTCCCTATTAGGGAGTATCCATAGGAGATGTTGCATCAGTCTAGATAAGTCCGAGTTTATTGTAGATCTAATTGTTTTGCAGATGTCGGTGTTCGATGTCATTCTCGGTATGGATTGGCTATCTTCCTACCATGTATTATGTTAGTATGGACTGTTTTGCTAAAACAATCAGCTTGTGAGCATCGAATGGGTCTGAGTTGATAGTAGCGACCTCACAGGACAACCAGTTTGTGGAGTCATTTCTAGCATACATTAAGGAGGTGATGATGCAGGATCGTTGTGCCAATTTGACCGAGACGTGAGTAGTCTCAGAGTACCATGATGACTTTCAAGACATACTAGGTTTACCTCCAGTGAGAGAGGTCGAGTTTTTGCATCGAGTTGAAGCTAGGTATGGCACTAATATCCCGAACACCCTATCATATGGCACCTGCTGAGATGAGGGAGCTACAGATCCAGTTAGATGAGTTATTATCTCAGGGTTTTATTCGCCAGGGTTATTCTCCGTGGGGAGCGCCGGTCCTTTTCGTGAAGAAGAAGGAGGATAGTATGCGCCTATGTATAAATTTTCATGAGTTGAACAAGGTCACTATCCAGAACAGGTACCCATTACCGAGGATTGATGACTTGTTCGACCAGCTGCAAGGATCGTAGTATTTCTCTAAGATTGATCTTCATTCTGGCTATCATCAGTTATGGGTTTGGGAGATGGATATTTCTAAGACCATCTTTCTAACTCGATATGGGTCTTTTGAGTTCCTCGTCATGCCATTTGGGCTGACCAATGCATCCAATGTATTCATGGATTTGATGAACCGGGTTTTTTGTCCATACTTGGACTAGTTTATGACCATTTTTTTTTTTGATGACATCCTTATATATTCGATTGGAGGCAGAGCACGAGCAGCATCTTCGTTTGGCATTGCAGACATTGTGGGATCATTAGTTATACGCCAAGTTCAGCAAGTACAAGTTTTGGCTTTCTGAAGTCTGATTTTTAGGCCATGTTATCAGCCAGGAGGGTATTATAGTAGACCCAACTAAGGTAGAGGTCGTACTAGATTAGGAGCCGCCGAAGATGGTTACAGAGATTCGTAGTTACCTGGGATTAGTAGACTATTATAGGAAGTTCATTCAGGACTTCTCAAAGATTGTGATGCCGCTTACACGCCTTACAAAGAATGGTGTATAATTTGTTTGGGGCACGGAGTGCTAGGAGGCCTTAGAGACTTTGAAGACTAAGTTGACTATAAGGCCAGTATTGGTTATTCCGAGCAGTGATAAGACCTTTGTCGTCTACACAAATGTACCATTGTCGAGTCTAGAGGTATTTTGATATAGACTTGGAGAGTAGTAAAATATATTTCATGATAGTTAAGGACGCATGAGAAGGACTATCCCACGCACGACTTGGAGCTAGCAGCAATCGTCTTCGCACTGAAGACATGGAGACATTACTCGTATAGAATGCAATTCGAGATTTTTTTTTGTTTTTTGGATCACCAGAGCTTGAAATATCTTTTTCTCAGAAGGAACTAAATCAAAGACAGCGACGATGGATTGAGTTTATTAAGGGTTATGAATTTGTGATTTAGTATCATCCGAGGAAGACGAATGTTGTAGTAGACGCGTTGAACAGAAAGCATCATCACAGGATTACAGCTTTGAGGTGCTTGTTGTATTGGGATCTTCACAACCTTAGACAATTCAACTTTAGGCCAGAGATTGGTGGAAACAGTATACTTATGGGGGCTATGTTTATACAGCCATCTTAGAGTGATAGAGCAGTCAGAGCTCAGCTAGAGGACTCTTGGATTCAAACCCGAAAGGGGGAGACTTTCAAAGAACCAAAATCTAATTAGATCATTAGAGTAGATGGAGGCCTTCGAATGAAGGGTCGATTAGCTATGCCAACTAGTGCAGAGCTAAAGAAGGAGTTGCTTGATGAGGCGCATCGTTCTAGGCACGCAGTGCATCCATGCACAACAAAAATATACAAGGACCTGAAGAGACACTTTTGGTGGAGCGGCATGCGTAAAGTGATTGCAGAGTATGTGGCTAAGTGTTTAATTGCCAGAAAGTGAAGGCAGAACATCAGAGACCAGTAGGAACTCTACAGCCTTCACCCATTCTGAAGTAGAAGTGGGCAGATATTTCTATGGACTTTATTATAGGATTACCAAGATCAAAGAAGGAGAATGATTCAATTTGGGTAATAGTAGATCGGTTGACGAAGTCAGCACATTTCATACCAGGAAAAGATGACTTACACGGTCGAGACTTATGCGAGGATATTCATCCAGGAGAAAGTGAGATTACATGGAGTTCAAGAGACGATTGTATCAGATCAAGGCTCAGTTTTCACTTCGTACTTTTGAAGGAGCTTCCAGAATTCTTCCGGTAGCCAGTTGTCGTATTCTTATGGTTTTCACCCGCAGACAGATGGATAAATGGAGAGAGAGTCAATCAAGGGTTGGAGGATATATTGCGGGCTTGTGTTATAGATTTCCAAGGCAGTTAGGAGGACTACATCCCATTGATTGAATTCACTTGTAATAACAGTTACCAAGTGACAATTGGTATGGCACCATATGAGGCATTATACGGGAGGCCTTGTAGATCGCCTAGTTGCTGGGTAGAACCAAAGGACAACCTATTGCTTAGATCGGAGTTAGTGAGACAGACTATAGAAAAAGTAGCAATAATTCGGGAGCGTATTTTGCAGCACAGAGTTATCAGAAGAGTTATGCAGATCAGAAACAATGACCATTGGATTTCTAGGTTGGGGACTATGTATTATTGAAAATATTACGAATGAAGGGAGTTTAGCGATTTGGTAGACAGGGGAAGCATTCTCTGAGGCATATTGGTCCATTCAGGAGAGTGGAGCGCTTTGGAGCCATTTCATACCGGCTAGATCTTCCAACATTGATATTAAGTATACACGATGTCTTCTATGTTTTGATACTTAAGAAACATCTACGTGACGAGGAGAAGCAGCGAGTGTTAGACACGCTAGAGGTCGATATTCTTGATGATATGACTATTATTGCAATTCCTATGTGTATTCTTGCCAAGGAGAACAAGAGACTTAAAAACAAAGTGATATCTTTAGTTAAAGTTCAATGGAATCGGAAAGGAGCTGGGGAAGTTTCTTGGGGCATGATGAGGATATGCGTCGCGACAACTTGCACCTATTTACTTGCACCTATTTGAACAAGTAAATTGTTTGGATATGATTTGTCGATGTTTATGATTATCTATATGTTCATATCTATACTTAACGCTAGAATTGTGGTATTAGCACTTAGCTCCTAATTATTCGGAACATATGATATATATATGGGGGGTTCCTTATTTTTTACCCGAAGTACTTGTTCTGCTTAGTTAGGGGTTAAGTCGAAGTATTTACATTCTAGATAGTTAAGTATAGATATTGAGGAAGATTCTTAGGAGAGCGAAGATGTTATGCATCGCGACTACCCGCACCTGTTTGAATAGGTAAGTTGATTGATTTTGATTGGTGTTTATGATTACCCATATGGTAATATTTATATTTAATGCTAGAATGGGGGTGTTAACACTTAACTTCTAATCATTCGGAACACATGGTATATATATGAGGGGTTCCTTATTTGGATTTTTCACCCGACGTACTAGTTTCATTTAGTTAGGGGTTAAGTGGGAATATTCACATTCTAGAGTGTTAAGTGTAGATATTTTAATATTTTGTATTTGAAGATTTATGGTAATGTATTATTAATCTCAAAGATATGTTTGCGGAATTTCGGGGACGAAATTCTTTTAAGGAGAAAGAATGTAAAACCCCAAAAATTTGAATATTTTGTAATAAATAATAAATGTGTTACATTATGATAAATAATACTTATTAATGTTTGAGTATGCTAAGAATTAATTGGAGATCAATTCAATGTATATATGTGAATATAGAAGTGATATCATACACACGTGCACGGGCCTGAATCTGGGTAAAATGACCAGTTAAAAGTATATACATTTTACAAATCGAATTAGTTGGAATATAGAAATACTTAAAAGACCAAAGTTGTAGGTCTCTTCAAGATATTTCTAACAAATCTTATATCACCTTATTATGAGGTCGTACGTAAAAGTTATGGTCAAAATACTGAAGGTTATTTTCCTAGTCAGACTTAGTTTCCTGGTTCGGGTCAAACATATTTGTTTCGGGTTTGTCTCTATAACTACCTGTGTTTTTCATAAAAATTCATCTCTTTTACTATATCTATGAACCCTAGCCGTCACCCTCTCCTCTCAAAAACCCTAGATCTTTTTCTTATAAATTTTGAGAGCTTTGCGAAGCATAATACCGACATGAGGGTGAGATATTCGACGTGTGACAAGGAAGAATGAGTTGTTTGTACTTATGGATTGCTTGTTATTTATTTCAGAAGCTTAGAATGACATTTAAGGTGAGATTATCTTCATCCAAACCCATCCCCATAGTTAAATAACTAGTTTAGATGTTTAATATGTTTTTTCATGTTTAAATCTTAACTTGTGGTGTTAAAAATTAGATTTTTTTATGTTGAAACTTAAACCAATGCTAGATTAGTAATCTTTTCTTGCCATTTATGATAGTATCATGATCATGATCATTAGGGTTATTCATAATTTTATTTATATATAAGAAATTTAAGAGATGAACTAAATATATATTTTCTGCAGAAAATTACAGCACTTGTATAATCTTTAACAGAGATTTTGATATAGTAAATAAATACCAAATTTAACCAAATAAGTTCCAAATGAAAGCTATAGGTATTTAGTTTTTAAAATAGAAAACTATTCTTAAAAGCAGTTTGTATAGAGAAAGATATGTTCTTTTTACTAACAACATATCCTACAGAAAAACTGCTACACATATATAATGTTTAACTAGAGATTTGGAATAACAAATGAACTTCAAACTGAACCAAACTTATGCCAATTGAAAAATGTGTGAATCTAGTTTTCAAAACAGAAAACTATTTCTAAAAATAGTTTTTCTAGTGAAAGATATACTTATTTTACTAACAGAAGTCCCGTTTGTTTTCCTACTCATTTTGTGGAGCTGTGTTGCACCGTTTTGAGATACGTTCGTGGAGTTTTGAGCCGCTTGATGTTACACGTATAGTCATAAATATGTTGTGTTATGTATTTGAGAATCCCAAAGATTATGATGAGTTTTGATTTGATCATATTTAAATTAGATATCGTTCATACACATGTTGGATGTCGTTGATGAGCATAACTCAGTATTATATGGGATAGTACATCGACATACCAGATATACACAATTTATATATGAGAGGGATATCGTTGATGAGCTCAGTTCAGTACTACATAAGGTAGTGCGTCGATATTCTACATGTACAGGCCATTGAGTCAGATTTTAGGAGGCTTGATCTAGACGTCAGTCCCGCACTAGGGTGCGATGAGGCTCGTGAGTCATATTTCTAGGATGCCTATTTGATAGTCCGTCCCATACTCATATTGCGTACTGAGATCGCGATGAGACTAATGAGCCATGTACACAGTTCAGGATACCTACAAGGTAGTTCATTGCACTGAGATAATTACTTGATAGCCTAAGTGTGGCAGATGTTGATTATGAATACGACCTATCACTGAACTATATGACCGAGATATGTTGCTTTTGAAAGTAAAAAAAATTATGTGTTAGTATTTTATTCTATCTTCCCAGTGATAGTGGAAGATATTATAAATATGATGTGTTGATGTCTTAATTCTGCTTTCTTTACTTTCTAGTTGGGATCAATGATTAGAGATTCACAACTTGAGACATATGGTATATATATGAGAGTTTCCTTGTTTGGATTATTTCACTCGGCGTACCAGTCTCGTGTTGTAGATTTCCAATTGTTGGTTTCATTAGATTGTCTTTTTTTAGTTCGGTATTAATGTTTAGATATCTACAATTTGAGACTTATGGTATATACATGAGGGTTTCCTTATTTGGATTATTTCGGTCGACGTACTACGTCTCGTGTTGTAGGTTTCTAAAGGTTAATCCCACTTAGATACGGGGAAAATGAATCTAGGTAGACTATACTTAATAGATAGAGCATTCACTCCATCTAGCAGCCTTTTCCCTTGGGGCGGATGGAGGTAATCTTGCTGTAGTGCTCTGACGCTCTTATTGTTGTTCTTTTTTTAAATTACTTTTCAGGTAGTTCAGAGTTTCGGAGAGCCGGAGGGTGACGGAGTTCTGGCATAGTCGTCGTCGCGTATTTTTACTTGTAGAGACTCCACTATAGTTTTGAGTTTTATCCAGACATTAGAGTTTTATTTTTATATTGTAAAGGCAGTGTGCCTTAGTATAACTTTTAGTTGATTCATGTTAAGACATTTTCATTATTAAGATATATGATGTATTATAGTTGAGACATGATTCTTTTTATATGTGAGATATCTCTTCTATATCATGTCTATTATATTTATTCCCTTTATTTTGCATGTTTTGTACCTGCACTTCTATTTGGTTCTACTAGAGGATATTGTTGTGATTGGTGAAACATGTTTATGCATAGTGTGGGTGCATGGTAGATTTTACATCTCTGGTTTTACCTTAGACTATAGCCTTGTGTGAATCCAGGGGCGTCACATCTAACCCACTCCCCCCTGGGGGTGGTGGAGATGTTCTCGCTATCGCTTTGACACTCGTTATTTTCATCTGTTTGAGGCAGTGAGTAAGGGGTTCAGAGAGTCGCAGGTTGACGGGGACTCAGCGTAGATTTTTGTCTATTATAAGTAGTTAATTAGCGCTCCATAGTAAATTATTTATGACTTCAAGTTTTCTTTTAGTGATGTATTTTATTTTGAAGGCTGAGTGCCTATGTATTTTTTAGTTGACGCTCATGTATTAGAGATTTGATGTTCTTATCCAGATGTACTCTCTTTTCTTCTATTGGAACAAAATTCTAGTTATTATTGGATGTCTCTTCTCTATACTGTGTTCCTTGTATTATCATCTTTGATATATCTGCTTGTATGCTCACTTCTTATTTTAGCATCTACTAGAGCGATATAAATGTGATGGTGAAACATGTTTATGCACAGTGTTGGGTGCATGGCAGGTTTGACATCTTTGGGTTCACCTTGGACTGCAACCTTGTGTGAAACTAGGGGCGTCACACACATACACACATTTATGTGTGTGTGTGTGTATGTGTGTGTATACACACATATACACACATAGAGGCTAAAAGACTAATTTGATCCTTGTACTATGACACCGTATTTAAATTGATCCTCACACTTTTTTTTTCTCAACTTAGTTAGTATACTCCTTGTTAGATGTAAACTTAGTCCTATCTTAACTCTATGTTAAAAATTCTATTAAATAAAATTTGAGAGGACAGTTCTACCCTAGCTTCAATTTGTTTCTTAATGTTTTGTGGTTTCTCAAATAACCTCTTTAACTTTCAAAATATCATAAAACCCCTTGAAGTTTAGGGGATCTGAGAAAACCATCATTTTCAACATTTTTTAATTAAAAAACCTAAACAACATTAACCACATTATTTTACATGTATAGGTAAAATTATGCAGAGATATTTTCGCAAGTGAAAATTGTGGTTCACACCTTTAAGGGTTTTTTGTAAAAAATGTTGAAAGCCAAAGGGGTTTTCTAAGAAACCTAAACCTTAAGGGGGATTTTGTGACATTTTAAAAGTTAAGGGGATCATCTGAAAAAACCCATACTTCAAGGGTATTTTTGAAATTTATACAAAAAATTATTTATTATATAAGAACATCAAAAAATTGATCGATCGAAGCTACTCATGTGTGAAGCTTGCGTAATATTTGTCCATTAAGTCTTTCATTTGGATCCTTAAATCATTGAAATTTCTTTTATATTTTTTTAATTCTAATGTTATTTTAAAAATAATTGAAATTGTCATTCGTTACCTTAACTATTATGACTAATTATAAAATAACTAAGAGAATACCGGAACCTAATAGCAATTTCAATAATGAGGACAAGTTTTAAAATAACATGAGGCTTTGGGGACATTGTATCAGTTTTCAACAATTGAGGAAGTAGTTTCAAAATAGTTAAGATTCAAGGGACTAATATGGAAAAGCTCAGCACGATAAAAAAAAGGGAAAAATCTCTTTTAACCCAAAGTTTTACCTGAACTTATTTAAAAACTCATTCATTTTTTCAAACACCAATAGACGCATTGTATATCATCCCACTTATTTTTAAACCCAACATGTATAATACACTCATTTTTTGTACTGTATTTACCCAATAAATTAAATCTTCCTAAACTACCCTTCATTCACAAATATAACCCATCTCCCCTCTCTCTCTCTTTCGTTTCACTTTCTCAAAGATATTAGAAGAGATTAGGGTTTCGGCAAGGAGAACTCTGGTTGAGGATCACCGGCGGCGGCGAAGGGAGTTGGATCGACGGTGAGCGACGACGGACGGCTGTTGCACAGATCTGAAAGTAGAGAACATTTGGAGGAATTTTGGTGGGCGTTGAAGAGGTAGAGCACATCAAACTCTTAGCAAATCAAGCGGGTAACACACGAATCTTCCCCTTTTCCTCTCTAATACTTGAAATTAAGCCCCTAGATCATCGAATTTCATCACAAGTTCCTCATATCACTGAGTGTTTTTATATTGCATTCCTCATATCACTAAGTTTTTTTATATTTGTCTAATGAAAAGGTTGGAACAGTAAAATGGTATTAATTCTTCAACTAGATGGTCTCTCTTCAAGTTTTATTAAGAGATTTGTCCATATAGAATTATAAACTAGGAATCTGATAAATTTCTTGTGAGGGGAAAGATGACACAAAAGATAATTTCAGAAAATGGCAAACAATTATGAAGATAAAAATTCAATTCGAAAGGATGACAAGAGAAGATAACGGAGCACTTTTGGTGTTTTTATTTTTGGCACTGGATTGTTTTCATAATTGTGGCTGGCAATGTTTGGCCTATATGCCTTCTTATTTCAAATATTGAGCAAAAAAGATCAATTTTACAAAAAACTATTATAAACTTTATACTTATATATAAAGTTTTGAGTTTGTAACACTATATACAATGATTAATTTACAGGGATCTATCCACTATTTCCATGAAGGTTCCAATACCATCTACCTTGTTGTAAGTTTGATCACATGCAACTTGCACGTATAAATTGTTGAAAGGGCCCGAAAGATAATAATGTACTTATATCACAGTAATCTCTCGAACATCTAAGGTTTACCACCTATGATAGCTTGGTGTTGAAATCATTATTTATAAAGGAATTCCAACCTGCTGCTAGGATATTCATAATTATATTATATTTTTTGAAATATTTGTCAATAGGTTGTCAAAGATGTCAAGCAGAAGTAAATCTAGGGGTTCTTCCCAATCAACGTCTAAGGCTACTAAACTAAGTAAGTAAATTTTAATTTATCTAAAATTATTGTTATCTCATAAATTTTAATAATTTCTTATGTTTTTACTTGTAAATGAAATTGAATCTGAAGATTTGGATCCCTAGATCCCTAGATACGTCTGATACATACGAATGATAAATAAGAGCATCAGGAGAAAACTTCAACATAGCTAGTGTTCTGCTACAATAGTTGATTTTTATACTACAACAATGAAACAGTAGATACTAAGTTGGTAATAGAGGAATTAAACAGTAGATATGAGCATGTGAAGAGTTGAATATATTGATAAAAGTTTACATGAACAACTCCTTCATTGTCAAATTTAGCTGTATAAAGATGCTTCTTGTCCATGTTTTGACTTATTTCCAGTTAAGTCTCTGACCATGCTAAATATACCCTATAATACCAATTTCCAGTTAAGTCTCTGACCATGCATTACCTTCTTCTTTTCTTTATGAGCATTTAACGCAGTTGGGCTCCCTCCTTCCACATAAGCATTATTATGTTTATATACCTTGTTAATATCCTTCAAGTTCCTGAGGAATAGCTAGTTTTCAGGTTACCAACAAAACAGTTCTTAATACAGTTCTTAATGCTTTATCACTTTGCTTTACGATCTCTTAATTTTTACATTTATAAGGGCTATTCATTTTGATTGATATATTTTTTTGTAGGAAAAATGTTTCAGAGTTAAGATTGCCTTCAAATATTGGGTTATTTCGTGATTTGGTGAATAATCGTTTAAGGCCTTTGCTAAATAATAATCATTATGAAGCCCTCCGTCAAACCCATTTTTTCTACTTCATTAATCTACCTGCTATACCTAATGAACAAGTTGTAGTTGATTGCTTGCTTCATGCATTTAATCCAGAGCATAGCTCATTTAGGATTGGGGGAAAGGATATTGTGTTCAGTGTTCTAGATGTGCATGAAATAACCGGATTGCCGAAGACTAGAAATAGGGTTGTAATGGATGGTCGAGCGCCTAATACTATATATACTGAGTATGTGTATTGTAAAAAGACCCAAACAGAGAAGGAGGAGGAGAAGAAGGCCAGTAAGAGGAAGAAGAGGAAAGTCGACAAGAAGGATAAAAATAAAGATAAGAAGAAAGTATGGGGCACACACAAAAGGATGGCTGATTTGATTGTGGAGTTGGCAGACTCCAACCATATAGCATGTGTGAAATTACTTGTGGCTTTTATTATTGGATTTGTATTATGCCCTCAGCCCGCTAACTCATGTCTATTATGGGCATTTAGATATGCGGACAATTTACTTGCTCTTCGTTCTTATAATTGGGCTGGTATTGTTTATGATCTACTGCATAAGGAGATGACGAAGGCAAAGTTGTCCATTACAAAGAGAGCCGTAGGAGAGAGGTCATGAGCCGGATACATGGGCGGGTTTGCATCAGTATTGGTGGTGAGTTTTAATAAAATTATATAATTTTTTTTACATATGTTCTAATAGTTGTAACTAAATTTGTTTTTTTTCAGGTTTGGTTTTATGAACTAGTGGGGGAGCTCAAGTGTGAAATAAAAGAGGATTCCTTATGCCCCATTTTTATTGAGAGGAAGTCTCGATCATTACGGCGAAAAGCGATGATGAGGTTAATTGAAAACCCAAAGTGTATTAGGAATTTCACTAGTCAACTCACTATATCATCCATTCCTAGTGCATCATGTCATCAACCGGTATGTACACTTCATTTTTCTATTGTTGTCTTGTTGCTATCAATTTATTATATCTTTCTCGAATGCTAACCCATTCATTGTGTCATATTTGTAGGCGATGACATTACTTTAAGTACGTGAAAGGCTTGCAAAAAATAGAGAGGAGTATGATGAGCTCCTTGAGTTAGAGAAAAAGTTGATGGGTGGCGGTAATTATGGCAATGAATCCGAATATGAAACTGAAGAGGAAGATGAGAGTGAAGAACATGATGAAAGTGAAGAGCAAGATGCAGAGGACAATGAGGATGGTGATGATACAAATGATGGGGAGGATGATGATGACGGTGATACTAATGTCGGGGGGGAATATCGTTGAGGATGATGAGGGTAATACAGGGGAACAAGGAGTACAAAGTCATGAAGAGATGGGTAAAGATAAAGAAAGGAGTGAGAAATATAGTGGTGGATCTAAATCCAAGAGGAAGGAAAAACAATCAGAGATGATTGCGGAAGAGGTAGTTGAAGATGATGACTTCTTACATATATCTTTTTCAAGGACATAAGCAAGGGACATCAAAGATAGGACCCCATCAATTAAACGGGTCGTTAAAGATAGGAAATATGTACTCACACATGCAAGACGTTCACCTTATACACAGCTGCGAGGCCGAGGCCGTAATGAGAAGAAGAAGGACATAATTAATGTTTCTCAATTGCAAACGCCGAACATGAGTATGGGTTGTGAAGAAAAAAAAGAATGAAGTGATTAATGTTTCTCAGTTGCAAACGTCGGAGAAGAGAAGGAATATCAATAGTGAGACTGATTTTATCCCTAAGAATTGTGATTACCCGGCGAAGGGAAAGTTAAATGAAAGTGAGAGGAAAGTCCTTGATGAATTTTGCCAGAAGAGAATGAACAGGTATAATTTATCCCTCACATGCAATTTTCCTTTATAAATTTCTTTTTATGTTTTTCTTCCTTTCATATTACATTTATTTAACTTGTGTATGTTTCATTTGTCATAGAGATGAATTTGTTTGGCAATCTGTTACCCGATTAGATGTATATCATTTTCTTATTGGAAGCACAATTTTTGATAGTGTAAGTTCCTAATCTTTAATAGTTTTGTGCATATTTCCATATTTTAGTTATGATCATTCTATTATGAATAATTTTCAGTTAGTTGATGGTATGATAGAGAGATTTAAGATGAAGATTGAAATAGAAGCATGTTCAAAACACATACACATCACAGGATCATTCTTTACTGTGAGTATTAGAAAAATTTACTATCATTTAAATTATTTTTTGTTAAATATTATTGTCATGTTTCAACAGAGAGCGTTACTACAAGATAATCCCGGTCATTGGGCAAGACAACTCAAGGGTCGACAGCTTCCACGTGCACGCTTCAAAGAATGTGAGAAGATTATTTTTCATATTCTTAGCAGTAGTCATTGGCATTTGTAGGAATTGATTAAGTTTGAGAAAAATTTTTATCACTATTCATCACTCACATACATTAAATATCTTAATGATGCCAATATATTCATGAACAATTTCTTAGCTTGCATAAAGGATGAATGGAAAATAGAAAATGTGGATGAGTATAGTATAAAAACCCGAGAGGTTCCTCAACAGGATGGGTATGGCTATAACTTAAAATGTATTAATGTGATTGATTTTCCTAACATATTATTATTTTATCATGTAATCATTGATTGCGGTATTTGTTTGTGCAGGAGCTTAGATTGCGGCATTTTTATGATGGGATACATATATTCCATCATCAACGACACACCATCATTCATTCAGCAAAATGATTGTGAACTTCTACGAGCAAAGATTGTTATTGCCTTTATCTCGGAAGAAGCAGAAAATCTACTAGAATATGCTTTTACTCAGTAAGTAGACTCTGAATATATATGTCTTGGATGTTCTGAATGTTGAAGTTGTGCAGGAACTTAGATCTGTGTACTTGACAGATTCATTTTGTGTTGATTGGTGTATTCATTTTGTGTTGATTGTGTACTTGACAGATTCATTTTGTGTTGATTGTGTAGCTTAGATCTATGCAGGAGCATAAGGTGTAGATTTTTGTAGTGGGGTTGTGTATTTGTTGTTTCATGTTGTAATTATATTCTTATTGTAAAAATTCTGTGAATGTTGAAGTTGTGTAGGAGCTTAGATCTGTGTACATGAAAGATTCATTTTATGTTGATTGGTGTATTCATTTTGTGTTGATTGTGTACTTGGCAGATTCATTTTGTGTTGATTGTGTAGCTTAGATCTGTGTAGGAACACAGGGTATTGATTTTTGATGTGGTGTTGTGTATTTGTTATTTCATGTTGTAATTATGTTCTTATTGTTAAAATTCTATGAATGTTGAAGTTGTGCAGGAGCTTAGATCTGTGTACATGGCAGATTCATTTTGTGTTGATTGGTGTATTCATTTTGTGTTGATTGTGTACTTGGCAGATTCATTTTGTGTTGATTGTGTAGCTTAGATCTGTGCAGGAGCACAGGTAATATACTATTGTTTGAAGGGAAAACGGTACCAAAAAATAAGTTCATGGATATTAGTCATGGCTTGTACCTAATTGTTTGAAGGGAAAATGGTACCAAAAATATCCGTTGGTGGATATTAGTCCTTCCAATCAATTACCTACTCTTCATGGTCAATTTGGTATTTGAAAGCGGAAATGAAAAAGAAAACATAACACATATTTTTAAGGAAGGAAGAGAGGTACATGAAATTATAAGTTAAAAACTTTTTATTGTTCAATTATCCATCATGAAGAGAGGTACTTGAAATTATAAGTTAAAATTTTTTATTGTTCAATTATCCAGCTCGACGAGGGGTCCTCGTTTAATTTTTCAACTTTTGGAAAAGTATAGCACTTTACGGGAAAGTATAGCATTTTATGGCTAAAGTATAGCACTATATGACATAGTATAGGACTTTATGGGTATAGTATAACACCTTATTAGTAAAGTATAGCACATTATGCTCTCTGGAAACTCTGCACCTTAAGTTGTCTAAAACCAAATCAGGTTTTTTTAGAGCAACGTACACACTCGATGACCTGTGTTATGTGTTTATTATTCAATTATCTAGCTCGGCGGGGGGTCCTCACTCAATTTTTTAGTTTTTGGGAAAGTATAGCACTTTATGGAAAAGTATAGCACTTTATGGCTAAAGTATAGCACTATATGGCAAAGTATAACACTTTATGGGAATAGTATAGCACCTTATTGTACTTTATGGCTAAAGTATAGCACTATATGGCAAAGTATAACACTTTATGGGAATAGTATAGCACCTTATTGTCAAAGTATAGGACCTTATGCTCTCTGGAAATTATGCACCTTAAGTTGTCTAAAACCAAATCAGTTTTTTTCAGAGTGTAGACGGTAAAAAATACCTCCGTGGACTTGCAAGAAATCCTCCTGTAAGGAGAAGTCGCCCAAAGCCACGGGAATTCACCATTTATCACAACTCGCCCGACCGAGTTTGTATTCAAATCCGCCAGCAAACCTCAAGGCCACCAATATGGCCAGGTATCTGCTACCCCACGTGCCGAGGCGGGCTTTCCCACCCCTCTCGACCCGAAGGGACAGGGCATAGTACTCCAAGACCGTCAAGTGGCCGCTCACAGTACGAATGATTGGGGAGGTGTCGAGTTAACCTGAACATTCATAAATGCAGCTCACCTCGGCTGTCCGAGTCAAGAGCTGGATTCACCGGCATTCGGCGAGCTGTCCAAGCCCACTCGAGTACCGGGAACCCGCTTTCCCACCTCTCTCGGCCTAAAGAGAGAAGACACAGTACTCCAGGCCCGCCGAATGGCCACTCACAGTACAAGTGATCGGACAAACGCCAAATCAACCTGCACCCTCATAAATACGACTTACCCCACTTGTCCAAGCGAGAGGCGAGAGCTGCCAGCGCTCGGAGAGTTGGTCAGATCCACTCGAGTATCTGACAGCCCTTGTCACACATACGAGGAGGGGCTTTCCCATTCCTATGTGACGTGATGCAAAACACGACTCCTCGATTGACCGCTCATGGTACAAGTGAACAGCAGGATATCTCTGAACAATGTATGGTCACATCCCATAATTCAAGGAACAGCCTAACTGCCTCTCTTTCATTTAAGAGCCTCTTCCAACAACCTTTAAAAGAGGTCGGAAAACTTTGGGAAAAGGATCGAGACCAAGCTCTCTGCATAATTTTTGCATTGCAGCACCACTTCCTAGTTCTGAGCCCTGATCGCCAGTGAACTAGAAGATCCGAACTCTATCGACTCGAGCTTCTACTACGTACTGAAGCTCCCCAGCGACCTCGGTCGAACGGTCTAAGGGAAGCAGACTCAACACGAGCATCGAGCGAAGCATCCTGTAGCTACCAAAAGTCCCCACACTAAACAAAGAGGGCATTCCCTCTGCTTCTATTGTAATTTCGATTGATTAGTTTGTAATAAGCCTTCTTATCAATACAAACGAAGTTCCTTGTTTTCGGGAGATCAAAATTTACACCTACACAGAGCAACGCACACACTAGATGACATGTGTTATGGGTTTATTGTTCAATTATCCAGCTCGACAGGGGGTCCTCGCTCAATTTTCCAGCTTTTGGTAAAGTATAGCACAGAAGATGGCGACCACAGTGGGAGAAGCTATTTCTTCAAACGAAATAGTGGTAGCTCAGTTCGACGAAGTCGCTGTTGGGATGACTGTGAGTCCCTAGAGATCGAGTTCGACCAAGCCAAGTATGAAGAGTAGTTGTCTTCTTCCTCCTCTGGTGGCGATGCGTCCCGCAAACGCCACGGAGTCGTGCACCGAGGCCGACCTCAGACGGTTAAAGCCTCCGCACCTGAGGGTTCCACCCGAGTCTCATCAGGGGAACCCGCTCCCTCACAATCGATCAAGGCCAAGCCAGAGATCGAGAGAAAGGGACAAGGGTCTGCCAGATGGGTCACCAAGCGGCCCCCGCAGACACCTGTCCCGGAGGAAACGCCGGTTCACTCCGGCACAGACTACACTGCCACAGCCCACGGTGATGCTCTCCTCGCTGGAAGAGCTAGCCAACAGCGACGGCAGACGCCCGTCAGGCAGGAGGCCCAAACCTCCATTTCACACAATGGCCTGAATTACCATACGGGCCTGAGAAACGTTAGGCTAGAGGGCAACTTGCCCGACATCGGAAGGCCCTCCAAATCAGGAGCGCCGACCGAGGAAGACGGGGCCACCCGCTCAGGCAGACTTCGCTTCTCAGGTCACATCCCTGATGCGAATAAATCACCTCGAGCGAGCGAGCCTACCTGAATAGGCGAATCCCCGAGGGCTGGCGAGCCTCGCCATAACCCTTTGGCGGATAAACGTAAAGGCAAAAAAGTAGGTGACACCTCGCGAACCCGCTCGTTCAAACGAAGGGTTGAAACTCGCCTACATGCTGGAGTTCACCCGAACGCGAAAACTCGCCCGTCAAGGTGAGATCGCCTAACTCCAGCACCAAAACGTTCCACTCAGCGTGCACCAGAGAGTACATCCAAAGATCTCTCGTGCACTCACCCGAGCGATCCTTCTAATGCTGGGGGTTGTCACCAACCGCCCACAGAAGACCTCCGGGAATACTTAACTCGCAAACGCACCATACATGAGGCGAATCCCCAGTGCCATTGCGAAAGGCTCATCCACACGGTACTCGCCGACTGCCAATGCATAGGAACGGTGAAACCTTCGGTGTTTGAGAGACTTTCTCAATAGCCCTCTCGACCAAGGCCCTCCCGTCGAAAGCATCGTCACCAAAAAGGACGCGTTGCCGATGACCTAGAATTCCCGTCCGCTACAATCAACATGACGGACAAGGGTAAGGCGGTACTTTCCGACTCTCCAGATTCAGACTCCGTCCTGGGGCCTAATCCTCGGCTTATTCAACACTGGCAAGAGGGCATATACCAGTGTACCTATAGTCGCAGAGGGGTAAGCATCGGGTTTGATTACTCCACCTTAGCCCCTCCCTCCTGCGGCAAAGACGAGGTTCACTCGGTGGCGGCCACGTCTCAAACCTCGCGCTCAAGTCAGGACGCGCTGGCAAGGGTACACATGACCGAACTCGCCCATGAGCAGACAGTCGCCTAGAAGCTCGAAGAGCAACAGGCGACCATAGATTCCCTAAGGGAGATGATGGAACAACTTCTGAACAAGAAGAAGAAGAAGAAGAGATCCCAGCGCACCTTACCCCGACGAACAGGGGATAAGGAGTGGGTACCTCCTCATCGTCCGGTGACTGAGACGGAAGATAATAGTAATCCGCAATCCGATTACTCTTCCAAGATGTCGCTAGGAACGTTGTATATGGGGGGTAGCACCCGCGACAAGAGGTTCGACGAGTTCCAAAATCAGCTCAACACACTCAAACTTCAGCAGAACATGAACAAGCTGGGGGTGGTCTGACCCTACCCTGTTGAATAGGATACGGTCCCCTACCCGACGAAGTTCAAGCCGATTAGTTTGGTGCAGTTTGATGGCAAGGGCTCGTCCTCGCAACATATTTACTACTTCATGGCACAGACCGGATTCCTCACGGGGAACGACGCCATTCTCACCCGGCTATTCATAGGCACCCTCAAGGGGGTGGCCTTCGAATGGTTCCACAAACTAGAACCCGACTCCATCAAGTCATGGGCCGATGTTGAGAGGCTCTTCCTCGCCCGCTTCTTCGACGACGACACGGAGGTGTCAATGGCCACCCTCCTCGCCGAAAAGCAACGAAAGTCGGAGTCAGTCAACGACTTTGTAAAGAGGTTCCGTAACCGATCAGTCCACTGTCGGGACCAAGTTTTCGAATCCATGCTAATCGAGATGTGCCGCAATAATCTCTCGATCCACATCCTATCCAAAGTGGGCGCGGTGGAAACCTGGACATGGAAGGCGCTTGTTCGTCAGGGCGAGCAAGTAGAAAACATGATCAAAAGGCTAGAGGCCGAAGAACCGCAGCCCAAGAAGGGAGCTGCAGAACCAGCCGTGCCAAAGAATCCCCCTCGGTCCAGAGGAAAAGAGATCATGGCCGTCGACTCTACCCCGGCGCCGAAGGCTGCTCAAAGGCCGAAGCCCAGACAATTTGAACAACGCCCCCCGCGGCAATACGACTTCAAAGAGGACCAGGTAGTGGTGACATTCGACACTCTACTCAAGAGTGGGCGAATTAAATTGCCAGAAGCCGCGAAACCTGAGGAGGTGGACAAAACCAATGACCCGAGTTATTGTGACTACCACAGATTCTTGGGCCACCACACGACTAAATGTTACGTCCTCAAGGATAAGCTCCAAGCCCTCTACGATGAGGGGGTCCTAAAGAAGGAGAAGATTCAAAAGCAGGTGACCACGAATATGATCACCTTGAGCTTTGGAACAGATCTCCCAGAAGTCCAAGCTCTGGCGGGGATAATTCCCATTCTCAAGGTCGTCTTGAAGATCACCAACGATAACCCTCACAACCAGTGAGAGAAAGGTTTAGATCTGCAGATTCTGCCATCGGGTCAGATGATGTGGGTCCATCCAGACCTCCTCGACGACGAACAATGGACTACGAAGCCCTCAAAAGAGGCTAAGGGAAAACATTGTAACGTCGTCTCCGCCATCCTAGGTGGGGAAAAAACAGCGATGACCACCCTGACCGACTCCGAAGAGGAAACCACTGCCCTCGCCACGAGAGCGGGGAAGGAATTCGCTAAGGAATACCCCACGAGGATGGATAACCCGGCGGGACCTCCCACGAGGCCCACAACGACAAACCCTCCCAACCTAGATGGGCCAAGCACAAGCCACCAACCTTTCCAGTTCAATGTGCTCGCGCAACTGAAGAGCATCTCTGCGCGAATCACCATGTACGATCTCCTACGACTATCCAAGCTTACCCGGGAAGCTCTGCAAGAGGCACTGGCCGACTCGGAGGTTTTCTCCACCCACTTCTCGAGGGAGGAGGACGCAGAACAGGAATGTGCAACGTGTTGCCAAACCACAGAGAGACGGGTCCCGTGCATTACCTTCACTCCGGAGGACATGCTCATCAAGAGCACATCTCATGACCGACCACTATACTTCACAGGGTACGTCGATTCGTCGAAAGTGGATCGAATTCAGGTCGACCCAGGTTCTACGTTGAGTATCGTGCCTTTGAAATTGATCAAACACTTGGGGATACCACCAAAGCACCTATCCTCAACCACGACGACCATCTTTGGCTTTAACGTCATGGGGACTCGGCCGCTCGGCAAAATCTGCCTGAAATGTCGAATAAGCGACATGAAGACGGAGGTGACTTGCTACGTCATCGACGCCAAACCTTCCTACAACATACTCTTGGGACGTTCGTGGATCCATGGCAACCAAATAGTTTCATCCACGTTACACCAGTGCCCAAAGTATGTGGACAATTACGAGCGAGTAAAGACGGTAGTGGCCGACAAACAACCCTTTAAAGGCGTCGAAAACTACTTCACGGATTCTCTGCTGTACCAAGACCCCGATGAGCCACCGGCAGAGGAGCTGGAGAGTGGCAATGAGGCAGACAGCGAGCCTGAGTACGGTGACAGCTTAATCCTAAACGACTTCGAGTCAATTGTAATTAGTTACGAGAGTCACAATGTAACCAACGCTGTCCAGGCGGAGGAAATTATCATGAATGAGAAGTCCAACTACGAGAGTCACAATGTAACCAACGCTGTCCAGGCGGAGGAAATTATCATGAATGAGAAGTCCAACTTTTCTTATTTGTCGTCTTGCTCCACATCCGAGGATGATGCGCCCAATAACCTATGGTCAGAACTCTACAGTAATCCTTCCCTGTACTTGCCAGTATGCTCGTCATACGTCGCCAAGGCACAGCCGATCAAGTCATCGCAAGCTGTGCTCGTCGTGCCAGCCCGAAATAATTATCGAAAAGATATTATCTTCGGTCGAATCGATCATCCCCTATGCACGCTATGGGATGAATCTGAGGACGAGGACCCAGCGCCCCAGTTTTCGCAATACGGTTAAGTTACGAGGCGCATGATGAGCGACATGGGGTATGACCTCACTCGTTTAGAGGGCCTGAATTACGGCCGAGGACGCAAAACGGTCATCCGACCTGCTTACGTACCCAAAGGTAAACCCTCAAATTACTTCAACAGAACTCGGAGAGGCTTAGGCTACTCCTCCTCCTCGTCAGATTTATGTTTTTACGCTAACAAGGATTCCGACTATGCGTGTTCAGGGGATCAATCGTCAACAACCTCGGCATGGGACTCGGATGTCAGCGTGAGGGATCTGTTCGATGGCCTTACGGTCAACATGGCCATGATAGACCCCGCCGAAATGGCGGAGGATGGACAAGACCCGCTTTATGACGAGACGTGGGATCGTCATGTTAACGCCTAGTGGAACAGTTGCTTTGAGCAACGTGAACCACCGACTGAAGACGAAATCCTCCAGGTGAACATGGGTAGTGAGGCGAATCCCAAGCCCATATTTATGAGCGACAGTTTGCCTCCCTAGGAAAAAGAGGACCTCATTGCCCTCGTACGAGAATACATTGACGTCTTCGCATGAAATTACGAGGACATGCCCGGCTTGGATCCGCGGGTCCCCACGCATCACCTCAACATTAGCGCAGATGCCAAACCAGTCAAGCAACAGCAGAGGCGGTTTCGCCCTCAGATCATGGAAGCAATTGAGGCCGAAGTGAAGAAACTGATCGAATCCGGTTTTATCAAGGAAGAACAACACCCCGACTGGATGGCCAATATTGTTCCGGTCCTGAAGAAAAACGGTAAGATTCACATCTGCATCGACTTTAGGGACCTTAACACTGCGTGCCCCAAAGACAAATTTCCCCTGCCCATCACGGATGTCATCATTGACAAAACGTGCGGATTCTAGAGGATGTCCTTCATGGATGGTTTCTCGGGGTACAATCAAATCAAAATGCACCCCGAGGATGAGAAGCACACTTCATTTAGAACTCCAATGGGGGTGTACTGCTACACCATTATGCCCTTTGGACTCAAAAATACTGGCGCAACCTACCAACGTGCCATGAGTATGATCTTTCGAGATCATCTGTGGAAGACGGTCAAATGCTACGTGGACGACCTGGTCGTGAAGAGACGCCGTAAAGAGGATCACCTCCAAGACTTGAGGGCAATGTTCGAGCTCATGAGGACTCATCAACTCAAGATGAATCCTACTAAGTCATTCTTGGGGATGTCTAGCGGCAAATTCCTCGGTTTCGTCGTCACGACGAAAGGAATCCGGATCGACCCAGACAAGGTGCGTGCTATTCAAGAGCTTCAACCGCCCTAAAATCTTAAAGAACTAAGAGGCCTTCAAGGACGATTAGCTTACATCCGAAGGTTCATCTCAAATCTTTCGGGCAAGTGTCAACCCTTCTCCAAGCTGATGAAGAAAGGTACTTCCTTCGTGTGGGACGAGTCTTGCCAAAAGGCCTTCGAGGAAATCAAGGCTTATCTCTCGAACCTGCCTGTCCTTGCGGCGCCAATCTCAGGGAAGCCATTCCTCATATATATACGGGCCATGGAACATTCTCTAGGCACCCTCTTGGCACAAAACGACGATGCGAGCCACGAGCAAGGCATCTACTACCTGAGCAGAACCTTGCAAGGCACTGAACAGCGATACCCAATGATCGAGAAGGAATGCCTGTCCTTAGTATTCGCCATCCAAAAGATGCGGCACTACCTGGTTGGCCAGAGAATTCACGTTATTTCCCGGATGAACCCCATCCGAGTGTTCATGACACAACCGGCGGCGTTGAATTGGCGTTTGGCCAGATGGGCACTCCTACTATCTTAGTATGACAGCCATTTTATGCCACAAAAGTCGGTCAAGGGGCAGGCCATCTACGATCTTATGGCTAGTCAACCGCTGGGGGCGAAGACCGACCTATTTGAAGATCTGCCAGATGAACCCCCCGAAGCTAATGTGACTTCATCACCAGAGGTGTGGCAGATGTTCTTCGACGGCGCGTCTCAAGTAGGCACGAGCGACTCTATTGTTGCAGGAGTGGGGGTGGTCCTCATCTCTCCGCATGGCCATGTGTTACCCCGAGCCTTTTCTTTGACAGAACCATGCACCAACAACGTGGCTGAGTACAACGCGTTATAGGGCTCGAGTTGGCCAAAGAGTTAGGGATAAAGCATCTGGAGGCTTACGGCGACTCCCAACTCATCGTTAAGCAAATGACTGGCGAATATGAAGTCAGGAACGACGATCTCATCCCGCTACACAAAGCGGCTATCAAACTAGTGGAGTCATTCGAGAGTTTCCGCATTGAGCACGTGCTCCGTTCCAAGAACACGCATGCGGACGCTCTTGCATTCTTGGCGGCTAACTTGGCCCAACCGTTAGGAACGACCCAATGAGTCACAGTCGCCAGCCGAAAACTCTTTCGACTAAAAGACGTCCCAGAAGCGAATGCCACCCATCAAACCCCGGATCAGACCGATCAGGAAGACTGGCGTCTCCCGATCATCGATTACGTCCTATACGGCATGTTGCCCGAAGACGCAAGGTAGCGAGAGTCTATCCGACGGCGTGCCTTGAGGTTCTAATATGATTCAACCACCAAGACGCTATATATCGGAGGTCATACGATGGCTTGTTGCTTCGATGTATTTCAAAGGCAGATGCGCAGGAGGCCCTATGCGAAGCCCATGATGGCACATGCGGGGCTCATCAGCCTGGACCTAAGCTTTGGGATCACTTGCGGAGGATAGACTACTTTTGGCCGGGGATGGTTAACGACACGGTCGCTTACGCAAAGCGCTGCCACGAATGCCAAATCCATGCCAACTACACGTATCAACCTCATGAAGACCTACACCCGAAGAAGGCATCGTGGCCCTTCGAGGCATAGAGGATGGACATAGTCGGGCCAATATCCCCACCATCGGCGAGAGGCCATCGCTTCATCCTCGCGATCACCGACTACTTTTCTAAGTGGGCCGAAGCCGTCCCCTTAAGAGAGGTCAAGACTAATGACGTGATCAAATTCATCAAACACCATGTCATATACCGATATGGCGTACCCCGGCGTATTATTCATGACAACGGCACACAGTTCGTCAGCCATGCGTTCACCAGGTTTTGTGACAAATTCCGAATACAAAACTTGTCATCCACGGCATATAACCCTTCGGCGAATGGTTTGGCCGAGGCCTTCAACAAAACAATTATCAAAATTTTGACCAAGCTAACTTCCACTAGCAAACGCGATTGGAATGAAAAGCTAGGCGAAAGCTTATGGGTATATCGCACAACAGTTCGCACACCGACTGGCAACACGCCCTACTCATTGGTATACGGCTGTGAAGCTGTATTGCCATTAGAGATTCAAATTCCATCCCTCCGCATCGCCCTAGCAATGGGGATGATGGTTGAGGATAATCACCAACGACGACTCGCGTAGCTAGAATCGTTGGACGACAAGCGACTAGAAGCTCAACAGCACATTGAGTTCTATCAAGCACGAATGGCCAAGGCTTTCGACAAGAAAGTCAGACGCCGAGCCTTCAAGGAGGGAGAACTGGTACTGGCCATTCGCCGACCGATGATCCTCACCTCTAAGAAGAAGGGCAAATTTTAGTCCAAATGGGAAGGACCGTTCGTGATAGAGACAGTCTATTCGAATGGAGCTTATCGCCTCGTCAAGCCAAATGGCGATAAGATCATGATGCCCATCAACGGCAAATATCTGAAGAAGTACTACCCTTAGTTCTTCTTCCTGAACTCCCATGAGTGCATGAGTCTAAATTGGCCCTCACATCCTCCAATTGGTATAAGAGGTTAAACTATTCCCTACGCTTCTAGCACAGGCGAACCGCTCAGATCAGGCGAGCTTAATAGTTTAGGCGAGCTCCACTTCATGAGCCAGGTTCCCAGTACAGGCGAACCGCCCAGACCAGGCGGGACTAGCATTTCAGGTGGGCTGCATCAAGCGCCCACTTGGTCAAACCTTCAGATAGTTAGGACCAGAGCCATAATCCCCTGCCAATCCTCTTCAATAGGATGGCAGGACCCCCACGTTCACTTTCGACAAAATCAACCTACCAATCCTCTTCAAAAGGATGGTAGGTCCTCAAAGTCGTTCAAATCACGACCATCCCTGTCACGTTAACATCAAACCTCTGACAAAATCAACTTACCAATCCTCATCAAAAGGATAGTAGGTCCCCATAGTTGCTCCAATCGCAACAAAACACCATCAGGTTAATGATCACCTCGGATGGCCGGCGCCGTTATTCCAACGAATAACACAGCCTAAGTAATAACTTACCATGCGACGTGTTATTACTTCGGTCAATGATCACACTCCTACGTCCCTGAAATACTTGACCTATTCCAGATATTCTAACATTCTCTTAGGATAACTGACGGGTAGTGGCCTACACGTGATGGCTTCTATAACAATCGATCGGCGCATTCCTACATCTCTGAACGATTCGATTATCGCCTACGTCATCGCCCTCACAGGCGGCGACAAGTATCAAGGGCAGCTCGACAGGCGTCACGCCTGACGGCTCCTCCGAGCGACAGCTCGCCGAGTGACAAGTCAAAGATTGGGATCATCGGTTGGTCGTATGCACGATCGACTATTCCTAATCTCAGACTAAGAATTACCCTCTCGGCCCCACTCGAATCGCAACGTGAAAGTCGGGGTTAACCCGACCCCCACGTCGCGAACAGCCAAGAGCGGAGAAAGGACCTAAGTAGGGGTGTGCAACGGTCGGTTCGGTTCGGTTTTTGCCAAAATTTGAACAACCGAACCGAACCGTCTATAATTCAAAACCGAACCGAACTATTACAAGTCAGTTTGGTGCGGTTCGGTTCGGTTTGTTCGGTTCTAACTTCATCAAACTTCTTATCAAACAACAAACTGTGTTAAAGAAAAAAAGATATCAACAAAGTAGGAGATTATGAAGCATTAAACACTGATATAATGATATTATTTTCAACCCATAATGATTCAGAAAATGAGTTTAGGGTTTGAGTCTTTGACTCTTTGGGGATGGGTCGGGTAGGGTTTGAGATCAGAATGGGTAGTATTGCCCTATATTCGGTCGGTTCGGGTTAAAAAGTTTTCAAACCGACCCGAACCGCCCTACTCATAAAACCGATTTTTTCGGGTCGGTTCGGGTCGGTTCGGTTGCTTTTTTTGGTTTGGACCGAACCATGCTCAGCCCTAGACCTAAGTCCAACACAAGTTGGTCGAGGATCCACCAGAAATGACGTGAGTGGCTCGACTTAAGCGCCAAACAGCACAGGTGAGTTCAACCTGAAGACAAAACACAAGACAAATGCATACCAACACCGAAAAAAGAAACAGTGCATGCGAGACAAAAGATAAGCAAAAGCAAAAGGCCATTACGGGCCGAAATTACATGCATAAGTTTTCAGTCATGATGCAGCCGGCATCAACCAATTTACAGCAAAAGAAAAGCAAAAGAAAGAGGCAAGCCTCAGAGGAACAACAGGCAGAAACCGGGTTTAGCCTTGACTGCCGCAAGAATTCCGCCGCACTGCTGGGCGTTTTGCCTCTGCTCTCGCTATTTCTACGCAGCTTTGCAAGACGCCCAGCCTAATAGCCAGTCCTCTTCCTAACCTAATGCGAAGGAGGGTGAAGTGCCCTATCCACCTCTCCGGCAGCTTGGAGATCCCCCTATTCTCCGCTCAAGCCGCCTCGCCATGAGGGGACCCAGCGCCTTCGAAGAAGGCGGCGTCCAGGTAAGCGTCCATCCAGGCCAACACCGCCTGGTGCTGCTTGCGCAGATGCCTGAGCTCGGCCTCCTTCGCCTGGATCCATTTCGATCGCTCTTCGCGCTCGAGCAGAAAGCGCATCAAGAGGGGTGATGGCGCGTCCGAAGTGTCATCGTGCGCCAGGTCCTCGAGGCGGTATATCTAGGGGTGAGCACGGTTCGGTTCAAACCAAAAAAACTGACCGAACCAACCCGAACCGACCCGAAAAAAGCGGTTTTATGAGTAAGGCGGTTCGGGTCGGGTTGATAATTTTTCAAACTGACCCGACCCGAACCAACCGAATATATTTGTGCCATTGATTTGTGGGTTTACTGCTGTGTTCGATCACCATGAATAGCAGTTGTAGGGAATTGATTCATACATAACCAATGTTCTAATGAGTCAGCTCCTTTTTTTTCTCCACAAAGACCAAACTCAAAGCTTGCTACACAAAGACAAAGCAAGTCCGTTACTAAAAAATTACAACGTCAGAGTCTAGTATTTAATCCAAAAGAATAAGTTGCTTCACTTAAAAACAGTATACATACATGAGCAAGAATAATAAATTGAAGTGAAGTTAAAAAACAAATACATGCTGGCATAGGGTAATAATAATATATAAAAGATAAATTGAAGTGAAGTTATACTTGATGAAGTTAGAACCGAACAAACCGAACCGAACCGCACTGAACCGATTTGTAATGGTTCGGTTCGGTTTTGAATTGTAGGTGGTTCGGTTCGGTTGTTCAAATTTTGGTAAAAACCGCCCCGAACCGAACCGTGCTCACCCCTAATGACTTGTATGAACGCTACAAATAGACTTGAACTCTTTTAAACATAGTTATGAATATTGAATCATATTGACTAAACCAAACTCACACTACGCACTAAACGCAATCAAATTAATGCTCTAAACTATTATCAAATATGAACATATTAATCATGCAGACTAATTTGATAGTCCGCGTGCTCTGCTTTTGCACGCAGACATCTATAATAGTGTGTCGTACCACTTATGAAAAAGTCCTCAAGCGCCTAAAATATGAGACCAATAGGGGGGACAAGCGAGGTGTCCCTCTCATATTGGATCTTTTTTTTCTATATAAGGAAGGACAAATTCCCACCCCCTCTTTCTTCCTTGCTCCCCAACGCTCCATCATTTCATCTTCACTTTCCTCTCCTTTTTTTTTAAACCTTTCGTTAAAAAAAAGGAAAAATTTTCAATTGAAGAGAAGAAGCAAGCTCTGAGATCACCACACCCATGGATGACCATCACCACACCCATGGCCATGCCCATTCCTCATCATGGCCATGTTTCTGGGAAGTCGGATCCCAGGTGAGTTTCACTGACTTCTCCCTAAATAAAGATCCCACCTTTTTTTCTCAAATTAAAAAGAAAATTTTAAATAAAATCCCAATTGAATTTTTTACCTGATGAAATTTGACACGGCAGCAAGATGAAGACTTGAAGCAGGCCCTAATTCGGACAACCCTCGAGCTCGAGTCCACCCGTTTAACGGCCCAGGAGGAGCTCAGCAAGCTCGAGGCCCAATCCCTCCA
>NC_033798.1:30544836-30545216 GCF_001876935.1 Asparagus officinalis
GCGTGAAGTCTCTGGTTAGTTTCAGTTGTTAAGTAATTGTAATTTTGTAATCTCCGTAATGTAATGTAATTGCATTTATTATTGTATTGTTGTTATTATTATTGTTTTCTAATCTAGTAGCATATTCCCCGATAATAAAATTACAATCTTTATTACGATGAAATTACATAAAAATTCCCGATAATAAAATTACAATCTTTATTACAATAGAATTACATAAAAAATTCCCGATAATAAGAGGCTGTTTGGTTGCACACTTTTTAAAAAAAACTTTTCTCAAAACATCTGATAATGACAAATTTGTAATTAAAAATTTTCTAGAGATTTCTATAAATTGTGTTTGGTTCAACAAAAAATTTACAGAAATATTTTCTATAAAA
>NC_033798.1:30557762-30564570 GCF_001876935.1 Asparagus officinalis
TACACCCGACGAAGGCGTCATGGCCCTTCGAGGCATGGGGGATGGACATAGTCAGACCAATATCCCCGCCATCAGCGAGAGGCCATTGTTTCATCCTCGCGATCACCGACTACTTCTCTAAGTGGGCCGAAGCCGTCCCCTTAAGAGAGGTCAAGACTAATGACGTGATCAAATTCATCAAACACCATGTCATATACCGATACGGCGTACCCCGATGTATTATTCATGACAACGGCACGCAGTTCATCAGCCATGCTTTCACCAAGTTTTGTGACAAGTTCCGAATACAAAACCTATCATCCACGGCATATAACCCTTCGGCGAATGGTTTGGCCGAGGCATTCAACAAAACAATTATCAAGATTTTGACCAAGCTAACTTCCACTAGCAAACGCGATTGGAATGAAAAGCTAGGTTGGACGACAAGCGACTAGAAGCTCAACAGCACATTGAGTTCTATCAAGCCCGAATGGCCAAGGCTTTCGACAAGAAAGTCAAACGCCGAGCCTTCAAGGAGGGAGAACTGGTACTGGCCGTTCGCCGACCGATGATCCTCACCTCTAAGAAGAAGAGCAAATTTCAGCCCAAATGGGAAGGACCGTTCGTGATAGAGACAGTCTATTCGAATGGAGCTTATCGCCTCGTCAAGCCAAATGGCGATAAGATCATGATGCCCATCAACGACAAATATCTGAAGAAGTACTACCCTTAGTTCTTCTTCCCAAACTCCCATGAGTGCATGAGTCTAAACTGGTCCTCACATCCTCCAACTGGTATAAGAGGTTAAACTATTCCCTACGCTTTCACTTCTTAAGCCAAGTCACCAGTACAGGCGATCCGCTCAGATCAGGCGAGCTTAACAGTTTAGGCGAACTCCACTTCTCAAGCCAGGTTCCCAGTACAGGCGAACCGCTCAGACCAGGCGGGACTAGCATTTCAGGTGGGCTGCATCAAGCGCCCACTTGGTCAAACCTTCAGATAGTTAGGACCAGAGCAACAATCCCCCGCCATTCCTCTTCAATAGGATGGCGGGACCCCCACGATCACTTTCGACAAAATCAACCTACCAATCCTCTTCAAAAGGATGGTGTGTCCTCAAAGTCATTCCAATCACGACCATCCCTATCACGTTAACATCAAACCTCTGACAAAATTAACTTACCAATCCTCCGCGAAAGGATAGTAGGTCCCCATAGTTGCTCCAATCGTAACAAAACACCATCAGGTTAATGATCACCTCGGATGGTCGGCGTCGTTATTCCAACGAATAACATAGTCTAAGTAATAACTTACCATGCGACGTGTTATTACTTCGGTCAATGATCACACTCCTACGTCCCTGAAATACTTGACCTATTCCAGATATTCTAACATTCTCTTAGGATAACTGACGGGTAGTGGCCTACACGTGATGGCTTCTATAACAATCGATCGGCGCATTCCTACATCTCTGAACGATTCGATTATCGCCTACGTCATCGCCCTCACAGGCGGCGACAAGTATCAAGGGCAGCTCGACAGGCGTCACGCCTGACGGCTCCTCCGAGCGACAGCTCGCCGAGTGACAAGTCAAAGATTGGGATCATCGGTTGGTCGTATGCACGATCGACTATTCCTAATCTCAGACTAAGAATTACCCTCTCGGCCCCACTCGAATCGCAACGTGAAAGTCGGGGTTAACCCGACCCCCACGTCGCGAACAGCCAAGAGCGGAGAAAGGACCTAAGTAGGACATAGGTCCTGCTGCTCTTTGGGCTAGGGGTGTGCAACCGTTGGTTCGGTTCGGTTTTTATCAAAATTTGAATAACCGAACCGAACCGCTTATAATTCAAAACCGAACCAAACTATTTTAAGTCGGTTCGGTGTGGTTCGGTTCGGTTTGTTCGGTTTTAACTTCATCAAACTTCTTATCAAACAACAAACTGTGTTAAAGAAAAAAAGATATCAACAAAGTAGGAGATTATGAAGCATTAAACACTGATATAATGATATTATTTTCAACCCATAATGATTTAGAAAATGAGTTTAGGGTTTGAGTCTTTGACTCTTTGGGGACGGGTCGGGTAGGTTTGAGATCAGAATGGGTAGTATTGCACTATATTCGGTCGGTTCGGGTCGGTTCGGGTTGAAAAGTTTTCAAACCGACCCGAACCGCCCTACTCATAAAACCGATTTTTTCAGATTGGTTCGGTCGGTTTTTTACCGAACCATGCTCAGCCCTAGACCTAAGTCCAACACAAGTTGGTCGAGGATCCACCAGAAATGACGTGAGTGGCTCGACTTAAGCGCCAAACAGCACAGGTGAGTTCAACCTGAAGACAAAACACAAGACAAATGCATACCAACACCGAAAAAAGAAACAGTGCATGCGAGACAAAAGATAAGCAAAAGCAAAAGGCCATTACGGGCCGAAATTACATGCATAAGTTTTCAGTCATGATGCAACCGGCATCAACCAATTTACAGCAAAAGAAAAGCAAAAGAAAGAGGCAAGCCTCAGAGGAACTTCAGCAGGCAGAAACTGGGGATCTTAGCCTTGACTGCCGCAAGATCCGCCGCACGCTGGGCTTTTGCCTCCTCCTCTCGCTTCTACCGCAGCTTGACAAGAGCAGCCTTGCCATCCTCTTCCTCCTAGCGAAGGAGTTGAAGTGCCCTATCCACCTCTCCGGCAGCTTGGCAGATCCCCCTATTCTCCGCCTCGCCATGAGGGGACCCAGCGCCTTCGAAGAAGGCGGCGTCCAGGTAAGCGTCCATCCAGGCCAACACCGCCTGGTGCTGCTTGCGCAGATGCCTGAGCTCGGCCTCCTTCGCCTGGATCCATTTCGATCGCTCTTCGCGCTCGAGCAGAAAGCGCATCAAGAGGGGTGATGGCGCGTCCGAAGTGTCATCGTGCGCCAGGTCCTCGAGGCGGTATATCTAGGGGTGAGCACGGTTCGGTTCAAACCAAAAAAACTGACCGAACCAACCCGAACCGACCCGAAAAAAGCGGTTTTATGAGTAAGGCGGTTCGGGTCGGGTTGATAATTTTTCAAACTGACCCGACCCGAACCAACCGAATATATTTGTGCCATTGATTTGTGGGTTTACTGCTGTGTTCGATCACCATGAATAGCAGTTGTAGGGAATTGATTCATACATACCCAATGTTCTAATGAGTCAGCTCTTTTTTTTTTGTCTCCACAAAGACCAAAGTCAAAGCTTGCTGCACAAAGACAAAGCAAGTCCGTTACTAAAAAATTACAACGTCAGAGTCTAGTATTTAATCCAAAAGGACAAGTTACTTCACTTAAAAACAGTATACATACATCATACATGAGCAAGAATAATAAATTGAAGTGAAGTTAAAAAACAAATACATGCTGGCATAGGGTAATGTTATACTTAATGAAGTTAGAAACGAACAAACCGAACCGAACCGCACCGAACCGATTTGCAATGGTTCGGTTCGGTTTTGAATTGTAGGTGGTTCGGTTCGGTTATTCAAATTTTGGTAAAAACCGACCCGAACAGAACCGTGCTCACCCCTAGGTACATCCACCCCTCTACACGACCAAGCTCCTGCTCACATCGCCATGCGAGCAAGGAACTGCCCGCTTGGTGGACCGCCTTTAGACCTGCCTCCACGAGGGGAAGCGTGTCGTAATATCTCCCGGCGCCCTCGTCGACGACGACGACGGTCCGGCGTGGGGTCTGGTGCGGAAGACCCCTGAGCCGAGTTCGCGGGGGAAACCGGCGACGTACCGACGTCGACGACGGTGGTAGAGGAGCCGACATCTTCGAAAGAACTATGGTCGGACGCAGAGGCCATGGATTGAGAAGGGTTTTTTCATAGCAGTTCACGTTTTAAAATTATTTCGAAGTTGTGAGAACCCTGCTGAAGGGGGGTGAGTACGGATATATATTCGAAGACCCAACGGCGGAGATCTATTCTCCCAAACAATCGAGCGGCCCCGGTGTCCTGCGACGCTTCGAGCTCAGCGCTAATAATGAACAACCACTTTTTTCAGGACCCCAAACCGACCGATCGGGTGGAGTGCGAAAGGCGAGGCGTCCCGTCGCTTCACCATAAATGAGCATTAACAGAGCCTTAGCTGGCAAGCATTTGGGCCCGCAAGTGGACGCGTGGCACGAGTTTCGCTTGCAGCCTGAATTCACCGAAGGACAAGTTCGGTCTTCAACACAAATTCGCCATCACATGAGTTTCGATTGGAGCCTAAACTCACCGAAGGCCGAGTTCGGTCTTCAACACAAATTCGCCACCACAAGAGTTTCGCTTGCAGTCTGAATTCGCCAACGGTCGAAGTTAACCTTCAAGCAAACTCGCCATCAAGCGAGTTTCACTTACAGCGGGAACTCACCAGCATTCTGGAGAGTGGCTTGCAGTGCTAATTCGCAATCACTCGAGTCTGCCTGCAGCGTGAACTCGCCTATACCGGAGTCGAACCTTCGACATAAACTCGTCACCGTTTGAAGGAGTTTTGCCTGCAATATTAAGTCGTCGTCGACTATGCAAGCAAAACACCGAATGGCAACATACTAAAAGGAGGCGTGCGTAACAAGAAAACACGAACTTCATTAGATGCTTCTAGACAGTACATTTGAACAAAGTTATGACTTTATAAACAAACAAGTCAGGACATGGTTTCAAAAGAAAAAAAAGAATAGGCAAAATGTCTTGACACAATCATAGGTCCGAGATCTCAGTCGAACAAGTTAAAAGATGAGAGCTCTTCTTTGACCATTGCCACCCTTCTCGCGTGGTCCTCCCGAGCTTTATCTTCAGCCGCCTTCCGAATCCGGTCTTCAGAGCTCGACCTGGCGGCAGCATCTTCTTGGAGCAAGGCTTGGAGGCTTCGAGTTTCCGCCTCAGCGGTCTTACTGACCTTTACGACCTCGGATTGGAGCCCCTTCAAATTCGCCTCTGCCTGTCCCAATTCAGCTCTCAGGTGAGATATAGTGCGATTAAGGTCGATAATTTGCTCCTCTAACAAGTGTTGTTGACCCACCCAGAAGTCGACAACGGATTCCAAGTCCGCTATTTCTTTGGAACGGACCTCCTGTTCCTAGGCTTCCTGACGCCTGACATGAACCAGGCAAGACTCCACGTCAACCTCCGGACCTTCCCGTAACAGGATCTCTAGCCTCCCCAAGCGGGACTCCAGGAAAAGGAGCTTCTGCATGCAGCGCGTAGCAATCCGGCTCTCGCCCAACTGCCTGAGATCAACCATACGATCCAAGAGAGACTGTTTGAAATGGTTGTAGCTTCCCATACCGTGACTGACAAGGGAGATCACCTGCTTCACGGCGTTCTCAAACTCTACAAGGCGAGCCTGTAGAGACAAGGAATTAGAGGAGGCAGGCTCTTGACCCGGAGTGAGCACCGCAATGGGTGGAACCTCGAGATAGGGTTTGGTTCCCGACTGGGGAACGGAGCCTGAGGCATGAGAAATCGCAGGACCCTTAGATTCGTCGTCAGAGATGAAAATAGGCTCGGCCGCATGCTCTTCGGCAGTCGGCACCTCTCCTCGATCTGTGAAACACAACAATAACACAGGGAAGAGTCAAGGGAAGAGTACCTGCTCGACCCACGCGAAAGTCGGGACGAAAGGATACCTTCGGCCGCGGCGGCCTCAGCGGTGCCCGAAGGAGACGCCTCCTTCCTTTTCTTCGAAGCAACTCTCTTTACCTTCGGTGCCATTATGGGTACGATGAAAAGAAAACTTGGGTTTCCTCTGGAGAAGACAATGAAAGAAACTATAGCCTCTCTTAACAGAGGGCAAGGGCGTTAAATACTCTAAAAATCCTAGACGGTTGCTCGCCACTCGATTGGACCGTTCAGGGCTAAAACAGTTGAAGAGTAAGGCCGAACAAATCGGATCTCACCTGGACGGCCAGGATCCGACGGTTCCTGGACAAGATCTTCAACAACGACCCGAATTGGGCACGGTAGACGAAGAGCCCCATCGCGCTGCATTTAATGCGAAACGATGTGCCCACGTCTTCTTGGCTGACGTACGCATGGAGCAATACGTGGCCTACTGAAAGCGGAGCCCACCTGACACCGAATTTGTCGTTGAGATTCCGCGGGTCAAAATCAATTACCCCTCTGAAACTTGAGTTAGTTCCGAATCCGCCTGCGGACGAAATCCGCCCGCAGAGGAAACAAGCTTACGGATGAAATTCGCCTGCAGATGAAATAAAATTACAGCAGAAACTCGCCGACAAGAGCCCCCCTGCAGCTAAGGCCCTCTTACGGCCAAACTATGACTAATGCATATAAAAAATGGAGCACACACGCGAGTGAGAGTGGTCAAGAACAAAAGGATAATTTCATTCATAGAGAGAAATCCTAGTACAATGGGGAATTGAAGGCAAATTACAAATCTCTCAACCGTAACTCCGCCTCACGAATCTCCCTGGCATAACGAAGCTCGAGATTCGTCAGGATCTCTCGGTGAAAATCTTCCTCAGTACGCGAGACCAAGTCTTGGATGGCGTCTCTTGCCTGCTTAAGTGCTCGGTCCTTTTCTTCAACGGAGTCAGCGACCAATTGTCGGCGGGATTCAATACCCTCCAGCTCCTTTGCCAACTACTCACGAGCCTTCTCATGAGTGGCTAGAGAAGCCTGCGCGTCAGCTATAATTTGCTTCAGCTTCGCTATCTCAGAAGACAGGCGAGAAAAGCGATTATCAGCCTTCTGTTGTTCGTAGACCACTCGCTCGTCTTCGGCCTGGACCTGCTCCAACTCTACTAACAGCCTTGCCTCCAACGACATGGTCTCATTCAATCGCCGGTCGCGCTCTTCCAT
>NC_033798.1:30564977-30565955 GCF_001876935.1 Asparagus officinalis
CAGGGTAGCGGCCGCGGCACCAACAGCCACCATATACATAGGAGCAGCGGACGTCTCCCCTCGGATCGGAGACTCCTGCACCGAGGGTCTACCCTCAACCAACGCTTCCCCAAGAGCGGGGACTCTCCCTTGTCGACCGGACATGTCTTCAGGAGCCAACGCCTCTTCCTCGCTAGATAGCGCCTCATGAATCGAGACGTCGTCATCCGCCTCTGATTCACCCCTTTCTCCGGCCGAATGGCCCTCCCAAGAAGGAGGATCCTCTTTGCCAGTGGCTTCATAGGAAGGGTCAACTGCGGATGCAAAGAAAAGATTGACAAATGCCCCTTCGGCACAGAAGGATCAACAACACTAAAACCTACCCTCATGAATCGAGACGTCATCATCCGCCTCTGATTCACCCATTTCTCCGGCCGAATGGCCCTCCCAAGAAGGAGGATCCTCTTTGCCAGTGGCTTCATAGGAAGGGTCAACTGCGGATGCAAAGAAAAGGTTGACAAATGCCCCTTCAGCTCAGAAGGATCAACAACACTAAAACCTATGCTCACCTGAGTCACCGAGCTCTTTTCCATCTCTAGTCTCCCCCTCTTCATCCGAAGGAATAGAGATCACTCTCATTTCTCCGGCCGAATGGCCCTCCCAAGAAGGAGGATCCTCTTTGCCAGTGGCTTCATAGGAAGGGTCAACTGCGGATGCAAAGAAAAGGTTGACAAATGCCCCTTCAGCTCAGAAGGATCAACAACACGGAGCCCTCCGCCGCCATCTCCCGCTCCAGTCCGGATTAACTCGTCAGATTCTCCCCGCTCACTTTGGGGGTCCAACGGAAGACTAGGAGAGGGAGCTCGGGCCTCGGGCACCTCAGATTCGTCAGGACCCACGTTGCAGCCCTCAGTGTCTTCAGCCGGGTCCTCTGAAAACCACTCCTTAGCAGTTTGGCGACCCCTTCGCCTTGAAGAACGGAGAGGCCTTCTAGGAAGA
>NC_033798.1:30566568-30598624 GCF_001876935.1 Asparagus officinalis
ACCCTAGGGTTGGGGGTCCTGATGACCTCTCCTTCCCCCTCATCGATAGTCGATACACGGCAGAATTGGGCCGTCAGGGTGCGAAGCCCCCGATGGATACACGCTACCATCGCCGACACCAAGGAATAGGACTTCCCGTAGGCTAAGAAAACCGCGGGGTACACGACTTCCACGGGAAGAGCCTCAAAAGAATGAGTGGGGATTACGCACCTCTTTAGCCACAACATGAGGTACCCCGCGAATAGAGCCTTTCCAGATATAGAGGACTTGGCCTGGTGGTGAAACAAGTGGAAGACCGTTCCAGATTTGAACCCGCCCTCGTCATGCTCGAGAGCTACGGTAGCTTCCCCTTCGGCCATCCTCCTTTCTACTTCAGCCTGGTCGCATCCGCTTAGCGTCAGAGCAGGCCTTCCTTTGACATCGTTATCAGGGAATAAATAATCAGCTCAGTTCTTGTAGCTGATCCCCGGGGCCCTTTTCTTCTTACCTTTGTGGTCGACCGCCCCTAAGGTATTAAGGCATATATGATAGTGACAGAGCAATTCCCACAGGGTCTCGACCACCAAAGGGGAGCGGTCTGAAAGTTGGTCGATCTCATCTTGACCAGGAACATACTCCTCATGCGAAAAGTCTCCTAGCGGCAGCCCCGACACATCGTACATCTCGTGAAGGGCTATACCGAGCTTACCATTAGGGGTGAAAAACGTGCCACTATCCGCACAATACAGCTCTAAAATGCTGTGGAATTGGGATGCATTAATCTTCAGACCGTGCCGAGTGGCCTGAATGGCCGAATACAGCTCTGAGTTCGCAAGATCAGAGTTCTCAACCAAAATGTAGTCGGTAATCTTGGACCACCAAGTCTTGCTGCCAGGCGCAGAGTAGATCTACCCCGGAGCTCTGAAATCCTTTGGGGAAAATTTCCCGCCGGCTTGGAAGAAACGATGACGGAAAGTCTCCGCGACCGCCATCATCTCCCCAGTGGGCACCTCGTTGGAAGGTAGGCCCGGACGCAGGCCAGTCACCCGTTTACAAGAGCTCTCTACCCCGTACCCAGCTGTGGGTCTCCCCAGTGGGCGCCTCGTTGGAAGGTAGGCCCGGACACAGGCCAGTCACCCGTTTACAAGAGCTCTCTACCCCGTACCCAGCCGTGGAGCCTGTAAAGACGCCGCAAGTCACCCCGTCTTGAGTAGGGGTCAAATCCTAATTCATCGTCCTCGGGACCGCGAGGGAACGCAGCTCGACGATAGAGAACCCTCTCGGCATGTTGGGAAGATAGTAGTGAACCCCGTCCATTGCACGGAGCCACCTGCTCTCCTTGATCAGCAGGGCGGAGGGGTCAGTCGCGGCATCGCCAAACAAGAACTGGGGCTTTTGTAACTCTGTCCTGGCCTTGTCCGTCAACACCGCGTCGGTGGTCAACTCACGTAGCGTTAGATGGTGCCCATCAATGACTCTCTTTATCAAGCCATCCGGCTTATCAGCAGAAAACGCAAGCACCGGATCCAAGGAGGAAATCGAGGAGGCGCCGTATAGCCTGTGCTGGAAGAGCCTCGTCAGAAAAGGTCACTGCAAGAAAGAACCAAAGAATCAGGACAGGATCCGCCCTAAGGGTAAATCCGCCAATCAAGTAAAGACGGGCGAATTCGCCTGTCAGAAGGTGAAATCCGCTTAACTAAAACGAGTTAGCCTTCACCCAATAAAGGTTAATTTCACCTGTGGAGATAGAAATCGTCCTCTATGAATAAATGCGAAATCCGCCCAAAAAAGGGGCCGACTTAACCTTAAGTCAGGGAAGCTGCCAAAAGAGGACTGAATCCAGGGAGGACAAGCGATGCTCATCCTCCCAACCCGACATTTGTAACCTACACAAGGTCGTCAGACGAACCTCTTGACTTACCCAAATGCGTCTCAGGCACGCTGGCGGGTGCACCGGCGGTGAGGCGGTCGGAATAGCGTCCGGGACCTCCTCCCTTCGCAACACACTTCTTGGATTTCGGCGCCATTGAGGGGATTAAGCAGGAACTCTCTCTCCTTAGAAAATTTTCAAGATTCCTGAGCACGGTAACCCTCAAAGGAAGGGAACAGCCTATTTAAAGGCGGAGTTGCCAACGTGGCCACGATCGCCCTCAAAAAGCGAAGCACTGGCGGACGAGAGATGTGGCCACGATCGAAATCAACGGCCCAGATTGCCCCCAACATTTCGAAGTGCCACGTCAAGACGGGAAACGGGCCGGTCAAAAACCCGGGACCTGAGCCGAAATCAACGGTTGTATCCGACGGTTGGGTTCAAAAACCACGACTACGATTTAGACGAGACGCACGAGGCTTACGTCAGATTGTCAAATCGTGATGAGCGCGACGTGACGGAACCACGCCACCTTAGCTGGAAAGCACGAAGCCCACTAGCGGACGCGTGGCTCACCCACACCGTACCTAGTTTCGCCCAAAGGAAAGGTCTCACCTGCGAAAACTTGACCCGAATCCGCAAGTCGAGCAGAATTTCGCCTCTAAAACCTAATTTCGCCTGGACGGCTCATTCGCACTTAGAGACAAACGACAAATAACACGACTTGTCCCGAGCCTTGAACCGCCAACGAGCTGACCTCGCTTAAGCCCACGCCTCGAATGGCTGAGGTTTAGAGTAGAAATCTTAGCATCAAGTCTAAGAGAAACTACTTGATAACTCATCATACTGAGAGGAATAGTATGGCTAGCCCGATTCAAACGGTAATCGGTAAAGGCATATCAAACCCGTTGATAGCTGAGGGTTTGCTAAAAATCCTAAAAGAAACCAAACATACTTGTTTCGCCAAGAACTTCTTTATTCAAAGTATTCCAGACCACACGCAAGTCAGTTTAGGTCTGAAAACTTTGAAGGGGTATTGTAGACGGTAAAAAATACCTCCGTGGACTTGCAAGAAATCCGCCTGTAAGGAGAAGTCGCCCAAAGCCACGGGAATTCACCCTTTATCACAACTCGCCCGACCAAGTCTGTATTCAAATCCGCCAGCAAACCTCAAGGCCGCCAATATGGCCAGGTATCTGCTACCCCACATTCCGAGGTGGGCTTTCCCACCCCTCTCGACCCGAAGGAAGAGGGCACAGTACTCCAAGACTGTCAAGTGGCCGCTCACAGTACGAATGATTGGGCAGGTGTCGAGTCGACCTGAACATTTATAAATGCAGCTCACCTCGGCTGTCCAAGTCAAGAGCTAGATCCGCCGGCATTCGGCGAGCTGTCCAAGCCCACTCGAGTACCGGGAACCCGCTTTCCCACCTCTCTCGGCCTGAAGAGAGAAGACATGGTACTCTAGGCCCGCCGAATGGCCGCTCATAGTACAAGTGATCGGACAAACGCCAAATAAACCTGCACCCTTATAAATGCGACTTACCCCACTTGTCCAAGCGAGAGGCGAGAGCCGCCGGCGCTCGGTGAGTTGGTCAGATCCACTCGAGTATCTGACAGCCGTTGTCATACGTACGAGGAGGGGCTTTCCCATTCCTACGTGACGTGATGCAAAACACAGCTCCTCGAATGACCGCTCATAGTACAGGTGAACAGCAGGATATCTCTGAACAATGTATGGTCACATCCCATAATTCAAGGAACAGCCAAACTGCCTCTCTTTTATTTAAGAGCCTCTTCCAACAACCTTTTAAAGAGGTCGGAAAACTTTGGGAAAGGGATCGAGACCAAGCTCTCTGCATAATTTTTGCATTGCAGCACCACTTCCTAGCTCTGAGCCCTGATCGTCGGTGAACTAGAAGATCCGAACTCTATCGACTCGAGCTTCTACTGCGTACTGAAGCTCCCCAGCGACCTCGGTCGAACGGTCCAAGGGAAGCAGACTCGACACGAGCATCGAGCGAAGCATCCTGTAGCTACCAAAAGTCCCCACACTAAACAAAGAGGGCATTCCCTCTGCTTCTATTGTAATTTCAATTGATTAGTTTGTAATAAGCCTTCTTATCAATACAAACAAAGTTCCCTGTTTTCGGGAGATCAAAATTTACACCTACACAGAGCAACGCACACACTCGATGACCTGTGTTATGGGTTTATTATTCAATTATCCAGCTCGGCAGGGGGTCCTCGCTCAATTTTCCAGCTTTTGGTAAAGTATAGCACTTTACAGGAAAGTATAGCACTTTATGGGAATAGTATAGCACCTTATTGGCAAAGTATAGCACCTTATGCTCTCTAGAAATTCTGCACCTAAAGTTGTCTAAAACCAAATCAGTTTTTTTGAGAGCAATGCACACACTCGATGACCTATGTTATGGGTTTATTGTTCAATTATCCAGCTCAGCGGGGGGTCCTCGCTCAATTTTCTAGCTTTTGGCAAAGTATAGCACTTTACGAGAAAGTATAACACTTTATGGCTAAAGTATAGCACTATATGGCAAAGTATAGTACTTTATGCAAATAGTATAGCACCTTATTAGCAACGTATAGCACCTTATATTCTCTGGAAATTTTGCACCTTAAGTTGTCTAAAACCAAATCAGTTTTTTTTGCTGGAATAGTAATAATAATTTGCCCTTGAATATCCAATACATATTATGTAATAATATTGTAATGTTAATAAATTTAATTGTTGCACATAATTTGGGTATTATTTATATAATTGTTATATATATCCTTAGAAGTTATTTTGTTAGATCATGCACTGTGATGGTCACTTGCTTGGAGATATGATCTAACTTAGAAATTTCTTAAATTTGTGCTTAACCTATAACTAGTAAAGGATAACTTTGTTATAACAGGTTATTATGCATGACACCGATATATGAGATATGGTGGTGGGTCTTAACCATCGGGAATGGAGATTCTCTAGGTGTATGTCATAAGCACGCATTATGATGTGTGTAGCACTAGACCGTATTTTAATTCTCTAGGATGAGTCACCTAAGAGATAGAGAATTCAAATTGTTACATGGTCCCTTTGACTTGATGATATTGTCATTTTCGATTTGATAATTTAGTATACTTTGATGTGATGGTTAAGCTTTTTTAGCAAGCGCTACACAACCTGAAACATTGGGTTGCTAAATTTCATTTAGGAAAATGATTGATATCTAGATAGGATCCAGTATGCTCATTATGATGAGTTAATTTATTATGCATTCCCATGAAGCTATTAAATTCCTGCCAGCAGGTGGTTTTGAAAATATTTTTAAAAATTTACTTTTTTATAAAAATAAAATATTTTGATATTTTAAAATGATTTTTATTTATGTTCATGGGAATTGCAAATTTAGGCATGAGCAAATAGGTGAGTTGTCTTGCTTAAAAGAGTTGCCTAAAATAAATGATACTGGAAGGGAGTGAATGTAAGATATTATTTAATCCCATATTATGGAGAGTGAATGTAAGATATTATTTAATCCCATATTATGGAAGAGCTTTTATGAACAGTTGGTCGGATAGGGATTTGATTGTTAAATTAAAATTATTAATTTGATTAATAATTGGTTCTCGATATGGGACCCAATTGGTCTCACTAATGTCATTAGAAGAGGTATACATACAATGCAATTCTATTTCTATCCTTAATTGTTATGGATAAAGTTTTTGAACAAATCTATTCTATCTTTAATTGTTATGGATAAAGTTCTAAATAATTATGAATTGTTTAAAGTTAAAATCTCTAAGACTAGTGTAATCCTATAAATAGGGTTCATATGTAGCCTTATGAGTGGAGATAGAAGAGATTGAAAATCTTATGAAGATAATATGAAAAAATAGATTTTTGTGAACCTATCTCTCAATATTGCTCCTCTACGATGATGGGTGGAATTCAATTGGAGGCTTTTTCTCTTGAGGAAGCTATTTCGGATTGATCTCGTGACAGATTATTGTAGAAACTCGGAAAGTGTTTCAGGTATTCTTCTAGTTTTTAATTAATTTCGATTAATCTAGATGATATGCAATTTTCCACTACGTTGTATGTCATGTTTCCAACATTTTTCACAGCAACGCACACACTCGACGACCTATGTTATGTGTTTATTGTTCAATTATCCAGCTCGGTGGGGGGTCCTCGCTCAATTTTCTAGCTTTTGGCAAAGTATAACACTTTATAGAAAAATATAGCACTTTATGGCTAAAGTATAGCACTATATGGTAAAGTATAGCACTTTATGGGAATACTATAGCACCTTATTGGCAAAGTATAGCACCTTATGCTCTTTGAAAATTCTGCACCTTAAGTTGTCTAAAACCAAATCAGTTTTTTTTAGAGCAACGCACACACTCGATGACCTGTGTTATGTGTTTATTGTTCAATTATCCAGCTCGGCGGGGGGTCCTCGCTCAATTTTCCAGCTTTTGGCAAAGTATAGCACTTTATGGGAAAGTATAGAACTTTATGGCTAAAGTATAGCACTATATGGCAAAGTATAGCACATTATGGGAATAGTATAGCACCTTATTGGCAAAGTATAGCACCTTATGCTCTCTGAAAATTCTGCACCTTAAGTTGTCTAAAACCAAATCAGATTTTTTTCAGAGCAACTCACACACTCGATGACCTGTGTTATGGATTTATTGCTTAATTATCCAGCTCGACGGGGGGTCCTCGCTCAATTTTTTAGCTTTTGGCAAAGTATAGCACTTTACGGGAAAGTATAGCACTTTATGGCTAAAGTATAGCACTATATGGCAAAGTATAGCACTTTATGGGAATAGTATAACACCTTATTGGCAAAGTATAGCACCTTATGCTCTCTAGAAATTCTGCACCTTAAGTTGTCTAAAACCAAATTAGTTTTTTTTTCACAGCAACGCACACACTCGATGACCTGTGTTATGTGTTTATTGTTCAATTATCCAGCTCGACGGGGGGTCCTCGCTCAATTTTCCAGCTTTCGGCAAAGTATAGCACTTTATGGGAAAGTATAGCACTTTATGGCTAAAGTATAGCACTATATAGCAAAGTATAGCACTTTATGGGAATATTATAGCACCTTATTAGCAAAGTATAGCACCGTATGCTCTCTGGAAATTCTGCACCTTAAGTTGTCTAAAACCAAATCAGTTTTTTTAGAGAAACGCACACACTTGATGACCTGTGTTATGTGTTTATTGTTCAATTATTTAGCTCGGCGGGGGGTCTTCGCTCAATTTTCCAGCTTTTAGCAAAGTATAGCACTTTAAGGGAAAGTATAGCACTTTATGGTTAAAGTATAGCACTATATGGTAAAGTATAGAACTTTATGGGAATAGTATAGCACCTTATTGGTAAAGTATAGTACCTTATGCTCTCTGGAAATTCTGCACCTTAAGTTGTCTAAAACCAAATCAGTTTTTTCACAGCAACGCACACACTCAATGACCTGTGTTATGTGTTTATTGTTCAATTATCCAGCTCGGCGGGGGGTCTTCGCTCAATTTTCCAGCTTTTGATAAAGTATAGCACTTTATGGGAAAGTATAGCACCTTATGGCTAAAGTATAGCACCTTATAGCAAAGTATAGCACTTTATGGGAATACTATAGCACCTTATTAGCAAAGTATAGCACGTTATGCTCTCTGTAAATTCTGCACCTTAAGTTGTCTAAAACCAAATCAGTTTTTTTCACAGCAACGTACACACTCGATGACCTGTGTTATGTGTTTATTGTTCAATTATCTAGCTCGGTGGGGGGTCCTTGCTCAATTTTCCAGCTTTTGGCAAAGTATAGCACTTTACGGGAAAGTATAGTACTTTATGGCTAAAGTATAGCACTATATGGTAAACTATAGCACTTTATAGGAATAGTATAGCACCTTATTGGAAAAGTATAGCCCCTTATGCTCTCTAGAAATTCTACACCTTAAGTTGTCTAAAACCAAATCAGTTTTTTTCACAGCAACGTACACACTCGATGACCTGTGTTATGTGTTTATTGTTCAATTATCCAACTCGGCGGGGGGTCCTCGCTCAAATTTCTAGCTTTTGATAAAGTATAGAACTTTATGGTAAAGTATAGTACTTTATGGCTAAAGTATAGCATTTTATGGGAAAGTATAGCACTTTATGAGTATTGTATAGCACCTTATTGGCAAAGTATAACACCTTATACTTTCTGGAAATTCTGCACCTTAAGTTGTCTAAAACCAAATCAGTTTTTTCAGAGCAACGCACACACTCGATGACCTGTGTTATGGATTTATTGTTCAATTATCCAGCTCGGTGGGGGGACATCGCTCAATTTTCCATCTTTTGGCAACGTATAGCACTTTATGGAAAAGTATAGCACTTTATGGCTAAAGTATAGCACTATATGGAAAAGTATAGTACTTTATGGGAATAGTATAGCACCTTATTGGTAAAGTATAGCACCTTATGCTCTCTGGAAATTCTGCACCTTAAGTTGTCTAAAACCAAATTAGTTTTTTTTCACAGCAACGCACACACTCGATGACCTGTGTTATGTGTTTATTGTTCAATTATCCAGCTCGACGGGGGGTCCTCGCTCAATTTTCCAGCTTTCGGCAAAGTATAGCACTTTATGGGAAAGTATAGCACTTTATGGCTAAAGTATAGCACTATATAGCAAAGTATAGCACTTTATGGGAATATTATAGCACCTTATTAGCAAAGTATAGCACCGTATGCTCTCTGGAAATTCTGCACCTTAAGTTGTCTAAAACCAAATCAGTTTTTTTAGAGAAACGCACACACTTGATGACCTGTGTTATGTGTTTATTGTTCAATTATTTAGCTCGGCGGGGGGTCTTCGCTCAATTTTCCAGCTTTTAGCAAAGTATAGCACTTTAAGGGAAAGTATAGCACTTTATGGCTAAAGTATAGCACTATATGGTAAAGTATAGAACTTTATGGGAATAGTAAAGCACCTTATTGGTAAAGTATAGTACCTTATGCTCTCTGGAAATTCTGCACCTTAAGTTGTCTAAAACCAAATCAGTTTTTTCACAGCAACGCACACACTCAATGACCTGTGTTATGTGTTTATTGTTCAATTATCCAGCTCGGCGGGGGGTCTTCGCTCAATTTTCCAGCTTTTGATAAAGTATAGCACTTTATGGGAAAGTATAGCACTTTATGGCTAAAGTATAGCACCTTATAGCAAAGTATAGCACTTTATGGGAATACTATAGCACCTTATTAGCAAAGTATAGCACGTTATGCTCTCTGTAAATTCTGCACCTTAAGTTGTCTAAAACCAAATCAGTTTTTTTTAGAGCAACGCACACACTCGATGACCTGTGTTATGTGTTTATTGTTCAATTATCTAGCTCGGTGGGGGGTCCTTGCTCAATTTTCCAGCTTTTGGCAAAGTATAGCACTTTACGGGAAAGTATAGTACTTTATGGCTAAAGTATAGCACTATATGGTAAACTATAGCACTTTATAGGAATAGTATAGCACCTTATTGGAAAAGTATAGCCCCTTATGCTCTCTAGAAATTCTACACCTTAAGTTGTCTAAAACCAAATCAGTTTTTTTCACAGCAACGTACACACTCGATGACCTGTGTTATGTGTTTATTGTTCAATTATCCAACTCGGCGGGGGGTCCTCGCTCAAATTTCTAGCTTTTGATAAAGTATAGAACTTTATGGTAAAGTATAGTACTTTATGGCTAAAGTATAGCATTTTATGGGAAAGTATAGCACTTTATGAGTATTGTATAGCACCTTATTGGCAAAGTATAACACCTTATACTTTCTGGAAATTCTGCACCTTAAGTTGTCTAAAACCAAATCAGTTTTTTCAGAGCAACGCACACACTCGATGACCTGTGTTATGGATTTATTGTTCAATTATCCAGCTCGGTGGGGGGACATCGCTCAATTTTCCATCTTTTGGCAACGTATAGCACTTTATGGAAAAGTATAGCACTTTATGGCTAAAGTATAGCACTATATGGAAAAGTATAGTACTTTATGGGAATAGTATAGCACCTTATTGGTAAAGTATAGCACCTTATGCTCTCTGGAAATTCTGCACCTTAAGTTGTCTAAAACCAAATCAGTTCTTTTTGAGCAACGCACACACTCGATGACCTGTGTTATGTGTTTATTGTTCAATTATCCAGCTCGGCGAGGGTCCTCGCTCAATTTTCTAGCTTTTGGCAAAGTATAGCACTTTATGGTAAAGTATAGCACTTTATGGCTAAAGTATAGCATTTTATGGCAAAGTACAGCACGTTATGGGAATAGTATAACACCTTATTGGCAAAGTGTAGCATCTTATACTTTCTGGAAATTCTGCAACTTAGTTGTCTCAGGAAATGTAAAGTGTTAATTTTGATAAGATAACATCAAAGATTTTGAGTAATGTATAGCAAACAGATATAACAATAAAACTAACTGAAATAACATTAAAACTAAATAAAGTAGTTACACAAAATTTACAATAATCAAAATAGTTTGTTTTTTGATCTTCACCACCAAGACATAATCAACCTATAATAAGTCAATGAAGATCACAATCAAACTGATTTGAAAATATTCAAAAGCGTGATATTTCAATCAGCTATTGGTTTACATGTTCATCGATTGTGACCGAACTCCTTACATCGGCTACACTTCAACATTCTAGAAGGATTTAGTCCAGAAGGGATCCGCTTTGTTTTTGGCCTTCCTCTACGAATCAAGGTTAATGGAGGTCTAATCTCCATATTCTCATCCGTTATAATTGGCTTCTCATCATCAGGAATTGGATATATGGGAAAGGAGTAACACTTGCAGTACACCTCCGTGTTGAAATAGTCAGAAATATATGGATACAATAGCTGATCTTTGTGACTGATTACGGTAGCCGCATGCTTGCAAGGTAGTCCAATAACTTGCCATTGGCGACAAGTACACGTGCAGTTCTCCAAATTCACTCTAACGGATGGGGAATCATATACTTCATACAGCATCGACGTAGATGGATTAACATGAAGATAACGTGCACCCTCATTGATCAGGACAAGATGCTCCTCTACACTAGGAACAAGTGGTGTAGTCCATTTGTTGGATTCCTCACGTCTATCGTAGCTCATTTTTATCATCTTCACCCGGATGTGATCAACCAATTGCGCTATCGGTAAAAATCGGGCTTCCTTAATCCATGCGTTGAAGAACTCGGCTAGATTTAAGGTTAACCACCCATGCCTGCAACCATGTTATAGCTATAGGATTATTCAAATGCTATACAAGTTCAAACACACATATCAGAGAATTCAATCACAAAAACCAAAAATATGTAAAAATGGTGACCTCTTTCCAGGAAAATAACAATTAGCCCAGTTTTGAGGGCTCATATTCAGCATTTCAATGAAAGCAATAGATGACTTATTCTGGAGCTCGTTGCATTCATTATGATAAGCATGCATTGTGTAGGCATAGGCAGCTCTCTTTATAATATGAACACAGTCATCCCTAAGTGGTGCTGGTAACCTTTTCTTTGACAAGCTATTCTTATAATTGGCCATTAAATGACGGATGCAATAACTGTGATATGAACAAGGGAAGCAATTCTTGACGTAATTTTAAAGTCCTTTGTCTCGATCAGAGATTATAACCAGCTCATCATTCGGAGTATATGGATCATCTGAATTGTATAATACATCATGAATGCATTCGAGGAACCACTCCCAATTGCTCTCATTCTCGGTTCCACAAATGCAAAGAGCGACAGGAAACATTCCTCCATTTCCATTCAAAGTAGTAGCAGCAAGTAGAGTTCACTTGTACCTATCAAAAAGATGGGTGCCATCCAAGAATAAAATTGGTCTACATCCATCGACAAAACCCTTCCAATAAGCATAATATGAGATAAAAAATCTAGTAAATCTGCCATCTTCGTGTTCTAGATTGAAGATTGATCTTGGGTTAGTTTCCATAACTTTAACCTTGTACCATCGAAGTTGTTCATATGAATGTTTTGCATACCCATATAACTCCTGTTGAGCAAGATCTTTCCCGCACCAAGCTGTTCCATAGGGGATATCAACACCAAAGTCTCTTAGAAGCTTCTTTTTAAGATCAATTGTGCGGTAGGTGGGTTGTTCTTTTAGTATGGATTTCACAATATTTGCAACCCACTTACGAGATGCCCGTAGATGTCCCTTGTCTCCTATGCCTCCTCCGAGACAACTATGTGCACGACCAATTTTCTTCACATAAAACCGTTTGTAGTCTGTACGACGGTTACAATGGACCATCCATTCACAATCAACACCTTTGCATTTTACTATCAATCTTCTAGGTTCATTTTTTAAATAAGCAAAGTTAAAATCGAGAGCAATTGAGTAATTTCCAAGACTTTGCCTTAGATGTTCAACGTCATTAAATTTTTGTCCAACACATCTAATGGCATGATACCATGAAATAGGAATCTGAATACTGGATCTCTCAACTTCACATAATGCATTTTGTGAATTGGATGGATTATGCGACGAGGAAGCATGTTGTTCCGAAAGAGATATATGGTAGGATTCCTGCAAACATAAAGCCGTTACCTTATAAGACTAGCAATTAGAAACATTAATGAAAATTCTTATCTAGTACTATAGCTAATTTCCGACATATTATATCGTCATAATTTTTCTTTTAACTACAAAGAAATTAAATAAACATGGATTAATTTTGTGAAATATGGACCTTACAATATACAATAAGTTCTTATCTTATGTGAATGGTGTTTGCCTCTAGACCAATTAATGTATCTCGATCTATGTCAACATGCATCTTAACTATCTTCTTCTTGCAACTTAGATGTACATCGAACATTATTGACACATCGACGTCATCATGGACATGTACAAACAATTCTTCTGTATATGGGACTTCATAAGTCAACTTTACTGGGCTTGAAAAAAAAGCAATTCTACTTTGCACCTCAGCCACTAAATTACTAAAAGTCTCCTTGATATTCATTGGAATCAAATGATTGTTTCCTCTAAAGTCCATAATTGCACAATATAGCTCTTCATCCATTACTGAAGTTCATAAAAAATAAAATAAGTGGGGAACTTAACTATCAATCAAATATTACCAAACAAACACAAGTCTAACATGTATTTTCTTATTATATACGATATAATTCAACATCGACATTCAATATGCAATTCTCTACGTTTCTATACAATATAATTCAATATCCATTCCTAAATATTCAAAGACCAGATTTTTCTACATTCTATAAAAATGAGGAATAAATGGTTTTTATTTTGGGAATCAAATAAAGAAAATATAGAACTTTTACATTGCTCAGCTTTTCAAAGCACTTTTTAAAGGAAAGTATAGCACTTTCCTAACTCTCACTACAAATGATGTAATTAACAGAATTAGGGTTTTTCCTGAGAAAATAGTAGTCTCAACACAATAAAGGTTTTCTCATTTAAAAATTTAGACATTTCAACAAATTAAGATATAAAGATGGGATCTCAATCACTTTATAGTTACATTTAAATGTCTTCTTTTACTGCAAGAAACGAACATGAGATCTCAACCACTGATCTGATGTAGGATTAATGTCTTCTATGAGGAGAAATATTAATGGAGGAGAGAGATTTCTCAAGAAGAGAGGAGAAATTAATGGAAGAGAGGGAGAAGGAGAGAGTAATCAAAGATGTGTACCAAATTGGGGGTTGGTGAAGTATGAGTGTAGCCCGCCCTTTTTTCTCGCCATCGTCGCCATTAATGCCCTACTGTTAGCGATGATGAGAAGAAGAGAGAAAGCGCAAAGTCAGGTTTTTCAATTTTGAGGAAAATACCGTATAGAGAAAGAGAGGTATAATGAACATTGGGTTTAAAACTAAGTCATATGGGTATAATGGGTTTATTGGTATTTAGTATAGTGGGTGGGTTTTTAAATAATTGGGGGTAAAACTTTGGGTTAAAAGAGGAAAAACTCTAAAAAATAGTAAAAGTTTCAGCATGTGCAATAAGATCCCCTCGTGCTCATTGAAGATAAAGAATGGAATATTATTCCATGTTAGAGATATGACATAAAAAATGTTTTAGAACAGATTTAAAAGAGCATAATCAATAGAATTAAACTAAGAAAAATAAAGAAACAAAATTGAGCTAAAATGAGAAACAACCAGTATGTAATCATTTTCCTTTTTTCATAAGGAATGAAGTGGAGGTAAGGGTAGAATTGTCCTCTCAAATTTTATTTAACAAAATTTTTAATAGCTAAATAAAGTAGGACTAAATTTACATCTAATAAGATATACAAGGACTAAGTTGAGCAAAAAATAAAGTATGAGGACCAATTTGAGTATAGGGTCACAGTACAGAGACAAAATTAGCCTTTTAGCCATATATATGGAAAATTATATATGAGCTGACAGCCCATTTTGCAAAATGGACTACCAGCTCATTAAGATGTGAGCCCCCTACTAGTCACTTCGGTTGGGGGGTTTTCCTCTCAAATTTTATTTAACAAAATTTTTAATAGCTAAATAAAGTAGGACTAAATTTACATCTAATAAGATATACAAGGACTAAGTTGAGCAAAAAATAAAGTATGAGGACCAATTTGAGTATAGGGTCACAGTACAGAGACAAAATTAGCCTTTTAGCCATATATATGGAAAATTATATATGAGCTGACAGCCCATTTTGCAAAATGGACTACCAGCTCATTAAGATGTGAGCCCCCTACTAGTCACTTCGGTTGGGGGGTTTTGGAACTTTTAACCTTGGTTTATTTTATCCAAGAAGCACTTCTTTTGATTTATATGGTTTTTGTGATGCCGACTTTGCCGGATGTAAGGTAGATCGCAAGAGTACTAGTGGAACATGCCAATTCTTAGGAAATTCCCTTGTTTCTTGGGCTTCCAAGAAACAAAATTGTGTTGCATTGTCCACTACGGAAGCGGAATACATTGCCGCCGGCTTATGTTGTGCTCAAGTTTTATGGATGAAACAAAGTTTAGTTGACTATGATTTGAATTTTCAAAATATTAAAATCTTTTGTGATAACACAAGTGCTATAAATATTTCCAAAAATTCGGTTTTGCATTCTAGAACTAAACATATTGATGTACGCCATCATTTCTTACGCGATCATGTAGAGCGACAAGATGTATCCCTAGTGTTTGTTGACACAAAATCTCAACTAGCGGATATATTTACTAAGCCTCTTGGAGAGGATGATTTTTGTCGCATAAGAAATGGTTTGGGCTTATGCACTATGTGAAAGTTCTACATTGCTTGCTTGTTTAGTTGCATCTTGCATTTTGCATTTCTTTCCCCATTTTTGATGGTGACAAAGGGGGAGAGAAATCTCCTCATTTGTTGCATATATTTAGGGGGAGCTCATAGATAGGGGGAGCACCTATCTATAAGCTATTTTATTTTTTGCTCTTATATAATGGTTGGTTGTCATCATCAAAAAGGGGGAGATTGTTAGCCCTTATGTTTTGATGATGTTTTACAACCACCATTATCGGTACTAATGGCTTATTGAGTGTAAATGTAGTAAGTTCATTTATCAAGCTCGTTAGTGCCATTAACGGAGGATGGATGGAATATACGCTACAACGAAGATATACAAAGGAGGAGGAGGTCAAGAGATGAAGCAACGTTATTTCAAGAACGACAAATTCAACTAAAAGCTTCATCCGATTCAAGCTATATCAAAGCTCAAGTATTGCTCTCTATATGAGGATATTAGCTTTCTTTTGTTTCTCTCTCTAGTGCTAGAATGTAGGCAAAGAGTTACTGATTTTACTTGAAGCTATTGGGAATCACACACACGATTTCATACTTAGGTTTTAAGCGTTTTTTCACAAAATACTATTTTTCATAAGTATGAGGACCTATCTGCAAAATTCCTTTTCTAAACAGTTTGTTTTTAGTATTAAAAACATTTTACAAAGTTTCAGATTTTTCAGAGGTCAAATAAATATTTTGCAAATATTTAAAGTTGATTAAAAACCTGTTTTCTGAAGAATGTCAGAAAGCGGTCGACCGGTCCGGTCGACCGCTCTCATGGCCATTCCTTACTATTTTCCAGAGAGGTCGTCGGTCGACCGGTACGGTCGACCGAAATCTCAACTTTCAAATCGGTCGACCGCGCCGGTCGACCGACGGTGTCTCTGCTTGATTTCTAAGTTTTTAAGGTTGTTGGCGGTCGACCGAAATTTTCGGTCGGTCGACCGAAGCATTTTTTCGGTCGACCGAAATTCCCTTCGGTCAACCGATTTGTGTCTTTGGTCAGCCGCGACTTTTTTAAAACGGTCGTTTGCCTCGACTGTTATGCTTTCACTTAATAGTGTTTGGCACAGTCTGAGGTAACAACCTGAAAAGTAGATTATCTTCCTAAATAGGAAGATTGGGTTTTTGTTTTTAATTGGTTTAAACTCTTTTATAAAAACCCCCCCAGACTGCTTCTTCCTAAATAGGAAGATTGGGTTTTTGTTTTTAATTGGTTTAAACTCTTTTATAAAAACCCCCCCAGACTGCTTCTTCTTCTTCAGCCCTAACGTTTCAAAAACCAGAGAGAGCTTTCTGTTTCCTGAGAAAAATTTTCAAATCCTGTTTTTCTCTCTGTTTTAAGTGTGATTCACTTCCCAGCTTCAGTAAACCTACTCTTTGCTATAGGGGCTGTGTAAAGAGAGGTTCTTGCATCTTTTCTTCTGCTGTGAGGGTGAGATCTTGTGTAAGATCTACGCTGTAGTCCAAGGTGAAACCAAGAATGTCAAACCTGTTATGCACCACACCGTGCAATAACATGTTTCACCATCACAATTAACATCTATCTAGTAGAATCAATAACTGGTGTAGGTACAAAACAGGTAAAAGATAATACAAGGAATACTGATGAAATGAAAATAGTCACATAAATATCTCATCATCCAACAACACAGAAATACATAGTCAAGATCTAAGTAGATAATCTGAAATACTCAACAAGTCTCAAATATAAATATCTGATGAATAGGGAAATAAGGCACACAGCCTTTACAACTACTAGAATAATACTCTCAAATGTCTAACCACACTACTTGTGGAGCTCAAAGAAAATAATACATAGCTAGAAAGTAAAGCTGAACGCTAAGGTGGTCCGCTATCAACCTGCGACTCTCCGTACTCCTGGCTCGTGACCTGAAAGGGGGAGGGACAACGAGCATCAAAGCGCTAGCGAGTAACATCACAATCAACCCCAAGGGTAAAGGGCTCGTTGTATAAGAAAATACTGATAATATATAATAGATCTAAAATCATTGATCCTACTAAAGAGGGTTTTAGTATTTAGAAATTTACAACGCGAGCATAGGTACGTCGAGCGAAATAATCCAAACAAGGAAACCCTCATGTATATACCTTGTATCTCAAATTGTAAATCTCTAAACACCAAACCCGAGGTTCTAGTACAGAAGCAATAAATCAAGAAATACAGCTAATCTCAGAACAAATTACAGTGCCATACCATAGTTAATATGAATGTCATATTACTACTTGCATAAGTGTCATGTCAACATCATGTCGTGAACTTCTGTGAAGAAGTCATATGCAGGGTTAAGAACTATGTCCAAATCAGGAACTGTTTATGTCGTAGTTTTCCAAACTCATAGATTAAGTGGCAAATGTCCAACACGAGGACTGGAATGAATTTATAGTCCAACAGGAGGACTTCTATGGATTATAGTCCAACACGAGGACTTCTATGGATTTTAGTCCAACACGAGGACTGTGAACTGGTGAAAATATCACTGGGATACATAGTGAGATCTACCTATATCAATTCACAGTCAAGTCAGTGAATATATCCATAATTGGTACCCTTAGGTCATCTATCTTGCCTGGGTACATAGAAAGACTAAATACAAATGTCAGATAGTCCAGCCAAACTCTCAAACATGAGTGAAATATTCGAACTACACAAAACAGGGCATGTACAAACAGATAACACGGCGGTCGACCGCATCGGTCGACCGCACTCTGATATGCAACTGGCGGTCGACCGGAAGAACGCCGCGGTCGACCGAAATAATTGGCGGTCGACCGAAATAACGTCGCGGTCGACCGAAAAATGTCGCGAAATAATGTCACGGTCGACCGAAGTCTCAAAACGAGCTCAGCGGTCGACCGCGTCGGTCGACCGCCGAGCGGACAGAAACCCAAGTATAACCCTTAAAACTTATAAAACAAAACCTAGATTTTATAGAACGTTATAGATTAGTGAAATCATGAATATAACCCTTAAAACTCTGCCACCAAGATCCCATAAATGTATAAACACGATTAAATCACAGTTAATAATAAACAAAAAGGGTTTTTACTCTTTTATTAGATATTTTCAGATCTAGATCTGTTATCAGAAATGTTGGTGAGTTTTTTTAAAATAGATAAAATCCCAAATCCATATTCTATGCCATAATAATCTATTAGTTATTCAAAAATACGAATTTGGCTCAACAAAACCCAATAAAACTCAGTCCTTGACATTAAATTGAAAGGGTGGGGGTTGAGCGAGAGATTACTCGCCTTGGGTGCTGATGAAAGCCCTAGATCTGCAATAGGTTGATTCCCTTCGCTGGAAATCCAGAATCCCGCTGAAAATCTTCAAAAACTTCCCCAAATCACCAATGCCAGCTAGGGTTTTGAGAGGGGAGAGAAAGGAGGCTAGGGTTTTGAAAACTCAGATCTGGGAGAGGTTCTCTCGGGCAGAAATATATATATCAACTCACCAAAACCCGACCCGAACCCGATTGGACCCGAATTCTGGAAAACTCAATAACCGCTGATCGGTCGACCGGTGCGGTTGACCGCCACGGTCGACCGCGTCGGTCGACCGCTCAGCATAAAAATGCCTGCTGCCAGGCACTACACACGCTAGCCAAAACACTCGATTTCTCTCACTTATAATCACTTGTTGGGTTCTCAAACATAGATAATTACATTCATATGATATATATATATATGTGTATATATATGATTATTCATCACAAGGGAAATATTTATTATTAATAATTCACACCTATGTATGAGATGGGTTTTTTTGCAAAACTCCAACGCCACTTTATCTTATAGATCTCGTTCTCTATCTCACTCCGTGAAAAAGCCCCAAATCCATCTCTCTCTCTCTCTCCCCTAAAAATCGAACCCAAATCCCTCCTCCTAACTCTGCCGATGGAAGACCAACTTCGCCATCGAACTCCGCCGACGAACTCTCATGCTCTCGCTATAGGAACTCTGCTGATGAACTTTCGCCAACTCTTCAAGACGAACTCCGCTGACAAACTCCCGTTCGATCGGCCCCCGACTTCCGCCAACTCTGCAGCTAGCCCCCAACTCCACCGACGGTGACAGCCCCTAACTCCGTCGACGGCGACGGCCCCTAACTCCGCCGACGGTTCTCAATCTCCCTCAAGCCCCCAAAATAGGGATTCGACGCTGCAGATAAAGATCTCCATCAATAATGAATAATCCTTTTGATTGTGTAGAATAGGAGTGCCCATTTGTTTTCCTTTTCTGTTTTTGATTTGTGTAGAATAGAAGACTTTGATTATTGTTTCAGAGCTTAGCAAAAATTATAGCAATTTATGTAGAAAATAGAGTACCCATTTATGTAGAAAATGGAAATTTTTTTTTAATTGTGTGGACTATCTTTGCTGACTTGTAGCACTTTGTTGGTCAGCTTAGAACTGTAGAATGGGAGTATTCCAATGATGCACTCCTTTACATTACAAATTACTCAGAAAATGTTTTTCCCTGGGCGTCTATGTATTTTTTGGTTGGTTTTTCAATTGATATTCATTATACTTTTTACTAGGTCAATTGCGAGAATTGGTGTAATGTGGCTTACTCAGACAAACTGAATGTGTGCTTTGACAATACTAAATTTTTCCTATGTCTCTTTCCAGCACATGTTCATGTTAAATTGTTCAAAATTGGCAGATTGAAATGGCTTCATCATTAAATGTGGAAGGTAACTCATGTGTTGAAGTGAATATTAGATTCATATTGAAACAATGCGAGTGTGGAGAATTAGCGAACGTGAAGATAACGAAGTCGAACAAGAACAATAACCGTGGTAGAATTTACTACTCGTGTAAAAGGCAAAAGTGTGGTTCGTTTTTGGGCTGGTGTAAGATTTTATCAATTGAACAAATACCACTCGTCATTGTCCCACCAGAGGCGCGTGACTTGGTTGTTGTACGTGAAAAAGTGTTGTGGAAATGGCTAACTGTTATAGCTTTTTTGTTGTCTTTTTGTTTGGCCATGAAAGAAATTATGTGATGTAACTTGATGTGTTGGAATGAAACAAGACTTTGTAAGTGAGGAAATTATGTGTTGTGGAATCGGTATTTTGTAATGCTTCACGCCTTGATGTGTTGGAATGAAACAAGTCTGTTAATTTTTGCTTTTTGTGCTGGAATGAAAATATGTATTACTTCTTGTGTCATTAAGCACTTGCCCATAACTCAAAAGCTTTTTGTGTCAGTATCCATGTATCTTTCTAATTTTCTCTTTCTGAGTGTTGAAGTCAAATTTGTTTATTTACTAGGTAGCAAGGATTGGTGCGATCATTGGAAAGAATGCATATACTATTTCAATATGTGTGACCATCATTGAAAAGAAATTCATTCATGTTATTTCAAATTTTTTCAATATAGTGTATACTATTTCAATATGTTGTTAGTTATTTCAATTTCAATATAACATACACTCAAGGTATGTTATTTCAAAATAGCTTTGGACATCTGGGAATTAAATAAAACTCTACATGCAGGAACTATACCACATTTGGCTCCATGTGTGCAGTTTCTATGATATTACTTCGTAACAACACCAAAGGAAAACTTACAATATTTAGCAAATGCCAAAAGGACCATGTTTAATTTCTTATGCACTAGTCATGGCTATGCAGCTATGCTTAATTACTTCTGCACCAAAATAGTTCTATAACAAAGTATCTTCAGAAGCACAATTGTCACATCATTCATCACTTTTGGATACTAAGAAAGCTTTGTTCTATAGATATATGAGTTTCTAACATGCAAGTGTATTAGAAAGGAATATGCATTCTTTTAAGGACTTGGATTTTGCTTTTCATGATCAATGTATTCCCAGCTTTTCAAGCACATACAATCTGTTCCCAGCTGATTGAGACAAATCTCAAAAGCATTGTAAAATAATCAACAATCTGTTCGCTCAAATTTCATGATACTGAACTTTTGAAAGGCAATCCTTACAATCAAGAATCCTTACAATAATCAACATTTTGAATCAATCAACAACAATCCTTACGATAGGTGACTAAACTTTTTGAAAGGCATCCCCACTTTTTAAAGGTTCCATCAACATCTTTTCAACCACTTCTCTCTGCCCATAACAGAATACCTGGATAGTTAACAATAAGTCAGATACATACAACTAAAGCCAAATACACAAGATTCAGTTTTTTATCGCCGCTTTTATTGCTAGCAGAAATGAATAAGTAATGTGATACACAAAAGCTTCTGTACACAAATGCCAATACAATGAATAAGTCATTTGTTTTTATACATTTTACCACAAGTTGTCATATATGTATTACGAAAAAGAACAGAATAAAGGGGCTTACTTCGTGTCCTTATCATACAACTTAAATGATTATGTATTACAAAAGCATGTGCAAAAGTGCTGGATTGGTGCTCAGAATTAATAAGAAGTTACTTGAGTAAATATGCATCCAACTTTGAGTTCTCATTTACTAGCATTAAGAGCTTTCAGTGCTTTAAGGTAAACCCCAATTAATATGTAAAATCGCACTAAAATTGCAGCAAACTCACAAATAATACAGTCACCAAGTAGAATCAATCGAGCCTGCACAAACCTCTAGAAATATTCAATGGACCAAAATGCAAATCGCGTACCCGTCTAATTATATTCGATCATGTTATTTGCATCTAAATGCAATGAAATTAAAACAGAAATAACTGAGAATAAAGGGGATTACTTCTTGTTAAAATAGATTTCTGCATAACTCCTCGGGTTCATTCAAAAAGATTCACATCATCCCCATCTTCACTTGATATCTCATTACCCTCTTGCAAATTCACATCAACGCATGTAGAAGACCTACATTATATTAAATATATATATATATATATACATCAAGAGGGATACTAGAATGTGAAAAATAAGCCAACATAAAGAATAAAAGAATTATTACTTACGGATTTGTGAGTACCGGACAATTTCTCTTACATGTGATTGACCTACTTTACCATACTCGTGACAACGTCTCTCTCTTTTATTTTTGACTCTAGCCATTACTTTTTCTTTTCCTCCTTTTAACCTTTTGCCGCACCCATTTGCTCGCACTTGATTGGGTTCATTTAAACTATTTTAAAAAGTACAAGAACCATGCGCACTAGTACCATCATCTATTATATTACTACCTATTAAATTACTTTTCTCGGTGAAGCTCATTACAGCCATGCGGCTACTAAGAAATTGACTTATTTGCTCATTAATGCTACGCAAACCATCGGTAAACATCGTCCTTGTTTCTTCACATAAAATAGTTTTTTGACCTTTAACTCTGCAGGGCTTAAATGCTTGCTTATTAGTCTGTTTAAGAGACGCTAAATGCCTAAATTGGCCCAGTCATTGATGGGTATAACGGAAACCAGTCTATGTAATGGACCTGTTTATTTTAATGTTTATCCTTATCTTAGTCTATCATTAACTGACCCGAACATTCTAGAGGCAATAAATCTTAACAATAAAACACATGGGTATAATTTCATATCAGGATCGGAAACAATTACAATAATATATCGAATTCATTATAAAATTCTTAATATTTTAGCTCATAAAGCTAAAATACATTCTAAACCAGGGAAGACTTTTTTCAGAAATAAAAGATAGAAGATCTTACAATTTGAGACGCCCAACTTGTAAAATAATATATTTATTATCTTCCAGAGTATATTACAAAGTACACTCTTATTATACAGAAGATCTCTCAAACTTTCTTATTATAAACTCTTATTCTTTTTTATTCTGCTCTCTAAAGTTTGGTTCCAAAGGACACTCTTATTCTTTTTTATTCTAATTATTTATGTTTTTGCTTCCTACTTACTTTTGGTATCAGAGCCATGCATACACTGTTAGACCCTAGAGGGGGTGATTAGGGTCTTATGTTAATCTAATCTGATTTTATGCTAATTAAAACTAATTCAACAAACTATCCTAGCAAGTATGATATACAACAAGATATATGCAACGACAAGTGATATACACAAGGGTAAATAAAATAAACAAGATAGTGGGCGATATAAATAACGAGCAATAGACAATAACGATATGAAATATGAACACAAGATAAGTGCGCCAATGCAATCACAAACAAACGTTATATTCACGGAGTTTGGTCCCCATGACCTACGTCTCCACTCCTCACCTCAAGGAGATCTTTACTATCACAACCGGGTTTTCTATGCTCACCCGAATAATATTTACACCTCACACTCGGTTTTCTAGTTCACCAAAAACTTTACAATCAACACTCTTGCAATCATACTTTACACCCTCTCAAGTGTTGGTCTCTAGCTCGTGTCTTCGTCAAGTGTTAGGAATTACAATCTACCTCTAGGTATTACCACCTACCCCACTCCTCTTGGGATGACCCCATCTCTCACCACACACTCCTCTCGGTGTACAAGTGTATTATAAAGTAAACCTCACAATTTACTGTGACGCCTCAGGGTTCACACAAAGGCTGCAGTCCAAGGTAAAATCAGAGATGTTAAACCTGCCATGCACCCGCATTATGCATAAATATGTTTCACCAATCAGAGTAATATCCTCTAGTAGAACCAAATAGAAGTGCAGGTACAAACAGGCAAAATAAAGGGAATAAATGTAATAGATATGATATAGAAGAGATATCTCATAAATGAAAAGAATCATGTCTCAACTATAATACATTTAATATCTGAATAATGAAAATATGTCAACATGAATCAACTAAAAATCATACTAAGTCACACTACCTTTACAATATGAATATAAAACTCTAATGTCTGGATAAAACTCAAAACTACAGTGGAGCCTCTACAAGTAAAAATACGTGACGACGACTTTGCCAGAACTCCGTCACCCTGCGGCTCTCCGAAACTCCGAACTACCTGAAAAGTAATTTAAAAGAAAAAACAACAACAAGAGCATCAGAGCGCTACAGTAAGATTACTTCCATCCGCCCCCAGGGGAAGGGCTACTAGATGGAGTGAATACTCTATCTATTAAGCATAGTCTACCTACATTCATTTTCCCCGTATCTAAGTAGGATTAACATTTAGAAACCTACAATACGAGACGTAGTACATCGATCGAAATAATCCAAATAAGAAAATCCCTATATATATATATCATATGTCTCAAGTTATAGATATCCAAACATTAATACCGAATTAAGAAAAGACAATCTAATGAAACTAATAATTAGAAATCCATAACACGAGACTGGTATGTCGAGCGAAATAATCCAAACAAGGAAACCCTCATATATATACCATATGTCTCAAATTGTAAATCTCTAATCATTGATTCCAACTAAGAAGTAAAGAAGACAGTAAAAGAAATAAGATATCAACACATCGTATTTATAATATCTTCCACTATCACTGGAGAGATAGAATAAAATACCAACACATAATTTTGTATACTTTCAAAAGTAACGTATCTCGGTCATATAGTTCAATGATAGGTCGTATTCATAATCGGCATATGTCATACTTAGGCTATCAAGTAATTGTCTCAGTGTAATAGACTACCTTGTAGGTATCCTGAACTGTGTACACGGCTCATTAGTCTCAACGCGATCTCAGCGTGTAACATGAGTGCGGGAAGGACTACCAAATAGACATCCTGGAAATACGGCTCACGAGCCTCATCACACCCTAGTGTGGGACGGACGGCTAGATCAAGCCTCCTAAAATCACGGCTCACGAGCCTCATCACACCCTAGTGTGGGACGGACGGCTAGATCAAGCCTCCTAAAATCCGACTTAATGGCATGTACATATGGAATATCGACGCACTACCTCATGTAGTACTGAACTGAGCTCATCAACGATATCCACCTCATATAAATTTTTGTATCTCTGGTATGTCGACGCACTATCCCATATAGTACTGAGCTGTGCTCATCAACGATATTCGCCTCATGTATAAACCATGTATATCTGATATGTCGACGTACTATCCCATATAGTACTGAGCTGTGCTTATCAACGACATCTAACATGTATATGAATTATATCTAATTTAAATATGATCAAATCAAAATTCATCATAATCCCCTTGGGATTCTTAAATGTATAACATAACATATTCATGATTATACGTGTAACATCAAGCGGCTCAAAACTCCGCGAACGTACCTCAAAATGGCGCAACACAGCTCCACGAAACGAGCATGAAAATAGACGGGACATCTATTAGTAAAACAAGCATATCTTTCTCTAGGAAAACTATTTTTAGAAATGGTTTTATTTTTTGAAAACTAGATTCACACATCTTTCAAATGACATAAGTTTGGTTCAGTTTGGAGTTTATTTGTTATCACAAATCTCTAGTTAAATATTTTATATGTGCAGCCATTTTTCTGCAGGACATGTTATCAGTAAATATAACATATCTTTTTCTATACAAAGTATTTTTAAGAATGATTTTCCGTTTTAGAAACTAGATACATATGGCATTCATTTAAAACTAGTTTGGTTAAATTTGGAGTTTGTTTGCTATCTTAAACTCTCAATTAAAGATTATACAAGTGTTGTAGTTTTCTGCAGAAAAACATATATATAGTACATCACTTAAATTTCTCATATATGACTGAAATTATGAAAAACTTTAATGATCATGATCATGATACTATCATAAACAGCAAGAAAAGATTATTCATCTAGCATTTGTTTTAAGGTTTACTATCAAAAATCTGACTTTTAACACCTTAGGTTAAAAATAAAGCATGAAAACACATATTCAACATCATATTAATCATCTACACTAGTTATTTAACAATGGGGATATGTTTGGATGAAGATAATCTTGCCTCAAATATCATTCTAAGCCTCTGAGATAAATAGCAAGCAATCCATGAGCACAAACCACCCGTTCTCCCTCGTCACACATCGATGATCTCGCCCTCGTGTCGGTATTTTGCTTCACAAAGCTCTCCAAACTCATAAGAATAAGATCTAGGGTTTTTTAGGGGAGAGGATGGCTACTAGGGTTTATAGATATGATAAAAGAAGGAAATTTTTATGATAGGTATTTATAGAGATAAACCTAAAACAAACCTGTTTGACCTGAACCAGGAAACCTAGTCTGACTAGGAAAACAACCTTCGGTATTTTGGCTATAACTTTCACGTCCGACCTCGGAATGAGGTGATATAAGATTTGTTGGAAAGCTCTTGAAGATAACTACAAATTTGGTATTTCCAGATTCTAACTGTTTCAGTGTGTAAAATGCATATACTTTTAACTAGTCGTTTTTCCCGGATTCATGCCCGTACACGTGTGCATGATATCACTTCTATATTCACATATATACATTGAATTGATCTCAAATCAATTCTTAGCATATTAAAACATTAATAAATATTATTTTTTTCATAATACAACACATTTATTATTTATTATAAAATATTCAAATTTTTGGTGTTTTACATTCTTCCCCCTTAAAAGAATTTCGTCCCCAAAATTCCGCAAACGTATCGTAAAGGTTAATAATATATTACCATAAAACTTTAGATATAAAACATTGAAATATCTACACTTAACACTCTAAAATGCGAATATTCACACTTAACCACTAACTAAACGGAACTAGTACGTCGGGCAAAAAATCCAAACAAGGAACCTCCCATATATATACCATATATTCCGAATAATTAGGAGCTAAGTGCTAATACCACCATTCTAGCGTTAAATATAAATATGATCATATAGATAATCATAAACATAGACAAATCATATCCAAACAATTTACTTGCTCAAATAGGTGCAAGTAAATAGGTGCAAGTCGTCGTGATGCATATCCTCATCGCGCCCCAAGAAACTTTCTCAGCTCCTTTCGTCGTGATGCATATCCTCATCGCGCCCCAAGAAACTTTCTCAGCTCCTTTCCGATTCCATTGAACTTTATCTAAAGATATCACTTTGTTTCTAAGTCTCTTGTCCTCATTAGCAAGAATATGCACATGAATTGTAATAATAGTTATATCATCAAGAATCTCAACCTCTGGTGTGTCTAACATTCGCTGCTGCTCCTCGTCACGTAGATGCTTCTTAAGTATCGAAACATGGAAGATATCGTGTATACTCGACATCGATGCTGGAAGATCTAGCCGATATGAAATAGCTCTAAAGCGCTCCACTCTCTTGAATGGACCAATATACCTCAGGGAAAGTTTCCCCCGTCTACCAAATAGCTAAACTCCCTTCATTGGTGATATTTTTAATAATACATAGTCCCCAACCCGGAACTCTAATGGTCGTCGTTTCTAATCTTCATAACTCTTCTGACGACTCTGAACTGAAAAATACGCTCCCGAATTATTGCTACTTTTCTATAGTCTGTCTCTCTAACTTCGGTCTAAGCAATAGGTTGTCCTCTGGTTCTGCTCAGCAACTAGGCGATCTACAAGGCCTCCCGTACAACGCCTCATACGGTGCCATACAAATTGTTACTTGGTAACTCTTATTATAAGCGAATTCAATCAATAGGATGTGGTACTCCCAACTACCCTGGAAATCTATAACACAAGCCCGCAATATATCCTCCAACCCTTAATTGACTCTCTCCATTTGTCCATCTGTTTGTGGGTGAAACCTACAAGAATACGATAACTGGCTACCGGAAGAATTCTGGAAGCTCCTCCAAAAGTGCAAAGTGAAAACAGAGCCTCGGTTTGATACAATCTTCTTTGGAACTCTATGAAATTTCACTTTCTCCTAGATGAATATCCTCACATAAGTCTCTGGTCTAAAACCAAACTGGCTAAGGGTGTAAAGATCTCGGTACAACGAGCATCTCAAAGTTAAAATCTGATGTCGACGCTTCCTGCTCAATTTGTCTGCCATAATGTTTGCCTTCCCCGGATGATACTGAATCACGAACTCATAACCATTAATAAACTCAACACATCGTCACTGTCTTTGATTTAGTTCCTTATGAGAAAAAGATATTTCAAGCTCTGGTGATCCGAAAAAATATCTCGAATTGCATTCCATATGAGTAATGTCTAGAAAAAGATATTTCAAGCTCTGGTGATCCGAAAAAATATCTCGAATTGCATTCCATATGAGTAATGTCTCCATGTTTTCAGTGCGAAGACCATTACTGCTAGATCCAAGTCGTGTGTGGGATTGTTCTTCTCATGCGTCCTTAACTATCGTGAAATATATTCTACTACTCTCCGGGTCTGTATTAAAATACCCCTAGACCCAATAATGGTGCATTTGTGTAGATGACAAAGGTCTTATCACTGCTCGGAAAGTTAGACTTCAAAGTCTTAAAGGCCTCCTGGCACTTCGTGCCCCAAACAAACTGTACACCCTTCTTTGTAAAATGTGTAAGCGGCGTCGCAAATCTTCAAGAAGTCCTGAATGAACTTTCTATAATAGCCTGCTAATCTCAGGAAACTATGAATATCTATAGCTACTTTCGGCGGTTCCCAATCTAGTACGCCCTCACCCTTAGCTGGGTCTATTGCAATACCCTCCTGGCTAATAACATGGCCCAAAAATCTGACTTCAAAAAGCCAAAACTCGTACTTGCTGAACTTGGCATACAACTGATGCTCCTGCAATGTCTGCAATGCCAAACGAAGATGTTGCTCGTGCTCTGCCTCCAATCTCGAATATATAAGGATGTCATCAAATAAAAAAATGATCATAAAGTAGTCTAAGTTTGGACAGAAAACCCGGTTCATCAAATCCATGAATACATTGGATGTATTGGTCAGCCCAAATGGCATAACGAGGAACTCAAAAGACCCATATCGAGTTAGAAAGATGGTCTTGAAAATATCCATCTCCCGAACCCATAACTGATGATAGCCAAAATAAATATCAATCTTAGAGAAATGTTGCGCTCCCTGTAACTAGTCGAACAAGTCGTTAATCCTCGGTAGTGGGTACCTGTTCTGGATAGTGACCTTGTTCAACTCATAAAAATTTATACATAGGCACATACTATAGTCCTTCTTCTTCATAAAAAGGATCGACGTTCTCCACAGAGAATAACCCCTGTGAATATTTCCCTGAGATAATAACTCATTTAACTGGGTCTGTAGCTCCCTCATCTCAGCAGGTGCCATACGATAGGGTGCTCGGGATATTAGTACCGTACCTGACTGCAACTCGATGCAAAAACTCGACCTCTCTCACTGGAGGTAAATCCGATATGTCCTGAAAGACATCCTGGTACTCTGAGACCACTCACGTCTCACTCAAATCAGCACCACGATCTCGCAGCATCACCTCCTCGATGTACGCCAGAAATGACTCTACAAACTGGTTGCCCTGTGAGGTCGCTACTATCAACTCAGACTCATAGGATGCTCGCAAGCTGACTGTTTTAGCAAAACAGTCCATACTAACATAAAACATGGTGGGATGATAGCCAATCCATACCGAGAATAACGTCGAAGACCGACATCTGCAAGACAATTAGATCTATGATAAACTCGGACTCATCTAAACTGATGACAAATCTCCTATGGACACTCCCTAATAGGGACACCTCCCCCTAAAGGAGTAGAAACAGATAACGGTACATCTAAAGGATGTGAAACTAGCTGAAACATATCTATGAATGTATGAGAGATAAAGAATGAGAAGCTTCTGAATCGAATAAGATCCAAGCTGGAAAAGAATAATCACTAAGAAAGCTCCGCTCGCACCATGATCACGCAGTACGATTGCATAAACTCTGCCGGTGGCTGGTGACTGCTATGTTACTGGCGGTAGAATTTATGGGACTATCTATCCCTTAGGAATTTCCTGGATAGCGCGAATCTGGCATGATGGTCTCTCTATCCTCAGAATGGTAGGTAGTGCCTCGATATTCTGCTACTGGCCATAACCGTGACCCTACGACTATTGACCCTGACCACTGATCTGCTAGTGGTGATAAAAAAAATCATTACCCTATTGCTGGTGTTTGGGTTAAAAATCGCTGTTTTCATTGTGATTGAATCTATTACAACTTTAATCGTTTATAATAAACTTAAATAAAAAAAGTTGATAAAAAAGTTGATCTTTTTTATAAGATCTCCTTATACAATGAAAATACAAAAGATACGACTCTTTTCAAATAGCGCAACAGACGTTTATCACCCGCTGCTTGCATGAGAACTTTGCCTGTGCCGGAGACGTTAATATCCATGGACCACCACAGATTAGATCCGGTTGACAGATTAAGTTGATCAAAGCTCTTACTTCAAAAGGAAGTAATCGCTGCAGCGATGATCTCAACCAAGCGAGATCACGGCTCTTCTCAAGATTTAAGACCAAGCTTAAATCCGGAGGAATAGGGGACGGATCTCAGATCTCTCGAACTCCACTCTTTATGCATAGGAGATCGCCAAGATCTGCTAATCCTTGCTGTAAATTTGTGGCTCCACTCTCCAATTCGGTAGCATTTCGCCCTCTTGATGTCCTCCTCGAGAAATGAGCACCCAAGCTCGTATTTATAAGCTTCGGAAGCGGGTATTTGGATAAGAACGAGGGATTCCTCCTTATCTTAAGTTAAGAACTGATTAACCATAGTATCAGATTAGTTGGGACGCTCAGGAACCAACAAATCTCGAGAGAATCCGTGAAAACCAAAAAAAATATCAAATATGTCGAAGCGTCACCCGGTGGCTCGGCCTGGCTGGGCCACCAAATGGTGGCTCGGCCTTGGCCGAGCCACTGGCCCGACCGGATCGTTTTGACGTGATCCGACCGCCAGAGGCTTTCTTGGTTTTCTCGGGTTTGATTCGTTCCCTGGTTTGGCCGAGTCGTTTTGATGTGACTCGGCCGCCAGTGGCTTTTATTGGTTTTCTAGGTTTTGACTTGTTCTGGCGTTACGCGTATTTCGTCGTTTTGTTGACTTGTACGCTTTCCTGATTCATTTCGCGAATGCATGGATAGCTTGACGGTGGCCGACAGGCGTGTAGGCCTCTTGGTTTACTGTTTAGCTGGCCGATGAGCACGCAGGCCACTTGGTTTGTCGATTTGGTGGCTGATGGGTGTGAGGGCTACTGGATGGTGGTCGGTGAGCACGGGGCCACTTGGTTCGCCGATTTGGTGGCCGATGAGTACGCGGGCCACTTAGTGGTGGCCGGTGAGCGTTCACCTTCTCTCTGTCTTGAGCTGTGTGTGGATACCTATAGGTATTTTTAGACGCCTACAGATACCCCCTCCAAAGTATTTCAGACTCATTCTTTTATAGGGGAGTCTGGAATGCTTTGGATGTGATAGACCCAACCTTCAGTTGGTGTGAAAGGACCTATGAACTACTTTAATTCTTGACTTCCTCAGCCTTCAGTCTATCTAGTGTTTTATCGAATAGATGAACTACTCCCAGCGCTGCATTTATCGTCTGACCGTTGTCAAAATCTTGAATCGAAATTGGTGAGTTAGTTTCATTGAGTTGACTTTGAACTGATTATCTTCATTGCAACGCATTGACCGGCGTTGACCTAGGGCTACGCGTTGATCAGCGTTGGCCTTAGGGTTTTGTATCGATCGGCGTTGACTTTCATCGCAACACGTTGACCGGTATTAACACAGTTTATACTCGTATGTTTACTGGAGTCTACACAGTTTAAGCTCTTAAGGCGTTGGAGCATGGCGGTCCTAAATGTTAGGGTTACAGGACCAACTATTAAAGCTGATTCATCTGCATGTATGGCTTTTATTCTGAAGTTGTTGGATGCTTAAGTCATGAGACTAACTAATGAAGCTGATACATCAATGACTCGCATTTATAGAATTTTTGGCAAATTCTCAGCCATCAACGGGTTTGATTTGCCTTTACCGACTACCGTTTGAGTCGGGCTAGCATGCAGATTGTTTATACCCGTTCTGCACGTAACGTTGTG
>NC_033798.1:30599624-30708597 GCF_001876935.1 Asparagus officinalis
GGACTGCGTCGATTATGAGCAGACACAGATCTTGCAACTCCTGAAAAACATCGTCGTCACCGCCCGTATATATGCCGCGTCGACTTTCCATCACACATTTGGCATGCTGCATGTGTTTCTTCACTATTTCTGTTTTTGCGAGATGTTTACTCGTTGTTGTTCATGTTGTATTACCGGAACCTTATTGAGTATGTTTAAACCTGAGATTGTGAAGTGAACACCAGATATTACACGCATACCGAGATATGTGTTAGACCTTAAGGAGGCGTGATTAGGTCTTATGCTAATCTAATCCGATTTTTATTACCCAATTAAACACTAATCAATATTATATCTTGCAGATGATATACAATAAGATATGAGAAGGAATATCGATATTAACAAAAGATATATCCTAGCAAAGTAGGTATTATTCGATGAAATATATGCAGAGGTACTATAACTAACACAAGGCGTTGAAATAAACATAAACAAGCATAATTAATATTAATAATCAACTGCAAACACACAATCAAGATCACATTGATATCGGACCTGTGTCTCCCACTCCCAGGAGAAATCACTATTACAACCAGGTTCTTCTACCCGAAAACGTTAACCTCAAACTCGTTTTCTAGTTTACCGAAACTCTACAATCAACACTCTTGCAATCCCACTCTACACGCCTCTCAAGTGTTGGCAACTAGAACGTGTCTCCCTCAAGTGTTTCGCGATAGCAACACTCTCCCTTAGGTTCCGTCAACCCGATGCGCCACATCCTCTTGAGCGATGATCCTGCCACACAGGTTCATTCTTTTCGGTGTACCAAGTGTACAACAGTGAATCCTCCCACCAATACAGCGCAATTCAATAAATGATGTTGTCTCTAATATGGATTGGAACAAATGAAAGGTCACCTCATATTGTTACAGTACTTCTATATATATATATAATGTATGGCAATACAATAAGTTCAAGATCGGTCTGTGTCGTAACAATGAGTGAAATGAAAATCTACTCAAATGTACAACATCAATAATAAAATGCTAGAGAAAAGAATGTTAGAAAAACTTCTCTATAAAACAACAAAGGAGAGCGATGAGAAGACTGAGTTATGAATCACCTCAATAACTGATTGTGTTAAAGCTCCTCTTTTTTAAAAGCAAACCCCAAACTTAATATAAATATTACGCTTAAACCCTTTTAATTTAAACTTTGTTCAAAAATTTACTTGGAGATGTCTGGTACGAACCGGGGTCTTGAGCGGGCTTATTGGAATAAAATTAAAATCCACAAGCGAAAACAGACAAACGCCAAGACAATCAGAACATCCTAATTCTGTTACCAAAAATGCACCGTTGGACCGTCGCACACGCGGACCCCTATCAGACCGGTGACAATCTCGCGGAGTTGACGAAATTGCACCTTTGAGCCTGAGAAATTATCCAGAAAGTAGATTGGATCGACATGGCGGCGCGTGAATTTTTGAGCTAAACAGTTGACCAGTTGTCAGCGGGCCCCTGACCCGTGAAATGTTGTTTGATGAGCTCCGCGCAGGGAAATCCCAAAGGCTCCTCGCGGCTCGACCGTGCCCGGCTGTTATCTATCTTTGTCGTCTCGACCGTCAAAAACTGACATGATGAGGAAAACCATCGTTTGAAGTTGATTTTCTGATTATAAAAACCCTCGTATTTAAAAACTATCAAATAAATCTAAAAAATATAAAACTTGGAAAATCATTGTAACAGATAATAAACATTGCTACAAAGACTGATTTATCAAAACAGACCTACCCATGTTCATGAAAAAATATCATTATTTTACAAAACTAGTCCCAAACACCCATGAATAATGTAGAACATATGAGTTTTGCCTCCTATACTTTTACCTATAATGATTTTATAGAACTTAAAAAAAGTTATAAATACTTGTATGAAGTCTCATAAACAACTGACCATACTGTGATTTCACAACATACACTAGAATATCGAACATACTGGTTGTATATGACATCATATTTTTCGTATATCAAATATCTATGAAAATTACAACCAACCACTTTATACTCATAAAAAGCAAACATGTATGAATATAAAATATTTTATATATGCTTGTAAAACTTATGTTTGTGTTGGATAAACAAAATCCAAAATGTGTACGTTGTTTATTTTTTATTATATATATATATATAATATTTATATATATATATATATATATATATTAATTTATATATATTATATATATATCATATCATATACCCCCCCCTCATCATATTCCTACCCCTCACTCCCCCTACCCTCTACCCTACCTCACTACCCCTACTACCTTATAAGTATAACTATAGTACTAACATCTATATTCATACACCACCTACCACTACTATCCATAACTATAACTATAAAACACTATATATATATACTATATATTATCACTACCTCATATATATATACTATATACTACCTACTACTATCATATACTATACTACTACCTATTATTATATATCACTATATATATTCATCATACCTATTCTATTTTACTCATATATACTATCCTATATATATATACTATATAAACCCAATAAATGTGTGTGTATATCATATATAAAGCCTAATTTATACACACTAAAACTAAATATCCAGCCTCTGATCCTTGATCCTTCAGAATAGCTCTCTCTTGGTAATCTTTCTGGATGAAGCTTGAAACTTGGGATCTTCAATTTGAATTGCATAGGCTTCACTCCACGTCTCCCCGTCACCCTCTCCCGCCACCTATACCTCCCACCGGCTGAATACTCAATTTGCTCCACCTCAACCTTGTTTGTTTGTCATAATTAATAGAAACCGGAATATAGACAAAAACATTAGCGCGTAAATTATTTTTTAACATCAACAAACAAAGTCAATACGGTGTACATCGTACACTAGTTTATGATGTATTGACGATGCATTGGTCGAGATACCTTGACAACATTGAGATGATGGAATGTGATTAACATGGTATAAGCGTATTGTCTCATCAGTTATGGAGCTCAGTGTGTGTTCTATCTTATAATGAAGGCCTCGGTTTGTAATTTTTTGTAAATGAGACCCGTGTACTCATTTCAAAGATAATCGTGAATCCACTTTGTTTTTATGTTTGGGTCTGATGTGTCTATTCACAGTTGTTACGTTTCTGAAAGATATCGGCAATAGGGTGAGTACTAAAACATGTTGTCGTAGAAGATTGGGAAGAAAGTTGAACCATGTTATTTTCATGTAGCCAGTGATAGAGCGAATTGACTAATTGATCATTACAAAAGTATCGTATGGCAATATATGCTAGTATGAACATCATTTTGTGGGTATACATTGGATATGACATACAATGAACATGGTATTTTGTTATTGTTGGCTTAGCTAATATTCCTATGATGGTGCAGTAGCCTGAGAGCATGTCTGAGTTTGTGACAAATTGTGTTATAAATTGGGAGTGTTAGAATTGTATTATTTCTGTTTGTGATGATTAGTTTATATATAGTTTAAAATTATTCGAATATTAGTATATCATAAGGTTTCTTGTTTGATATTCGCTCACGTACCAGTCTCGAGGTTTCACTTGCATTTTTCTTAGCTTGAGTTTATATTATAGCTGATTCATAACTTTGGCGTACGATGTACAAGAGGGTCCTTTTGTGATTATTTCAACTCGACGTACACATTCTCATGTCATAAACCTCCTAAATATTAATTCCGTTTAGCGTAGTATTGTGATTTATATTTATACTGTACTAACCTAAGGGTAATTTTTATATACTGCTATCCCTTCTCCTGGGGCGGTTAAAGATGATCTCGCTAGACACTTTGACGCTTGTTGTTTCCCTCTTTATCGAGTCGGCGAGTTCAGCAACGGGAGAGTCGCAAGTTTATGGCGATTTCATCTTAGATTCCTCTATATTTATATAGATAGAATAATTTTTGTAGTTCCAGATGCTCCGCTAGTAGCGATAGGACCTAAACTGTATTTTATTTTTGTAGAGGCTGAATGCCCTTAGCTGAGATTTATTCGAACTCTTTCATTCTGAGACATGATACTTATTACAGTTTAGAGAATTCTTATTCTATTTAGTTGACTCATTTCGTTGATTATATTACTTTTTCCGCTGCATATTCTGTCTTGTACTATTTCTATTATTTTCCTAATCTTTGTACTCTCTATTCTTACTATAGAGATAGAATTGTTGATGGTGCAAATCATTATTGTAGCATGGTGGTTGGTTCTTTAGCCAGTCGTGACAATCCGATCCTTTGTACTGTTGGTCTGAACCCTGGGTACAGGGGCATCAACAGCTCTGATTGTCGAAATCTGGATCATTCATATGTGTCATATTGATGGAGCTAGTGAATATGAGTTTCCATTAGATCATGTATAAGCCCGCTGAGAGAATTCCCTTAGTATGGGTGGAGGACTTATTATATATATACGCAAATTACACAAAATATTTTTTTATGAATGTTTTGCTGTTGCGGATTATTTATGTTATGATATTTTGCTTAGATCCATTATAGCTCTGACTTCTAACATATAGATGTCGAAGAAGAGGACTGTGGATTTTTTGAGGTCAGGAGAGATTGAGCAAGATGATAGAGAGCTGAACCGCTGTACCGGTTCGGTAGTACTTAGTGAGATCTCATAGCACCTTTGCAGGTCGTACTGGCAATGATTGAGGAGCAGTATGGAAATAGAGCTCCAGCGGAGACCCATTCGAGGAGCGTGCTCTTCTCGGGAGGTTTTAGGTGACACCAGAGGAGACACTGATAGATACACCACCACAATCAGATAATGATGGAGCTATTGAATAGGAGGCTTGGCTTCGTCTGGTGGAGAGAAACCTGAAGTTGAAGGCTCCAGAGTTTTATGGTTCATCGGATTCCATTGCTACACACAAATGGAAGGAAGATGTGAGCAACATTTTGGATATGTTTAATGTGAATACTATGCAGAAGCAGAGGCTAGCAGCATTCAGCCTTAAGGGCGATGTAGGAGGATGGTATCGCCTTCGTTTTACTCTAGAGCAGAGGATGACGGTTTCGTGTGAGACTTTTGTATATTTCTTTGACGAGCAGTATGTGTCGGCTATAGCGAAAGCTAGGAAAGAGTTGGAACTAGCCCGATTGGAGCATGGGGATATGTCCGCGATGGATTTTGAGAGTAAATTTATGACACTACTAAGTTTCACGGGCATGTGGCACATCGAGGAGCGGCAGGCTCAAATATTTATGATGGGGCTTCACCCAGGTTTACATCGATATCTGGTATCATGGAGATTTCGGTCAGTGCAGGAGGTAGCGGGTACCACCATGTCTCAGGAGACAGAGACAGTTAAGTTCCTTAAGGGCAAAGAATGCAATTTTAAATCAAGGTAGCCTGGGGATAAAGGTAAAGGTAAAGGTAAGAAACCTTTTGCAGGCTCAAGACGACCCTAGTAGCAGGGCAAGGGTCCATATCAGCAAGGTCCCAACAAGAAGGGATCTCAGCAAGATTAAAAGGCGTAGAAACACAGGTTTTAAGGGACTTGTTACAATTGCAACAAATTTGGACACCGATCATCTGAGTGCCGCAGCACACCATCAGTAGGCAAGCAGGGCAAGAATAAGAACCAGCATCATCAAAATCATGCTCAGGGCCAAGGACAGGACCAGCCATTGAGGATTGAGGTACCGCCAGTAGTTCCGAGGATTGAGGGATAGGTGCGAGCTATTTAGGAGGTCCAGTAGGGACAGATAGTCCCATACATTATAGACGATGCAGCGTAGCAGCCTTCGGCAACTAGTAGAGTATATGGGGTTATTCCTTGCAACCATGGCATGAGTGGGGCAGTGGTGGAAGGTATGTTCCTTGTGAATTCTTTCTAGCACATATTCTTTTTGATTCTGACGCTTTGCATTCCTTCATCTCTTATGATTTTATGGTTAGACTTCAACTTGTAACGAAGTCTTTAGATATTTTGTTATCTGTATCTACTCCTTTGGGAGAGGTGTCTCTTTTAGAGAGTGTTTGTAGAAGATGTGTCGTTAGCTTAGAAGATTTTGAGTTCATCTTTGATCATGTTGCATATGTCTGAGTTCGGTATTATCCTTGGTATGGATTGGTTATCGTCCTAGCATGTGAGTATCGACTGTTTTGTGAAGACAGTCAGCTTACGAGCTTGTGATGGATATGAGTTGGTGGTAGCGATCTCACAGGGCAACCAGATTGCGGAGTCATATCTGACATACGTCAAGGAGGTGATGTTGCGGGATTGGGGTGTAGATTTGAGTAAGACACGAGTGGTCACAGAGTATCAGGATGTCTTCTAGGATATACCAGGTTTACCTCCAGTAAGAGAGGTCAAGTTTTGCATAGAGTTACAGCCAGGTATCACACTGATTTCCTGAGCACCTTATCGTAAAGCACCTGCTGAGATGAGGGAGCTCTAGATCCAGTTAGATGAGTTATTGTCTCAGGGTTTCATTTGCCAGAGTCATTCCCCGTGGGGGCACTGGTCCTTTTAGTGAAGAAGAAGGACGGGAGCATGAGATTATGCATCGATTATCGTGAGTTAAACAATGTCACTATCCAGAACAGGTATCCACTACCGAGGATTGATGACTTGTTCGACTAGCTGTAGGGAGCACAATATTTCTTGAAGATAGATCTTCATTCTTGGTTAACATCAGTTGCGGGTCCGGGAGATGAATATTCATAAGACCGCCTTTCTGACTTGATATGGGTCTATCGAGTTTTTGGCCATGTTATTTGGGCTAACCAATGCACTTGTAGTATTCATGAATTTGTCAAATTGGATTTTCCATCCATACTTGGACTAGTTCATTATAGTATTCATCGATGACATTCTTATTTACACGAGATCGGAGCCGAACATGATCAGTATTTGCAGTTAGCACTACAGACTTTGCGGGAGCATCAGTTACATGCAAAATTTAGCAAGTGTGAATTCTGATTATCAGAGATCAAATTATTGGGCCATGTTATTAATCGGGAGGGCATTGCAGTGGATCCAGCTAAAGTAGTGGTCCTTCTAGATTGGGAGCCACCGAAGACCATTATAGAGATTTGTAGCTTCTTAGGTCTGACGGGCTATTACAGAAAGTTTATTCAAGATTTTTTTAAAGATCGTGATGCCGCTTACATGCCTTACTAAGAAGGGTGTACCATTTGTTTCGGGCATGGAGTGCCAGGAAGCCTTTGAGACTTTAAAGGCTAAATTGATTATTCCCAGCAGTGATAAGACTTTCGTCGTCTACATGGATGCGTCATTATCGGGTCTTGGAGGTGTTCTGATGCAGACCTAAAGAGTTGTGGCTTATATTTTGAGGCAGTTGAGGACTCAAGAGTAGAACTATCCCACTGTTTGTTGGAAAATTTGTAGTAAAAGAAACGAAGGAAAAATTAATTTGTATTCCTTTAATCTCAGTTACAATTGGATTTCCTAATTACAAAAGAGAAGAGAATTATCTGGATTCTCCCCTTTGTTTAATTCTGGGTTCTTCACGGTGGCGATGGAGTGCCTCCCTCGAATGCTCGCGTCGAGTTTGCTCTCCGTTGACAATCCGAACGTCTTGATTCACTAGAACGATGTCTTCTCCTCACGATTCGATGCTGTGGAGAACTTGCATGGCAAGTCTGAAACTCTGAACGAGTTGATAACTCAGAATGAGTGTAAACTCTTGAAAAAGAGTTGATTTGAACCAAAAATCGGTTAATGGCCAAGGATGAAAGCTTCCTGTTGTTGAACGTTGCTAAAGGATGAATGTCGATCTCCCCCTCGCTGCCAAGCCGAAGATCTCCTCTTCGCTGCCAAGTCTAAGGCTCAAAAAGAGATCAATCCGAGAGCCAAATCCTCCCCAGACCGAACCCCTGAACTGAATTGATTTTTAGTTATTTATAGAGGATTAAGGGGTGTAACTACCCCTTAAATCACTCCTATGTGGGGTGTAACCACCCTCAAATCATGGGAAATAGTTCTGAAATTGTTAACTCCCGATGTTGATTGTGAAGGCTATTGATTAGAGCTTTTATCAGTTATAGTGAAGGTCGTCAGATTGTAACGTTCATTGATCTACGTGAAAGTCTTTAAATTATAGCATTCTGGAAGTCGTCATATTGTAACTTTCATCATCGGTGTTTGATGGGGGATCAGCAATCTATTATGATTTTTAGACAGCCTACACCCACGCATAACTTGTAGATAGCAGCAGTGGTCTTTGCATTAAAGGCGTGGAGTCATTATTTGTATGGAGTATACTTTAAATTATTCATAGATTACTAGAGCTTAAAATATCTCTTTTCATAGTAAGAACTCAACCAGAGGTAGCAGTGATGGGTCGAGTTTATAAAAGATTATGAGTTTGCACTTCGATTTCATCTAGGAAAAGCGAATGTTGTAGCGGACACGTTGAGTAGGAAGCATCGTCATAGACTTGCGGCTTTGAGATGTTCATTATATCGAGACCTTTATACCCTTAGCCACTATAATTTCAGGCTGGAGATTGGTGGGAGCCGCGTGTTCTTAGGATCCTTATCAGTGCATCCATCTTGGAGCGATATAGTGGTCGTAGCTCAGCTAGAGGATTCTTAAATTCAAACCCGAAAGGGGGAGATCTCCAAAGAACCCAAGGCTGGTTGAACTATTGGAGTACATAGAGGTCTTTGGATGAAGGGCCAGTTAGTCATGCCAAATAATCCACAGCTAAAGAGGGGACATTTTGACGAGGCGCATCGTACCAGGTATACAGTGCATCCACATACGACGAAAATGTACTAGGACCTGAAGAGACATTTCTGGTGGAATGGCATGTATAGAGAAATTGCAGAGTATGTGGCCAAGTATTTTATCTGCCAAGAAGTTAAGACGGAACAATAAAGACATGCAGGAACCCTACAACCTTTACCCATTCCCAAGTAAAAGTGGGTAGATATTTTCATGGATTTCATTGTAGAGTTGCTTAAATCAAAGAAAGGAAATGATTCTATTTGGGTGATAGTAGACCGGTTGAGGAAGTCAGCGCACTTTTTACCTGTGAAGATGACTTATATAGTAGAGACATATGCGAGGATTTTCATCCTGGAGATAGTTTGATTGCATGGAGTCCCAGAGACGATTGTATCAGATCGAGCCTCGGTCTTCACATCCCATTTCTGGAAGAGTTTTCAGGATGCTTTCGGTAGCCAGTTGTCATTTAGTTGTGTCTTCCACTCCCAGACAGATGGTCAGATAGAAAGGGTGAATCAGGTTTTAAAGGATATGCTGCGAGCATGTGTGATAGATTTTTAGGGTAGCCGAGAGGACCACATCCCATCGATTGAATTTACATATAATAATAGTTATCAAGCTACTATCGGGATGGCACCGTATATTGGACAGAGCCAGAGGATAGCCTATTGCTTGGGCTAGAGCTTGTTTGGCAGACCACAGAGAATGTGGCATTGATTAGAGAGCACATTCTTACCGCTCAGAGTCGGCAAAAGAGCTATGTGGATCAGAGGCGACGACCTCTAGAGTTTTAGGTCGGAGACTTAGTCATGTTGAAAGTATCACTGATGAAGGGTGTTTAGCAATTCGGTGGACAGAGAAAGCTTGCCCCAAAATATGGTTGTCTATTCAGGGTTACTGAGCCCATTGGAGCTGTTTCTTATAGATTAGATCTTCCAGCATCGATATTGAGTGTACACGATGTCTTTCATGTTTCGATTCTTAAGAAGTATTTTTTTGACGAGGAGCAGTAGAGGGTGATTGATGCACTAGAGATCGAGATCCAAAATGATTTGACTACCGTAGAAATTCCGGTATGCATTATTGCTAGAGAGAATAAAAATCTTAGAAATAAAATCATTCCATTAGTGAAAGTTTATTGGAACCGGCAAGGAGCCGAAGAAGCTTCTTGGGAGCGTGAGGAGGATGTATGTTGTGACTACCCATACTTGTTTGAATAGGTAAGAGTTGTTGATATTTGAATATGCTTATATGCATTTGCAACTATGTCTATATATATTGTTTAGCCACATTTATATTTAACACTAGAATGGGTCACCCAACACTTAGCTCCTAATTATTCGGAATATATGGTATATATATGGGGGGTTCCATGTTTAGATTTTTCGCCCGACATACTAGTTCCATCTAATTAGGGGTTAAGTGAAAGTGAACACATTTTAGACCGTTAAGTTTAAATATTTGCTTATGTTTCGAATCTGGGGATTAATGGTACGAGATGTGTACGGGAGGGTGTAGGCGTCAAAAATTGCCTATAGGTCCCTGAATACAGCTCGAGACAAACAGAAGGCGACGAACTTCATTAAGGGTTATTCGACGCCGACAAGCGCATGAAGCGAAATGACGAACCAAGTGGCCCGCGCGTGTTAATCAGTTCACGCGTGTCGGTCAACACGTGCAGATTAATCAATTCGTGCGCGCCGGTCAGCGCGCGCTCGTCAATCAGCTCGCACGCGTCGGTCAACACGTGCGCGTCAATCAGTTCGTGCGTGTCGGTCAACATGCGTGCATCAATCAACATGCGCTCATCAATCAACACGCGCACGTCAACCAACGCGCGCACGTCAACCAACGCGTGTTCGACGGTCAGTCCTGCAACGAAGCGTGCAAGTCAGCCAAATATGTGAAATGGTGGAAAATACAAGTCCCGGAAGAGTCGAAAAATACAAGAAATTAGCGAAGCCAAAAATCCCAGCGCGCCGCGTAGGACGGACCAAACCGACCCGTGCCCGCGCAGGTCGGAATGATCCGACCCGCGTTCGCGTGGGTCGGAAGAATCCGACCCGCGCCCGTGCAGGTCGGACTCAACCGACCCGTGCCCATGCGGGTCGGACACAACCGACCCGCGCCCATGCGGGTCGGATCCATCCGACCCACGCAAGCGCGGGTCAGATAACCGACCCGTGCCCATGCGGGTCGGATCCATCCGACCCACGCAAGCGCGGGTCAGATTCGTCCCCGCGCGCTGTTTCAACCCCTGTTCTGTTTTTGACGGTTCTTCTCGGGATTTGTTCATTCCTGAGCATCCAAACTGATCTGATATCTTCCCCAAACATTGTTAATCAGTTATTAACTGAATATAAGGAGGAATCATTCATTCTCATCCGAAAACCCCCCAACTGAAGCCTATAAATATAGGCCTAGGGGCTCATTTCACGGGGGGATTAATTATCAAGACGAGGAGGTGCTGCTGGGTTCGAGAGCAAGGGAGCATGAATTTCAGCAAGGGCTAGCGAGATCCCGGCGAATCCCAACATAAAGAAGGAGCAATTCGAAGGATCTGAAGCCTGTTTCCATCCGTTCCTCGAGATTAGGCTTGGTCTTAATCTCGAGAAGAGCTACTGATTTCGCTTGGTCGATTTCAGCGCTTTAAGCAAATACCTCCTTGGTGAGGTAGGAGCTCTGCCAAATTTTCAGCAACCGAATCTGATCAAAGATAGTCCACGGATAAACCCCGGCACAGGCGAAGACACCCACGCAAGCAGGAGACGATAAACGGATCTTACGTTTATTTTCAAGAGAATTGTATCTTTTATTTTTATTGTGTAAATGTCTTATAAAAAGACTGATATTTTTGAACTTATTATAACGATCAAAGTTGTAATGAGTTATACAATGAAGAAAATAATTTTTGACGAAAATAAACTGGCGACCACAGTGGGAGCCAACAGTCTCGCTGTCGAGGCCGTCGTGTCGCAACCGATGATTAAGATGCTGGTTGAAGAGGTGATCGAATACGAGTTCGACCAACAGAAGTACGAAGAATACCTCCCGTCCTCCTCCTCCAGATCCTCCGCTTCTCGCAAGCGTAGGAAGATCAACGCCCCCGTTGCTGCGGTAACTGAACCTTGCAACGCCCTTCCGGCCTCCAACGAGTCTAAATCTGCAGATCTGAACTCCTCCTCAATCAAGGAGTTGAGTACAGAAGGCGCGCCCACTTTATCAAAGAGAGCTCGCCAAAGGCAGCGCCAACGCATTGCGCGCCAACTCGTTAGGGCTTTGGAGTCAATTAACGGGATCCGTTACGAGGTGGATCTAAAAATTAGGCAACGCCAAGTGCCCCAACAGTGGACAAATACCCCCTCCTCCAAATCACCAACAAGTGAATGGGTACAAGTCAAAAGGACGCGTTCAACTCTTGAAGAGCGGATCAAAAAGCACCGCGCACTGCTTGCGCACACGCGAATTCTTGTGCAAGAGACCAAAAGGTTGCAGAGGAAAGAAGTGGAAAAGAAGCCATAAAAACTGCATAAAGTTTAGAGGCCAAAGTCCAAGACGACGGCCGAAAAGATCGAAAAACACGGGTCACTCAAATCCGACTTGCAGAAATGCGGGTCACTCGAATCCGACCCGCCAATTCGCAGGTCACTCAAATCCGACCTGTCGAAACGCGGGTCACTCGAATCCGACCCGCTAATTCGTAGGTCACTCGAATCCAACCTGCTAATTCGCAGGTCACTCAAATCCGACCTGCCGAAACACGGGTCACTCAAATCCGACCCACCAATTCGTAGGTCACTCGAATCCGACCTGCCAATTCGTAGGTTACCCAGATCCGATCCTCCAAGCTACGGGTCACCCAAATCTGACCCTCCAAACCGCGGGTCACTCAAATCTGACCCTCCGACCCGCTAGTCACCCAAATCTGACCCGTGTCAGAGTCAAGGCAGAAGATGTTCTGTACATGTTTCGTCGATCCCTTTGAGTTTCGCATCTCCGGTGGAGCCCCGTGACAGCGTAGACTTGTCCTGTTTCAAGATGAGGATGGTGGATCACCTGGGTCCTTTACGCAAAGATCGAGGCAAATTTCCGATCGAAGAACGCTTAAGTCCGGTGACTGCACCCCAAGAGACTCGTCGAGCTGGGGGTCGCGCACGCCCTCGCAACAATTTCAAGCCTTCTCATAAAGGGAAAACTCCAGTTTCCACCCACCTGGGGGTGTGTATCCAAAACCAGGAGCCTGTTGAGATCCCACGCGCCCAAAAGCATAGTTCTAAACACGTGACTCTTGAGAATGCTAATAAAGCAACAAATCCCCTGAAAGAAACCTATTCATCTGACGATGACAACGTTATACTAGGGGAGTCGTGTCAACACACAATAGGTTGCTCCGGTCATCTGACCGATGAGTTGTACTATCGGGCTAGAGATATGAACAAGTCTCGGAAGAGATATACTCGCAGAGGGTCTCGGTATTCGAGAGGATCTCCAACAGAATGACAAAGTTGAAGCCAAGGCATTTCTGCAAGAAACAATCGGTCGTTCAAGGTGACGAACTTCCAGAAGTCACAATAAATATGGTTGATAAGGGAAAGTCGATTCGACCTTCTAGTTCTGACCCCCTCGTATCGCATCATCTGACTCGGCTACGCGCAGGGACCGTTAGACGCAAGGACTACCAGAGAATATAGAGAGGTTTATCATCGAATGATGAAGCATCGGATGCTAACTCGGCAGTCGCTTCTGATAATAGGGTATCCAGTCTAGGATAATCCCGTGAAGTGTTCATGATCAACACTGAGCAAATCACCAAAATTCTTTAGGATGCTCTAACCAAGCAGAAAGAGGCATTCAAGATTGAAATGGAAATGACTATGCTACGGATGAGGGAAGAGCATGACCAATAAATTCGGGCTCTGTCCAATCAGTTCGGTGAATCCAGCCGTCGCAACCTTACTGACCAAGCAGGTAGAGATTCAGATGTGGATGAACGTCTCGATGCTGAGAACCCTCCCGTTGACCAGAACACTGGGGGTGGCCCCACGAAAAACAACAACACCGGGGGTGGTCCCGCCAATGATGACAACACTGGGGTAGCCCCGTTGTTCCTCTCACAAATTGTCCGAAGCATGATACAGATGAGGACGAAAAGATGAAGGACCTCGAGAGAAAAGTTAATGCTCTGATGTCTGATCGAGAGGTAAAGAAGACCGGAATTCCGTGTCCTTACCCGGGAGAGTAGGATTTGATCTCGTATCCGACAAAGTTCAACCTGATCAACTTCACGTCGTTCGTAGGGAAGGGTTCGCCCACTCAACATCTGATCTACTTCAAGTCCCACTTGGGTATGATCTCCGACAATGAAGCCTTGATGGGTTGGTCATTCGTTGGCACCCTTCGCAGGCCCGCCTTCGATTGGTACCGCCGTCTTAAGTTCGGAAGTATTAATAACTTGAGCGCCTATTCCTTGCTCATTTCTTTGATGATGACACTGAGGTGTCAATTAGGATACTCTTCGATGAGAAACAAGAAGATGACGAGACGGTCGATGACTTCATCAAACGCTTCCGGAATAAGACGATGAACTGCCGAGATCCAGTCACAGAGGACTTCATCCTCCAAACCTGTCACAACAACCTATCCTTGGACGTGTTAGAAGTTATGGGAGTAGCACCATCCAACATCTAGAAAGAGTTGAAGATGCGTGGAGAGCGGGTCGAACGCTTCCTCCGAAGGAAGAAGGCCGAGAGGAGCCAACTGACGGCTAATCCTCCAAACTCGAGCTTCGTCTCCCGTGGTAAAGGGAAGACCCCTATAGCAATTGTTGACGTTAATCAGACGTCGCATTAACAACCCTAAAGACAGCGAAATACTTCGGATCCGAAACTCCAAAAAGAGTACTCCTTCAAGGACGAAGATGTTCCAGTCATCTTCGAGTCCCTCCTTGAAAACAACAAGATCAGGCTACCACCTATCGTAAATCAGGAGGAAGCTGACAATACTGTGGATCCAAGGTACTGTACGTACCACAGGAGGGTCCTTCATCCCACCAAGGATTGCTTTGCTCTCAAGAATAACATCCAAACCTTGGTTGAAGCTGGCGTGATAACGTTGGGATAAGCCAGCTGAGAATCACCATACTCCGAAGAGTATACGAGCATAAACTGCTTCTTAATACTCCAATAGGTATATGAGTCTAAATTGTTTCCTACTCTTGACAGAAGTTCCTGGAGAATTTTTACATGTAATATTCTTAAGGATAACTCGATCATGTAACTCAGTATGATGTTAGACCCAGTTTTGCCAAGGCAGCTGGGGGTGGATGATTCATGTAACGGGAGGTTCCCGGAAGAATGCTACATATAATTTTCTTAGGGATAACCCGATTATTACGAACAAAGTGATAAACACTAAACTCCCACTTCGATTTCCGAACACTTTTTTGCTGAGATGAGATTCGATCACTTCGTTGGATCAATCTTCCCTCACAAAACTCTCTTTGGTGTTTGACGACTCATAGTCTTCCACCACAAAATCCCCCACCAATCAGATTAATTGACGGTGGGACCACTAAAATTCCTTTCGGTTGAATCTACTCAAACTTCTATGCATTTGTGCACACAACACTCCCATTGTTAGAGTCCGGACATAGTACTCAGAATTTTAATCTCCTGATCATTGATAATTGTCAAACCCCTTCGTGTTAAGTACTTGTCACTTAACACTAGGAATCCCCTTTGAGTGATTTGTATGAATCAACACTTCAACTATGATTTGTACCCCCACTCTCACTGTCTACCTGGTCAAACCTTCCTACAGTTAGGACCACAATCAAAATCCCTTCTCGATTCATTCAATGAACGAGAGGTCCACAAATCGAATGATCAAACCTATAAAAGTTAGGGTCATCTCACACTCCCACTTTCATTCGGTCAAACTTTTTTACAATTAGGACCATAACCAAAATCTCCTCTCGATTCCTTCCATGAACGAGAGGCCCACTTTCAAATCGAATGATCAAACCTTCTTACAGTTAGGATCACCTCAAACTCCCGCTTGGTCAAACCTTCCTCTTCAGTTTTGGGAGATAGAATATAAAATTCTTCCTCTTCAGCTTTGGGAGATAGAATATAAAATTCTTCCTCTCCCGCATCGGGTTCGTCTTTGCCCCAAGAGAAGACACCACTTTTTTAACTCCTAAAATCCGTGCCTCACAGGCACGAGGAATTTTATCCCGAATCCTGAGTAGGGATAAGTCAACGCCTAACACACGTTGCCGGTTTAGTCTTTCACCGATTGAAAAAGACACCGGAATCCAGTCTGGGGCATTTTATCCCGAAGCCTAAGTAGGTATAAGTCAGTGCTTAACTCGCGTTGCTGGGTGGATCGTTCCCGTAAAAACGACCGAGTCTACGTATTCACTATCGTAGTAACAAAAATCCATGCCTTTTATGCATGGGGAATTTTATCCCGAATCCTGAATAGGGATAAGTCAACGCCTAACACGCGTTGTTGGTTTAGTCTTTCACCGATTGAAAAAAACACCAGAATACCAATTTAGGGTATTTTATCCCGAAGCCTAAGTAGGGATAAGTCAGCGCTTAACCCGCGTTGCTGGGTGGTTCGTTCATGTAAAAACGACCGAGTCTACGTATTCACTATCGTAGCAACAAAAATCCATACCTTTTATGCATGGAGAATTTTATCCCGAAGCCTAAGTAGGGATAAGTCAACGCCTAACACACGTTGTCGGTTAGTTCTTAACCGTAAAAAAAAGAAAGAACAAAACCAACATATTCAACATTGTGGTGGGTTGTTATTCATAACACCAAAATCCGTGCTTCACACGCACGGGGAATTTTATCCCGAATCCTGAGCAGGGATAAGTCGATGCCTAACACGTGTTGCCGGTTAGTTCTTAACCGTAAAACGAACAGAAGCCCATATATTCGATATTATGGCAGGTTGTTATTCATAACGCCAAAATCCGTGCTTCACACGCACGGAAAATTTTATCCCGAAGCCTAAATAGGGATAAGTCAACATCTAACACGCGTTGCCGGGTAGTCTATTCCCGTAAGAAAGACGAAGTCTACGTATTCAATATCGTAGCACTAAGAGAGTTAACTCTCTTATCACAATGTCACATGCGGAACGGACATAAACAATCCGCATGCAAGCCCGATTCAAATGGTAATCGGTAAAGGCACGTCAAATCCGTTGAAGGAAGAGGATTTGCCAAAAATCCTAAGTCTACGTCTGATACACGTTGTTGTTTAGTCTTTTCACAGGAGAAAGACGAAGTCTACATATTCAATATCGTAGTACTAAGAGAGTTAACTCTCTTAGTACAATGTCACATGCGGAACGGACTTAAACAATCCGCATGCAAGCCCGATTCAAACGGTAATCGGTAAAGGCACGTCAAATCCGTTGAAGGCTGAGGATTTGCCAAAAATCCTAAGTCTACGTCTGATACACGTTGTTGTTTAGTCTTTTCACAGGAGAAAGACAAAGTCTACGTATTCAATATCGTAGCACTAAAAGAGTTCTTTTAGCACAACGTTATGTGCAGAACGGATTTAAACAACCTGCATGCTAGCCCGACTCAAACGGTAGTCGGTAAAGGCTCATCAAACCCGTTGATGGTTGAGAATTTGCCAAAAATTTTATAAATACGAGTCATTGACATATCAGCTTCATTAGTTGGTCTCACGACTTGAGCATCCAACAAACTTCAGGATAAGATCCACACATGCAGATGAATCAACTTTAATAGTTGGTCCTGTAGCCCAATATTTAGGACCTCCATGCTCCAACGCCTTAAGAGCTTAAACTGTGTAGACTCTAGCAAACGTACGAGTGTAAACTATGTTAACGTCGGTCAACGCGTTACAACTAAAGTGTAAACTGTGTTAATGCCGATCAACGCGTTACAACTAAAGTGTAAATTGTGTTAACACCGGACAACGCATTACAATAAAGGCCGATGCTGGTTGACACATCGACAATTTTGCCAAAATAAGGCGAAGGATGATTCCGAGGAGTTCAATTGCGTTTAGATATGAACTTCTTACGGAGATGATCAGTTCAAAGTCAACTCAACGATAAGAGCTAAATTCGAAAACTTACACATCAACTTCAATCCAAGATTTCGATAACGGTCAGACGATAAATGCAGCATCGGAAGAACTTTATTTATTCGACAAAACACTGAATAGACTGAAGGCTGAAGGAGTCAAGAATTGAAGCAGTTTACAGGTCCCTCTACGAGATTGAGGAAAGGGCTTATCCTATCCAAAGAATTCCAGACTCCCCTATAAAAGAACGAGTCTGAAATTCTTTGGAGGGGGTATCTATAGGCGTCAAAAATTGCCTATAGACCCCCGAATACAGCTCGAGACAAAGGGAAGGCGATGAACGACATTAAGGGTTATTCGACACTGACAAGCGCATGAAGCGAAACGATGAACCAAGTGGCCCGTGCGTGTTAATCAGTTCGCGCGTGTCGGTCAACACGTACAGATCAATCAGTTCGTGCGCGTCAGTCAGCGCACGCTCGTCAATTAGCTGGCGCATATCGGCCAACATGCGTGCGTCAATCAGTTCGTGCATGTCGGTCAACATGCGCGCATCAATCAACACGCGCACGTCAACCAACGCGCGCACTTCAACCTGTTCGCGGTGAAAATTGCCTTCATTGAATTCATTGCCATCGTAAATAACATCTTTTTGAGTTACAAAAGATCCGGTCTTTTTTTTAGATCCGGTTACAACAAAATCAAAGAAAATAAAAAAGATTACAACTTTCTCCTTGTTTATCGAACAAATCGCAAGATCCTGTTTTGCGGTCTCTTGCTTGTGTGGGTTCTTTGCCAACGCCGGGGTTAATCCGTGGACCACCGCGCGATCTAGATCCGGTCGGATCTACATGATTTGACGGGTATTATTTCGCGAAGGAAATAATAGCCGGGGGGGATTAGTTCACCAAGGAAATAATCGCCCTTAGTTCTCGGGATCAAAGGCCAAGCTTTGATCCGGAGTGTGATCTCGTGTAGATCTCAGATCTGAGCTTTCTCTCTCTCGAACTCCTGCCTTTTGTGACGTGAACGCTCGCCGAGAATCAGATCTGAATATTCAAGTCCTCAAGTCTTCAAAACTCCAAGCTCGATCTTCAATTCGGCAGAGTTTCAGCTCTCAAAGTTCCAACCTTTTTAAATGAACAATGCCTAGCCTATTTATAGGCTCTCTGAACTGTGCCCACGCACAGATCTGGGTCGGCCACCTATGGGTGGCCGGCACTGGGCCGAGCCACCCATAGGTGGCTCGGCTCTTGGCCGAGCCACCCATGGGTATTGGGTTTTGTCGTTTTATCCGGTCTCGTGGTTGATCTGATTTGGCAGTAGATCTGATTCCTGATTTGGTAGTAAATCCACTTCTGAGTCCAAGTCCGAAACTGATCTTGATTCGGTCGTAGTTCGTCCGAGTCTGCCCTTGGTTGGATGACTCGATGACTCTTCGAACACTTGGCTTGATTCCACACGCGAATGGATGTATTCCGTTGCTTGCGTGCGATTCGTCAACCTCGTCGCCTCGTTGGTTCGTCGGTTTGTGCCGAGCTGTGCTAAGGGACCTATAAGCAATTTTATACGCCTACAGATACCCCCTCCAAAGTATTTCAGCCTCGTTCTTTTATAGAAGAGTCTGGAATACTTTGGATATGATTGTCCCAACCTTCAGTCGGTGTAACGGGACCTTGGAATGGCTTCTGTTCTTGATTCCTTCAATCCTCCAGGCTATTCGGTGCTTTGTCGAATGTCTGTAAGGTCTCCGGTGCTGCATTTATTGTCTGACCGTTGTCGAAATTTTAAACTTGAAGTCGATTCCTGATTTTCTAATTTTTAGCCCATGTTTGTTGGTTCAACATAGAACTGACCATCGATTATTGGCGTTGAGTCTTTATCTGCGACGCGTTGTCCGGCGTAGTGTTGTTGAGTTATCCTTAAGAATAAAAATATTCTCCAGGAACTTCTCAACCAAAAATAGGGAATAGTTTATACTCATATACCTTATTGGAGTAATTTCTGTGCCCAAATGAGCTGAACCGGCTTGATAATGAGCCAAAAAAGGCAGTAATTAGGCTCAAAAAATCTTCTGATCCTTCCGAGTATGTGGGAGAGGCAAGAATAAACCAAGGACTGAACCCTCGATCGATTTGAAGTTGTTTCGATGCTCGATTCAGCTTCAATTTGAATTCTGGTTCAAACCAGGTCTGGTCCGGTTCAACTTGGTCTGGTCTGGTTCAACCAGGCTTGGTTCAACATTATAAAAGAGGGTTTTTTCTCCTCATTAGGGCCGGCCCCCCTCTCTCCCTTATTTTCACTTTTCTCTTCCCTCGAGCATCCGTTCTCCCTCAAAACTTCATAGTTGCATTAGATCTAGTCTTCCTTTGGATCTTTGACTGAGAAATCCCTCAAAACTTCCATATTTAGAATTTCTCTCAGGCCCCTCGAGCGCGTGGTCCGAGCCTCTTTCAAGATCTGATTTTTATTGGATCCACGAGCTTTCCCTCAGGTAAATCCTCAACCATTTTAGCATTTTTTATGCTTAATTCAATTTATGAACTTGTGGGGTCGCATGCGAGGGTTAGGATTAAGATTTGGCGCATCGAGCTCACCTTTCAGGGGGGAGAATTGCAAAAAAAAGAGGAATTGTTCTCCTTGGTGAGGCAATCGGGAAGAGCTTTGATTCTCCTTGGCGAGGATCGACGCTTTAAAGATATGTTTTGCTTGGTCAAAACCATATCTCAAAATCAATAAAGGGGGCGTTTTGACGCTGCATTGTGCCTTATAAGGCAGGGATATATAGTCGATATATCCTATCTTATAAGTGCATAATGTGGCCAAATCGTCTCACCCTTTATAAGGCAGTGACTCTATCTTACCCATTCGTAGGATGAGTTCAACTTCCTTTTATGATTGAGAATAACAAGTGTTTAAATGTTTGCTTCCAGTGGAATATCCTTCTGGGGCGTTCTCATCTCACGCAGTGTACGGGCGTCGTGGCGAGTATTATTCGACTTCCGATGATTTTTCCCCTATCCCAGTCACTCCTCAGTTTGCTTCGGGCATGTCGACAGAGGTTGCCCAAGTGGTGAAGGAATGTGGACATAGAGCACTTCGCCAGTTGATTACAGATGCGCCCCTCGTGAAGGATGCCAGTTCGATTCAGCCTCTCAGGAAGACCGACTTTTTATTTGGCGACTTTGCCAGAGATCCGGATGCAGTGTTTATTGATGCTGAGCAGTGGCTTCATAAAACTGGCAGTGGTTTCATATATTTGCCGAAGATTCCTCGGCATCGTTCGTTGACTGAGCTTAGGCGTCAGGCTGTGACATGGGAGATATCGTGGCGCTTGACGGAGGAGCATGAGAGAGTTCACTGCGGCTACATCACTCATCAGACAACTCCTGGTTCGAGCAGGAATCATATCACTGGATTGCATCCTGGAGTATTGGGGTTGGATGCGCCGCCGCGCAACGATCTTCTTGTCTCTGCTTCTACTTTGAAGAATCGCCTCGCTGCTTTAGGACGGGAGATGCCTGCGCCACGTCACAGATTTTATGGTTGGGTCCATTCTTTGGACAAGCTTTGGTGGACTCGCATGACGAAGTATGTCTTAAGCCGATGGAGCAAGGAGTTGCACGTTTGTGGTCTGTATGCAGCCATTCGTGCCATCATGTATGGTTTGCCTGTTAGCACGAAGCATTTCTTCGCTTTGTGCGAGCTCTACAACCCGGATTCAAACACTTTTCTGACCCGGCAAGGGGAGTTGGGCTTGGCCCTCCATGAGATGCACAGGATTTCTGGTTTGCCCATGAGACAGATGCTATATCAGGAATATTTTCCCTCCAACCAAGAATTAAGTCAGCTGAAGGATCACATGCCCGACCGCTACGAGACTTTATGGGACCTCACATGTCACTATCATATCGCTTTGGCGCAGTCTGAACCTTTAGCGAAGAGGGCTAAATCCCATGTGAGCCAGAAACAGTTTGCGTCTTATTTGTTCAGGAATCTAGAGAGCAATTCTGGCGAGGCTATTTGTGAGCTGGCACCACTCACTCCTTCAGGGGTTAATAGTCTACTGAAGAAGGTTGATGCTCATTCCTATACCATTAGCAGTCCTGAGAGTGGTTTTCCTACAGGGACCAAGTTTAAAGCATTCTTGTGGCATGCGACCGCGCCGATTCGACCGATGACCCTTCTCGCCGGTTACCTAGCTATCTGGTTAAAGAAATGCGTGGGGAAGGAAAGTGAATCACCGGCTCAGATTCCTACTATTAAGGTGGAGCTTCCGTACACTTATTTGATGGCTTGGTTCGTCCTTCATCGTTCTGATATGATGTCAGTACCGTATGCCACAGACCCCTCCGTTCCTCTACTACAGTTGTTTGAGAACGGCAAGTGGGAGGGGCGAGGATTCCCTGACGTCAGACAGCAGTTATAGGTCCACAAGTGTTGGGCGTTTTCCACTTGCTTTCCACAGTTTTCCGGCCGATACGGCGAGTGTCTGATTGATGAGGAAAAGCCGAGGGGGTATCGAACTCATTTAGACGTCGGCTGCTTTAACTAGCTGGTGAACATCAGGCCGGGTTATCTGACTTTCCGGGTGAGGAATCAGTGTTTCATAGAGCCATACCTACCCTGCCAATTCGCTCGCCAGTTTGGATATGATCAGCTTTATGTCGGGAATCCACGTCAGCAGCTTCGGACCCACGGCGGTTTGGTGGACGGTCTTCGTGCATGGTTGTGGACCGTGACGGGCAGTACTGGTACTAAGTTCAGTCTCCCGAGTTTTGAGCGGCAGTTGAACCTCACCTTCTTAAGCTGCAAGTGGTTGTTAGCAGCCAATAAAACTATTCCTGTGAAGCCGATTGCAGAGCTAGAGGCTGAGGAGGCTTCTCAGGCTGATTCTCGTATGATTTGGGAAAATGCTCGATCACAAAGGGCACGGCACAAGACTCGTCAGATTGACGAAGAGGGAAAGAAGATCTTTCATTCTGCTGATGAAGCTTCAGGCGGAGATCTTGAAGATCACGAGGACTGTTCTGAACGAGGTCAGTTTCTTACTCTTTCCTTTTATCTTCCAGAATTATTAAGCCTGACAATGGTTTGATGTTTCAGGGACCACAGCTGACCAAGATGAAGAGTTCCGTCCTTCTCCCCAGGCGAGACCTTTGATTATTGTCCCTGCTGCTAGGCGGAAGAGATTAGCCCGCAAGCCGCGTGCAGTTTCGTGAGCATCTGACATGGATCTGGCTAGCGACGATCCTGCCAGTGATGAAGGTAATATCTGCCCTATAGACCAACCTCTTGATCATTCAGAACTTTGACTCATGCTTTTCCATCTCTATATAGGAGGACATGGGGAGAGAGATGAGTCCTGATCTTGTTTTTCATGATTTTACGTCTTCTAGTGAGCCCGACTCACCGCACCAGGTAGAAAGGCCTGCAGAAGCTGGTGACATTAGGGAGACCGTCAATGTAGGACCCGGTTCGATGAATCCAGGTACATCTACCATTAACAATACACAAAGGAGTTGAATGATTTGGAATTTGTGCATTCCCTAATTGTCTCTATGCTTCTTGCTCTTTTAGATAATTTGCAGGAGGCAAACGTGGATCTTGGGAATAGAGAGGCTGACGCACCCATAAGAGGTAACTCATTTCTATTGGTCGTAGTCTCTTTATTCTCCTTTCGTACTTATATTCTCTTGTGTTAGATTTCTCGACTGATGATTTTGACGAGGAAGGCTTGCTTGTGGACACTCCTATGCTTCACTTTATATATGGTTCTCCTTAAATTGATGACTAGTTGCCTGGAGATGTATTTCCTGAGTCTACGCTCCCTAAGAATCCCGAGGATGGTTTTTCTGAAGGTACGTAGCTCTTCTCAAGTTAATTATAGGACCAGTCAATTTTTGACTAATGCAACTATAATATGATGCATCTGAGAATTCTATTTTGTATTTGACAGGAGCTTTTGTCGAGACTGATCCTGTTGAGCCGGCTGTGGGACCAACTACCCCAGTTGATACCCCCCCAGCCGTTACACCTCCACCACCCCCAGTGACTCAAGGGGAAGAAGGTATGAATTGAGCTACTGAAAAATGTTATTTATTTCTTCATCAAGACTTTTGACGGATTTCTCCTTTTTGTGTAGGGCTTTCTTCTCGGCTTCACATCCTTGTGAAGGAGTTAATATCAGACAGCGACCCAGAGAAGATTATCATCTGTATAGAGATCCGTTCCTTCTTCTCCTTTGTGAATGCTATAATTGACAAGCTCTTCCACGGCGGGCTTTCTCTTCACCAGTTTAAGCCATTCCTTGATCTTAAGATAAATTCAATAAAGGATGCAGGGTACCCGGATCTGGCGAAGGCTATTGTTGATGATCTTGACTGCCTAGGGCGTGAGCTTCAGACGTTTCGTGAGCTCCGGGATGCATGTGCCTCTTCATTCATCGCTGCTAAGTTGGATACTCACTTACAGACATGGCGTGATACTAGGTTTCTTGCTGAGTTCGACATTCAGGTGCAGCGGGACCGGGTAGATCGAGTTGAGGCTAACCTTGCTATTAGGTCATCCTCACTCGACGAGCTTGATTCTTCCATTGCTTCTTGTGAGACCCAGATAGACCAGCTCCGAAGAGAACTCCGTGAGAAGGAGGAGACTTTGAGTATTCTTCAGATGACGAAGATACAGGATCAGCAGCCCCACACTGCTTTATCTGAGGAGCTGAAATCTTTGAAGCAGAAGCTGACCGAGACGGAGGAGGTTGCTACGAAGACTTTAGCCACCACCGAGGAGTCCATCAGAGCTGACCTGAGACAAGCTTATGATGAGAAGCTGTCTAAGCTTAATCAGCAGATTTTTGGCCATGTTTTTGATGTATGATTTTATTTGCTGAATGTTTTGACTTTTGATCCTTTTAGTGGAACTGTTTTTTATCTTTATTATGATTCCTCATTCCGTTTGAAATGATTGATCATAATACTTTTAGGATTTTTGGCAAACCCTCAACCCTCAACGGATTTGATTAGCCTTTACCGACTACCGTTTGAGTCGGGCTAGCATGCGAATTGTCTAAATCCGTTCCGCATGTGACGTTGTGCTAAGAGAATGAACTCCCTTAGACTTGATGCTACGACTTTGAATACGTAGACTTCGCCATTGTTACGGGAATAGGCTACCAGGCGACACGAGTTAGGTGTTGACTTTAGGATTTTTGGCTAACCCCCAGCCTTCAACGGGTTTGATAAACCTTTACCGATTACCGTTTGAATCAGGCTAGCATGCGGATTGTCTAAATCCGTTCCGCATGTGACGTTGTGCTAAAGGAATGAACTCCCTTAGACTTGATGCTACGACTTAGAATACGTAGACTTCGCCATTGTTATGGGAATAGGCAACCCAGCAACGTGTATTAGACGCTGACTTATCCCTACTTAGGCTTCGGGATAAAATTCCAGTATTTGGTGGATATCATGGCTCCTCTTATTGCCCGGATGACAGCCATTGAGGAGTTGGTGATGACTGATATAGCACCACAGACACCACCACCACCGGTAGCTCAGCAGCAGGGGATACCCACCGTTCCTGTTAGAGAGAGATCCCCAGAGATCACGCCTACAGCTGTTCCTCTAGCAGTCCCAGATAGAGCCACAGAGTAGGAGGCTTAGCTCCGTATGGTAGAGAGATACCAGAAGATGAGGGCACCAGAGTTTCAGGGATCACCAGACCCTCTTGTAGCCCATAAGTGGAAGGAGGATGTGGGCAATATTCTTGACATACTCAGTGTAGATTCAGTCCAGAAGCAGAGGTTGGCATCCTATAGTCTGAAGGGATATGCCGGGAGATGGTACCGACTGTAGTTTACTCCAAAGCAGAGGATGACCCTCACATGGGAGGACTTCATATACTTCTTTGATGGGCAGTACATTTCTTCTGCAGCACGGACTGGGAAGGAGCTTGAGTTGTCCCGGTTGACTCAGGGGGACATGACAGTTGCATACTTTGAGGGCAGGTTCATGGAGTTGCTATATTTCACGGGTATGTGGCAGACAGGAGAGCGTCAGGCTCAGATGTTCTTGGCAGGGCTTCGCCCTAATCTCCGCCGATACCTAGTTTCGAGGAGGTTCTATTCAGTTAGGGAGGTAGCTGAGGCCGCCACTTCTCAGGAGATTGAGACTAGCATGTTCCATAAGGATAAGGAAGGGAAGGCCAAGGCAGTGCAGAGCGGTGACAAAGGCAAGAACAAGAGATCTTTTTCTGGACATCAGCAGCAGCATCAGGGCTCTTATAAGAAGGGACCCCAGTAGGATCAGAGAGCGCATTAGTAGCGCAAGTTCCAGGGATCTTGTTTTAACTATCACAAGGTCGGGCATAAGGCATCGGAGTGTCGTAGCGCACCAGCAGGGGCCCAACAGGGCAAGGGTCCAAACCAGCAGCAGCGCCAGTAGGGCAGAGGTCAGGGCTAGCAGAACAGACTCGAGGCACCACCAGCAGCTCAGAGGACCGAGGGGTAGGTTTGAGCAATTCAGGAGGTTCCTCAGGGGCAGATTGTCCCATATTCTCCATCTCCAGTAGCAGAGCAGTCTTCAGCCACCTGTGTCTATCACAAACGGTCCTTCCCATTTGGGTTCGAATTTACCTTTCTTCTTGGAATTGAGGATTAACGGTCGGCGAGCAGCGAGGACCAGATCTCCTTCCTTGAAACTTCTCTATCGGACTCTTTTGTTAAAGGCCCTAGATATTCTGGCTTGATATAACTCAATTTGTTGTTGAGCCTCCAAGCGCTTTTCATCCAACCTCTCGAGTTCTTCGAGACGTTTTTGATGCTGTTCTTCTGTTGTCATCTCAGTTGCGAGAGCAATCCGAAGGGATGGGATTTGAATCTCCAATGGTAGCACGGAGTTCATAGTTGATTTGATAGTGTTGCATATGTCCGAGTTCGATGTCATCCTTGGTATGGATTGGTTGTCTTCCTATCATATTAGTATTGACTGCTTTGTGAAGACAGTCAAGTTGTGAGCTTCCGATGGGTCCGAGATGATTGTAGCCACCTCTCAAGGCAACCGATTTGCGGAGTCATTTCTGGCGTACATCGAGGAGGTGATGCGACGGGATCAGGGTGCTGAGTTATTGGAGACTAGAGTTGTCTTAGAGTATCAGGATGTCTTTCAGGACATACCTGGATTACCTCCGGTAAGAGAGGTAGAGTTCTGTATTGAGTTGCAGCCAGGCACAGCCCCGATATCCCGCGCACCCTATCGCATGGCACCAGTTGAGATGAAGGAGCTTCAGACCCAGTTGGATGAGTTGTTAGTTCAGTGTTTTATTCACCGGAGTCATTCTCCGTGGGGCGCGCTGGTTCTCTTCGTGAAGAAGAAGGACGGTAGTATGAGATTATGCATAGATTATAGAGAGTTGAACAAGGTCACTATCCGGAATAGGTACCAACTACCTAGGATTGATGACTTGTTTGACCAGTTACAGGGAGCGCAGTATTTCTCGAAGACTGATCTTCGTTCTGACTATCATCAGTTGCGGGTTCGGGAGATGGATGTTCCCAAGACCGCCTTTCTTACTAGATATGGATCTTTTGAGTTCTTGGTCATGCCATTTGGGTTGACCAATGCACCCGCGGTATTCATGGACTTGATGAACTGGGTTTTTCGTCCTTTCTTAGATCAGTTTGTGATTGTTTTCATCGATGATATTTTCATTTACTCGAGATCGGAGGCAGATCACGAGGAGCATCTACGGATAGCGTTGAGGACTCTGCAGGAGCATCAGCTGTATGCCAAGTTCAGCAAGTGCGAATTTTGGCTTTCAGAAGTCAGATTTCTTGGCCACGTCATCAGTAGAGAGGGCATAGCAGTGGACCTGGCCAAGGTCACAGCAGTTCTTGATTGGGAGCCACCGAAGACGGTGACAGAGATTCGTAGCTTTTTGGGTTTAGCTGGATATTCTTGATTGGGAGCCACCGAAGACGGTGACAGAGATTCGTAGCTTTTTGGGTTTAGCTGGATATTACAGAAAGTTCATTCAGGACTTCTCGAAGATTGTGACGTCGATTTCACACCTTACGAAGAAGGGTGTACAGTTCATATGGAGCATGGAGTGTCAGAAGGCCTTTGATATTTTGAAGGCTAAGTTGACTACAGCGCCGGTTTTGACTATTCCGAGCAGCGACAGGACATTCGTCGTATATACAGATGCATCGTTGGCAGGCTTAGGAGGCATATTGATGCAGACTCAGAGGGTAGTAGCTTATATCTTAAGGCAGTTGAGGGTGCATGAGCAGAACTATCCCACTCATGACTTGGAGTTAGTAGCAGTGGTATTTGCACTGAAGTCATGGAGGCACTACTTATATGGAGTGCAGTTTGAGTTATTCACAGACCATCAGAGTCTGAAGTACCTCTTTTCTCAGAAGGAACTCAATCAGAGACAGAGGAGGTGGGTTGAGTTTATCAAGGACTACGAGTTCGTGATTCAGTATCATCCGGGGAAGGCGAACATCGTAGCAGATGCCTTAAGCAGGAAGCGTCGACATCGGATTTCAGCTTTGAGGTGTTCATTACATCGGGATCTTATCACTCTTAGCCAGTTTTATTTTAGACCCAAGAGTGGAGGAACCAGTGCATTTTTAGGAGCTGTGTTAGTGCAGCCATCTTAGAGTGACAGAGTTGTCAGAGCTCAGTTGGGAGACTCTTGGATTCAAATCCGAAAGGAGGAGATTTCCAAGGAGCCTAAGACTGATTGGATCATTGGAGCAGACGGAGGTCTCCGTATGAAGGGCATGCTAGTCATACCAGACAGTGCTGAGCTAAAGAGAGAGTTACTTGATGAAGCTCATCGTACTCGGTACACAGTACATCCAGGGACTACTAAGATGTACAAGGACCTGAAGAGACACTTTTGGTGGAGTGGTATGCGAAGGGAGATTTCAGAGTATGTGGCTAAGTGTTTTACCTGTCAACAGGTGAAGGCAAAGCATCAGAAACAGGCAGGAACACTTCAACCTTTACCCATTCCAGAGTGGAAGTGGGCAGACATTTCTATGGACTTCATTGTAGGGTTGCCGAAGTCGAAGAAGGGGAATGATTTAGTTTGGGTGATTGTGGACCGGTTGACGAAGTCGGTATATTTCATTCCAGTGAGGACTACCTATACTGCCGAGGCATATACGAGGATATTTATCAGGGAGATAGTTCGACTTCATGGAGTTCCAGATACGATTGTATCGGATCAAGGTTCGGTGTTCACTTCGCACTTTTGGAGGAGTTTTCAGGACTCTTTTGGCAGCAGATTATCATTCAGCAGTGTTTTCCACCCACAGACGGATGATCAGACAGAGAGAGTGAATCAGGTGTTGGAAGACATGTTGCGGGCTTGTATCATTGACTTTCAAGGCAACTAGGAGGATCACATTCCATTGATAGAGTTTGCTTATAACAACAGTTATCAAGCGACAATCGGCATGGCTCCGTATGAGGCATTGTACAGGAGACCCTGTAGATCACCGATATGTTGGGCAGAGCCGGAGGATAGCTTGATGCTTGGACCGGAGCTGGTGAGACAGACTACCGAGAAGGTATCATTGATCAGGGAGCGGATCCTAGCCGCTCAGAGTCGACAGAAGAGCTATGCAGATAAGAGGCGAAGACCCTTGGAGTTTCAGGTTGGGGATTCAGTTATGTTGAAGGTATCGCCTATGAAGGGCGTACAGCGATTCAGACAACGGGGGAAGCTTGCGCCGAGATATATTGGACCATTCCAGATTTTGGAGCGCATAGGAGCTGTGTCATACAGACTAGATCTTCCAACATCGATGTCTAGTATACATAATGTATTTCATGTTTCTATGCTCAAGAAACACTTACATGATGAGGAGAAACAACGAGTATTGGATACACCAGAGATTGAGCTTCAGGAGGATTTGACTACTGTCAAGATTCTAGTTCGTATTCTTGCCAGAGAGGACAAGAGACTTAGAAACAAGGTAATTCCCTTGGTGAAAGTTCAGTGGAACCGAGGAGGCATTAAGGAGATTTCTTGGGAGCGCGAAGAGGATTTGCGTCGCGACTACCCACATTTGTTTGAACAGGTAAATAAATTTTTATGACATATACCTTATATTATGTTTATATCTTTGGTTATATTTACATTTAACACTAGAATGAGAATATCTTCGCTTAATTCTTAATCTTTTGGAACACATGGTATATATATGGGGGGTTCCTTGTTTGGATTTTTTTTCGCCCGATGTACTTGTTCCTCTAGATTAGGGCTTGAGCGAGAATATTATCATTTTGGACGGTTAAGTATAAATATCCATGTGTGCTCATCCAGAATTTCATATTTCGAGATGGGTATGATTTCCGAATTTCGAGGACGAAATTCTTTTAAGGGGGGAAGAATGTAGAACCCCGTAAATTTTTGTTATATGAATGTATGTGAATTATTAGTAAATAAATAATTCTTTTATGATGAATAGCTTGAGGTCATTGATATACATGATAATAAGTTATTTGAGATGATATGAGAGTTTGGGTGTAGAGTTTTGTGCGTTGGTTTTGCAAATTAGCAAAACATGCACAAAACTGAATTTTTCCAGATCAGTCGACACATCAGTCGACTGACTGTATCGGTCGACACATCAGTCGACTGATATGCTGATTTCTAGTTTTTCAGGTTTCGGGTCTGTTGTTCGGGTTTGGGTCGGGTTTAGCTGTTCATATATATTCTCCTTCACCCGAAATCATCCCCTCTCATCTTCAGATCAGAGAAAACCCTAGCCCCTCTCCCCTATCTCAAACCCTAGCTTTGTTCTTGGTGATTTGGGGAAGAACTTGGAGGATTTTCGTCGAAATCTTCACGTTGCAGCGAAGGGGAACCACTCTCTCTCTCAGATCCAGGAGTTGTTCATCACCCAGAGGCGAGTAACATCTCGCCCAACTCTGTCCCTTTTGTTTTACCCGAATTTATTGAGTTTAATGAGTTTTGATTTAGCCAAAAAAAACGTATTTTTAGTATAAAGAATGAATCTTTATGGTATAAGAGGTGAGGTGTTGAGCATCTCAGTTTATAAAAAGACCAACAATGTTTTATTAAAGGGATCTAGATCTGAAAACGTTTGATAAGAGTTAATTCATGATTTATTGATTTCAAAACGTTTTCAAACATGTTCATATGTGTTTAAGGTTTTTGATAAATGTTTACATGTAGATCCTTTATTTCAGTTTGGTACATATATGATAAAATCAGTATTTTCATGCTTGGGATAGATGGGGAGGAGTTTAGAGAAATTTTTAGGTGAATAGCAACCTGTGCAGAGTTTCTGCAGTCAATCGGTCGACTGATCAGTCGACCGACGGGCTAAAATCTCAGTCATCAGTCGACTGATCAGTCGACTGATGGGTTGATTTGGTTTTCTCAGCTCCGCAGTCGACAGATCGGTCGACTGGTGAGCTGAGGCTGTGCTGCCTGAGCTTATCGGTCGACATATGAGTCGACTAACGTCATTAGTCGACACATCAGTCGACTGATGAGATGTTTTACAGATTCTTGATCTGTTTGAGTTATTTTTTTTGGGGTCGCCTCGATGACTTGACACTAGTTCACTATGCTAATGATTTATCTCTACATGTGGGTTGACTTTTGACACAAGTTTAGATATGTACACCGAGACGCATGTGAGTTTAGAATATGTATATCAGTCCGCATATACTTTTCACTGTTACACAGTCCTCGTGTTGGACTATAATCCATAGAAGTCCTCGTGTTGGACTATAATCCATTTCTGTCCTCGTGTTGGATATTTGCCACTTATTCCATGTGTTTGGAAACCACATTATCTAGTTCCTATATCGGACATATTTCTTAACCCTGTATATGACTTTCTCACAGGAGTTTATGACATGACACTTATGTAGATTATGACATGATATGCATACAAGTAATGACATGATACTCGTGTAGGCTATGTCATGGCACTGCATTTATGCTCTGAGATTTGTTGTATTTCTTTTATTATTGTTCCTGTACTAGAACCTCGGGTTTGGTGTTTAGGGATTTACAATTTGAGATACAAGGTATATACATGAGGGTTTCCTTGTTTGTGTTGGCCTTCTTGTTTTGATGATGATTTACAAACAATTTACTACTAATGTTGTTTGTCTAGTGTTTGTGTATTCCTATGTTTTGTAGACAAACAACGTAGTTGGATGTTGGATGGATTGAGCCTACACGTTCATATCAAGAGGAGGTTGGCGGAATTGTGGAGTGAAGCATTATACAATTCAAGTTAAAGATCAAGTTCAAGCTTCATCCGCAAGTGTACCAAGTCAAGCTTAATTGAAGATCAAGATTGCTTGGGTAATTTAGTTTAGGATTTATATTATGTGTGTTAAATACTTCAAGCTCAATATCTATACACACACATTTTATTGGTTTCTTCGTATATATATAGTATATATATATACATAAGTTTTGGTTTCTATGCATATATATAGTTATATATATACATACATTGTTTTTGAGTTTTTATGTTTATAATATGAAATCACATATTTCATATTTACTATTGCGGTTTTAAAAACATTACATAGAATATGCAATTTTGTAAAAATATTGTATTCTTAGTTTGTAGACTTGAATATCAGTTTATACATGTTTTACTAAGTCTATAAAAATATTTCACAAAGTTTCAAAAGTTGGTTTATGTCAAAACATCAAAATTCAAGTATCTCATATTTTCATGTTTTGGACTATTTTGCAAAATGATGATAGGAGGTCCTTTCTGATAACCAGTCACTGTAGTATGTTTATTATCATGTCTACAATCATTCCCCAAAGTTTTACATTTTTTGGAATTTATTTGATATTTTTAAATAGTGTTTTAAATCAGCTTCTGAAACCTGTTTTTTCTGCATATCAGTTTTCGGTCGACCGCACCGGTCGACCGACGATAGTCCAGAATTGCTTCTTCGTGTTTTTGCTCTCTGTCGGTCGACCGACGAAATTTCCGGTCGACCGACAATAGATCCGTTGGCATCTAACAGCTATTTTTCTGAGCTGTTTGATGGGGCTGTTTTTGTCTTTTGACTTGGGATTTTTAGCTGAGGTTTTGGAGGATATAAATACCCTCTTTGATCTCAGTTTTCAACATCTAAGAATGTTTTAAAAGAAGTTTTTAAACAAGTTTTAAACAAGGGTTTAAGTGTGTTTAAGGGTTTATTTTGTTTGTAAAGAAGTTTTCACAAGTGGAGGAGATCATCTTCTTGTTTGGGCTTCAATCTCCATTCTCCATCTTGTTATTCAGAGAAGAATCTCTAAACTCATTTCTAGCTATTTATTATTTTGTTTATAATTTCTATATGCTAGATTTTAATTGAGTTTAGTTTTGATTTTGATTTCACTCATTGTTTACACACACCCACTTGAGCTTATTGTATTTGCATACATAGTATGAGCTTATTGTATTTGCATTCATAATATATTAGGGTTGTGAGAGTTGTAACATTGAGTGTGGGCTTTTATTGTGTTCTCATCCATATTAGAGAACAATTTATATTTGTTACATTGTGAGATTGTTAGGTTTTCGGTGAGCTAGAAACCGAGTGTGTTGTGAAGTTTTTGGTGAACTAGAAAATCGATTGTGAGGAGTGACGTTGATCGGTGAGCGTTGAAAACCGATACTGTGAGGTGTAAACGTTGTTCGGGTGAACGTAGAAAACCCGGTTGTGATAGTGGAATTCTCCCCGGGAGTGGGGAGCGGAGACGTAGGACGGAAGGTCCGAACTCCGTGATCATATCGTGTGTTTGAGTGTGCTTTGGCGTTCATTCATATTTATGTTCATATCTTATATCGCCATTGTCACTTGTTTATCTTGTTTATGTTTATATCACCCTTAGTTTCATATCCTTGCATATAACTCATATTATATTTCATTGCTAGGATATATCCCTTGTTCATATTACTTATCCTAGCTTACATATCTTGTTGTATCTCATACTTGCTAGGATAACTTGTTAATTAATTTTAATTGATATTTAATCGGATTAGATTAGCATAAGACCCTAATCACCCCCCCTCTAGGGTCTAACAATGACTACTAGTGGTAGCAAAGAATAAGCGCATGGATTGTTTGCTAGAGGAAGGAGCAATGAGCGAGGAAAAGACAAGGGAGGAAAGTCTAGATCTAAATCGAGACCTCTTACTAGAAGAGTGTGTTTCAAATATGGTGAAGTTAGGCATTTCAAGGTCGACTGTCCAAATGAGAGAGTAGGTGGGAAGAAGAACAACAACAAGACTGAGAGGAGAGAAGGCAAGGAAGAAACGAGCTATGTTTCAGAGGAAGAGAGCGAGAAGGAATGTTATGTCATCACGGGTGGCGAGGATATCTCTGGGAAGTGGATTCTTGATTCAGGTTGCTTTTATCACATGTGCCCAAATAGGAAGTGGTTTACTACCTACAGAAGCATTGATGGTGGAACATCAAAATTTGATACTATTGCTAAAGATAATGTGATCCTTAAAGAAAATAATGAAAAATTAAAATTGGATCATATTACCTTGAGTTCCAATGTTGCTAGCTTAATTCATGAGAAGAATGATGCCATGTTAGAAGTAGAGTCTATTAGAAGTAAATTTACATCATTTAAAAATGATCATATTTGCTCTACTTCTATTGACAATGCTTCTATGCCTAATGATGAGTTGAACAATATTAAAAATCGCATTTCATCTTTAGATTCAACTCTTAACACATGCATTGTTAATAACAAGAAACTTATGGACTTATGTGCAAAGTCTCGTGCTAACTCTTCAAAACCAAGCACTCACTATGCACATATGTATAGCAAAGTTTACAAATGCTCAATTTGCGGTCGTAAAGGCCACATTGCTAAATTTTGCTATGATGCACACAAATCTTCTAAGATTAATGCTTCTTGTGCATCTCATAAGGCTTCTTCATCACATGCACATGCACATGCACACACTCATAAAGTTCATCATAAGCATGCTCATGTGTTTAAATGTGATATTTGTGGTCGTTTTGGTCATTTGGCCAAATATTGTTTTGATTTAAAAATTAAATCTCATTTGCCAAATGCTTCTAGTAGGCCACATGTTTTTAAATGTGATGTTTGTGGTAGATATGGCCACTTAGGAAAGTCTTGTTTTGATAAGCTTTCTCATTTGCAAAATAATTTTAAAAGACCATCCATGTTTGCAAATGTTTCTAATGTTTCTCGTGCACATGTTTATGGTCAACAAAATCAAATGGGCCTCTTTCATTGCACTAATTACAATCGGAAAGGTCATTTACACAATTTTTGTTTTGACCGTGTTCGTGCACCATATATGTCCAAGATGGTTCATAACCCTAGGACTTTGAGCTTTAATGATAGGGGTCATGTCCCTAAACAAACCGGCACCAAGAATACTTGGGTGCCAAAATAATTTTTAAAGCCAAGAATTTTAGTACTTTTTCTTTTTCTTGGTTTCGAAAAATGTATTTTAAACTTTTATGAAAACAATTCCTTTTATTGGTTAAAATCTTTTGTTTTCATGATTATTTGATTTGCTTTCATGAGAGGACTACGTTTATATAACCCTCCGGATTTATTAGGTGTTTATTCCCAAATCATGTTTACCGGATGCTAAAATGTTCATATGAGTTAATACTAGCTCAAGAGCTAGATAGAGTTGCCTCTCTTGATTTTTGAAAATCAATGATGATTTGGTTTCATAATTTAAACTTTGATTTATGATTTCAATTGGTTGATTTGTTTTCATTTGAAAACTTTTTACATAATTCTCATGTTTCTCTTCTTTTGATTTCATAAATCTACCTTTACAAATGTTTTTATGTTTTTAGATATGAGACACTATCTTTCACTTTGATATATGTTCTCATCATCTTTTGTATGTGAGTTGTGTTTAGCATTTATGCTTACTCACATATGTATGCCATGATCTTCATTTCATATATTCTATATGGTATTTTGATAGGGGGAGCAATCCCTATGTATTTCTTGTTTTATACTCACCCATGCTTATAGGTAGGGGGAGCTTTCGCTCTCTTCATTCCTTTGTCGCCTTTTTGATGTTGTCAAAGGGGGAGAAATATTATGAGTATATGTATATTCTTTCTTATTTATATGCATGTGAATTATAATTTATATATTCATTTCCTTTCATACATATATCCTTTTCGTAAATTATTTGTCATCATCAAAAAGGGGGAGATTGTTGGCCTTCTTGTTTTGATGATAATTTACAAACAATTTACTACTAATGTTGTTTGTCTAGTGTTTGTGCATTCCTATGTTTTATAGATAAACAACGTAGTTGGAGGTTGGATGGATTGAGCCTACACGTTCATATCAAGAGGAGGTTGGCGGAATTATGGAGTGAAGCATTATACAATTCAAATTAAAGATCAAGTTCAAGCTTCATCCGCAAGTGTACCAAGTCAAGCTTAATTGAAGATCAAGATTGCTTGGGTAATTTAGTTTAGGATTTATATTATGTGTGTTAAATACTTCAAGCTCAATATCTATACACACACATTTTATTGGTTTCTTCGTATATATATATAGTATATATATATACATAAGTTTTGGTTTCTATGCATATATATAGTTATATATATACATACATAGTTTTTGAGTTTTTATGTTTATAATATGAAATCACATATTTTATATTTACTATTGCGGTTTTAAAAACATTGCATAGAATATGCAATTTTGTGAAAATATTGTATTCTTAGTTTGTAGACTTGAATATCAGTTTATACATATTTTACTAAGTCTATAAAAACATTTCACAAAGTTTCAAAAGTTGGTTTATGTCAAAACATCAAAATTCAAGTATCTCATATTTTCATGTTTTGGACTATTTTGTAAAATGATAATATTTTTCATTTGGGAGGTCCTTTCTGATAACCATTCACTGTAGCATGTTTATTATCATGTCTACAATCATTCCTCAAAGTTTTACATTTTTTGGAATTTATTTGTTATTTTTAAACAGTGTTTTAAATCAGCTTCTGAAACCTGTTTTTTCTGCATAACAGTTTTTGGTCGACCGATCCGGTTGACCGCTCGTTTGTTCTTTCGTCAGCATGGTCCAGAGAGTTGGTCGGTCGACCGGTCCGGTCGACCGAAAGCTCCATCGGTCGACCGCACCGGTCGACCGATGATAGTCCAGAATTGCTTCTTCGTGTTTTTGCTCTCTGTCGGTCGACCGACGAAATTTCTGGTCGACCGACAATAGATCCGTTGGCATCTAACGGCTATTTTTCTGAGCTGTTTGCTGGGGCTGTTTTTGTCTTTTGATTTAGGATTTTTAGCTGAGGTTTTGGAGGATATAAATACCCTCTTTGATCTCAGTTTTCAACATCTAAGAATGTTTTAAAAGAAGTTTTTAAACAAGTTTTAAACAAGGGTTTAAGTGTGTTTAAGGGTTTATTTTGTTTGTGAAGAAGTTTTCACAAGTGGAGGAGATCATCTTCTTGTTTGGGCTCCAATCTCCATCTCTCCATCTTGTCTTCCATTGAGAAGTTTTCTAAACTCTACTCTAGCTTTCATTTGTTATTTGTTAATTATCAATTCTATTAAAGCTAGTTTTATATTGAGTTTAGATTTGATTTCACTCATTGTTACACACACCCACTTTGAGCTTATTGTATTTGCATTCATAATATATTAGGGTTGTGAGAGTTGTAGCATTGAGTGTGAGCTTTTATTGTGTTCTCATCCATATTAGAGAACAATTTATATTTGTTACATTGTGAGATTGTTAGGTTTTCGGTGAGCTAGAAACCGAGTGTGGTGTGAAAGTTTTCGGTGAACTAGAAAACCGATTGTGAGGAGTGACGTTGATCAGTGAGCGTTGAAAACCGATACTGTGAGGTGTAAACGTTGTTCGGGTGAACGTAGAAAACCCGGTTGTGATAGTGGAATTCTCCCCGGGAGTGGGGAGCGGAGACGTAGGACGAAAGGTCCGAACTCCGTGATCATATCGTGTGTTTGAGTTTGACATTGGCGTTCTTTTATATTCATGCCTATTGTTTATATCGCCTTTGTCATTTGCTCTTAGTTCATATTATCCACTATCTTGTTTATCTTGTTTATGTTTATATCACCCTTAGTTTCATATCCTTGCATATAACTCATATTATATTTCATTGCTAGGATATATCCCTTGTTCATATTACTTATCCTAGCTTACATATCTTGTTGTATCTCATACTTGCTAGGATAACTTGTTAATTAATTTTAATTAGTATTTAATCGGATTAGATTAGCATAAGACCCTAATCACCCCCCCAGGGTCTAACAGTTTGGATTATTTCGTTCGATGTACCTATGCTCGTGTTGTAAATTTCTAACTACCAAAATCCTCTTTAGTAAGATCAATAATTTTAGATCTATTAAGTATTATCTGTATTTTCTTATACAACGAGCCCTATTTCCTTGGGGTTGGTTGTGATGTTGCTCGCTAGCGCTTTGACGCTCGTTGTCCCTCCCCCTTTCAGGTAACGAGCCAGGAGCCTGGAGAGCCGCAGGTTGATGGCGAGGCATTTTAGCTTTAGCTGTTTACTTAGTTATATTGTCTGTTGGCGTTCCACAGTAGACTTTTATTTAGGTATTTGAGAGTCTTATTCTAGAAGTTGTAAAGGCTGTGTGCCTTATTTCCTCTTGTCAGATATTTGTATTTGGGACTTGTTGAGTATTCCAGTTATCTATTCAGACATTGGCTATGTATTTCTGTATATTGGATGATGAGATATTTATGTGATCACTATCACTTCATTAGTTATTTCTTGCACTATCTTTTACTTGCTTTTGTACCTACACCTATTGTTGACTCTGCTAGATAGATGTTAATTGTGATGGTGAAACATGTTATTGCACGGTGAGGTGCAAGGCAGGTTTGACATTCTTGGTTTCACATTGGACTGCAGCCTTGTGTGAACCCAGGGGCGTCATAGTAGTGGTTATAGTTAATAGGTAATGACTAAAGTTAATAGGTATAGAATATAATTAATAGGTACTAATTAAAATTAAACATGTACTGGGTACGACGACATAAAACGTAACATAATGAGGCCAATGGACAATCATCTTAATTGAGTTCTACTTTAATTTTATTTCATTTGTATAGATATAAATAATTCCATGATTTTCATTTAGGATCATTGTAGGTGAAGTTCACTATCATCATATTCTTCTTCAATGTTTATGAGGGAACTTGACAGCTCAAAAGATTATTTCATGCGACTTCAAACTCTATTGCTCATGGTAAATCAAATACTTCAAACAATTCGTATATATATGAAAAATACGAGTTCCATAGAAGTATTACAAGTATATATTAAATATACCTTATACTTGTTAGTGATAACCACTCCTTGTTAATATCACATGTATATGTTAATTATTACAGGTACATGTTAACTATATACTATTCTGGTTAAGTATGACATATAACTATTACCTGTAACCCGTACATGTTAAAAGTAACTTATAATTCATATATTGAATAATTTATCATCACACGGTAAATTAATAAGCAAATAGAGATTGAGCTAACATGAACATATATTAAAAATATGGAACATTTACTGGATATAGTTAACATATATTGACTAAAGTTAACAGTTACTAGATATAGTTAATAGATAGAGGCTAAAGTTAAGATGTACTAGATATAGTTAATATGTGCTATCTAAAGTTAATAGGTACTGGTTATAGTTAATAGATAACGACTAAAGTTAATATGTATAGAATATAGTTAAAAGATACTAGTTAAAGTTAACATATATTGAATATAACGACCTAAAACGTAACAAAATGATGTCAATGAACAATCATCTCTATATATATATATATATAATTTCATGATTTTCATTATGAGATTAATCTATTCTTTTAACCGCTGAATTCAATATATGCCAAGTTCTCTGGTTGAAGCAAAACAACAAACACATTATGTGCGGTACCGAAAGAACATAATCATAATACATAAAAACATCTCGCATTCATAAAAATTACGCCTAACTAGTCTAATGAGCAGTTCATCAAATCACATTTACTTCATCAAAGAAATAACCAAAAATTTCAAGTTAGAGGGAACATCTCATAACATTTCCTTTGGCATTCACAAAAATTTTAGCCCAAGTAATATCATTTTAACCTGCATGTCAGGCATTCACCTCACAAGCATTTCAACAAACAACACATATGTCTCAAAAACCTCACTATCCTCCTCTTCCTCCTTCATTATCCACTAGATTTGAGCCATGACTGTAAAACCCCGTAAATTTGAATATTTTATGATAAATAATGATAAATATGTTACATGGTGAAAAATAACATATTTTGATATTTGAGTATGTAGAATTGATTTGAGATCAAATTAATGTATATTTATGAAAATATGTACGCAAATGCACGAAACATGCACAAAGGTCAAAAGAGTGAAAATCTGGGAATAATGATCAGTTGAGAGTTTTTATATTTAACATATCGATACAGTTATAATCTGGAAACGTGTAAAAGACCAAAGTTGTAGGTATCTTCAATAGCTTTCCAATAAATCTTAGATCACCTTATTCCGAGATCCTATGAGAAAGTTACAGCCAAAATACTAAAAGTTATTTTTCGAGTCAGACTAGGTTTCCTGGTTCGGATCAAACATGTTTGTTTCGGGTTTGCCTCTATAAATACCTATGTTTTTCATAAAAATTCTTTTCTTTTATCATATCTATGAACCCTAGCAGACATCCTCTCCCCTCAAAAACCCTAGGCCTTTTTCTTATGAGTTTGGAGAGTTTTGTGAAGCAAAACACCGGCATGAGGGTGAGATTATCGACGTGTAGCGAGAGAGAACAGGTTGTTCATGCTCGTGGTTTGCTTGCTGATTGTTTCAGAGGCTTGTACATGAGATTAAGGCAAGATCACTTACATCCAAACCCATCCCCATAGTTAAATAATTAGCTTAGAAGTTTAATTTGTGTTTACATGCTTAGATCTTAATCTAATGTGAAAAAATTAGATTTTTGTTGTTAGATCTTAAACAAATGTTAGATTTACATATTTTTCTTGCTGTTTATAATAGAAATATGATCATGATCATTAGGGTTACTTTTAAATTCGTTTTTATCTTGTTAATCATGTGCTAATCATGTTTAAACTATAATTTGACTTTTAATTAAGTTTGCACGTGGATTAAAGATGAGAAAACCCTAGGTTTGTGATACCTAAGTGTTAAAAGTATGATTTAATAAATGTATATCTTTTCTAAGTTGTTTGACAATCATGCTTATGTTTAATATGTTAAAAGTCCATATTTTAGATAGAAGAATTTGAGTAATTAGGTTGGAAAAACCCTAATTTGATTAACACAAGAGTTTGTTTTATGTTTTATGAAAGTTTAAGGGTTAAGCATGTTTCTTGTTGCAAATATTCATGCTATATATGTTGAGATTGTTTCTAGAAGTATGTATTTGTTGTTGTCATGTTTTCATGCAAGTTTCACATGTTTTAAACTAGTTTAGATCACAAAAATCGACATGAATACAAAACAGTGCAGAAATCTGCAAAGTCTAGAAAATCTGTCCACGGTTGACCGCACCTAAATGACGGTCGACCGCGTGCTAAGCACCAGCCTGGGAAACCCTGAAAACCTATCGCGGTCGACCGCCGCATAATTGTGGTCGACCGACAACCTCTTTTGAGCCTGTGCATGTTTTGTTCGGTTGTTTTGGTCTTTGAGCGCGTCTCTCGACCTTGTACTATTGTATTATAACATTTATTACTTGTTAAACACCTAAGATGATGGTGAACTTTAGATGTGGACACGCACACCGAGATATGTGAACTTATGCTTAGTTTGTGTTAAATTAACACACTTTTGTCACAAGTTAAAATTTATAAATACACATGACTAGTATTTGATCTTTTACGTATCCGAAAATAGGAAGATAAAACCTATTACCGCAGAATGATTGAGTAAGAGTATTACAATAGTATCGTTAATACATGTATCCATAATAGGGAGATAATAAAACCTATTTCTGCAGGGCGATTGAGTAAGAAATTATAAAAGTATCGTCATTCCATGTATCTGGGATAGGGAGATAAAACCTATTACCGCAGAGCGATTGAGTAAGAATATTACAAGAGTATCGCTATTGCATAAAGAGATGCACACATATATGTATTATCAGTTATAGTTACTCCTATGTTAGATTACCCATGAGTAGGGTACATTCTTTGTTTCGTGGCATACAAGATATGACCTATGGTGATTTTTTTTGAGTTGGATGATTTTTTTCTTATAATTGCGCCAACTACTTGAGAATGTAGTCGAGATTATGACATTGGTACTATATGGTTTAGGCTTGGAGTATTTTCTTTTGAGTGTTGTTTTCATTCATAGAGTTAGAATTTGTATTTATGAATCTACAATTTGAGATATATGGTATATGTATGAGGGTTTCCTTGTTCGGATTATTTCGCTCGACGTACTGATAATCACATTTTATTACAGTTTTATACCCTCATTATCTATTTTAAATGAATAAATATACTACTAATAATTGTTTTTATCTTTAATTGCAGGTGAATGAAGAATAAATCTCAAAACTCTCATCTCTCAACAAAAAGCCCTTGATTTATTGAAGAAATGAAGCCCATGAAAGCAAACAATTTTTTTTCAATATTCAATGAAGTGTTGAAGCCCAAATGAAGAAAAAATGCCAAAGCCCAAAAGAAGCTCATTGGAAAATCAATTTCCAAATTATCCAAAAGCCCAGAATCAAGCCGAGTAGCCTGTAGAAGCCGGAGAAAATCAAAAATCCAATATGAAAAGAAATCATATTCAAAATGGTTGGCCACAAAGAAACGACGATATCTCCTAATTCGGAAGGCGGAATTTAACATATAATATATGAAAATCGCCTATCTCGACGAGACGAAGCTATCCGTAAAATCATAATTTGGATATAGTGGGTATTGATGTCGGCATGGATGTGGGCATCGATGCTGACATTGATACCAGCATCGATGCCAGCATCGATGCCAATTTACTGTAGCGCGAGTTAATGGCTAATTTTGCTTATCTTGGGGCTCAAGTTTGATCCAATGACTCTCATTCACTGATGTTTACTATAAATAAGGGTAGAAAGTGAGAGGTTAGAGGTATAAAAAATTTTGTAACTCCATTTGGAGAGGAGGGCTACTCTTAATTGAGAAGACCTTCCAAAAATTATAACTTTTGTTGCAATTAATAATAATAATTTTTTTTACTTTAAAAATATTTCTTCTCTTTGTTGGATGATTGAGGATGGAGATGAAGAGCAATTTGAAGGTTTGCATTTCTTTTATTTTCCTCTTTTATTTCTTTTTAGTAATTTCTTTATTATTGTTTATTAGTTAGATTTACATTCATGCTTGTAGTGTAGATTTATTTTCTTATCTTTTTATTTTTTTTGCACTTTAATTTATAGAGTAGATTTATTTTCTTGCATTTAATTTCTATAATTTATTTTGTAGTTGAGATTTTTATTCTTTGTAGTTAGATTTATTTCTTGTTCATAGTTTAGATTTTTCTTTTCTTTTTATTTTTGTAATTAGTTCTTTTTCTTCTTGTTTTTATTTCTTAAGTTGTGAAATTAATTCTTGTAGGAATCTTAGAATTGTATGAAACTAGTCTAATTTCCTTTATATTATATGAATTATTCTCTTGTACTTAAAATGTTCATGTTTAGGATAATCAACTAGAGAACTAATCGGTAGAAGAAGAATTTGATAATCTATGCTTATCTTAAATGGTTTGATAGGTTATGCTTATGAATTCTAGGATTACTATCTTGTTGTTGTTCTTATTATGAATAGTAATTTTGACTTAAATGATAATTTGATAGGTTATACTTTCCTTAAATGGTTTGATAGTCTATGCTTAATAAATCTAAGTTGAAATATGTTAAAAAGAGAATAGTTTGTATTTTGTAATTGAAATTGGTTAGTGGATTATATTATAGATTTCTTACCTCTTTTGAATCCTCCATCTTAACTTTCTTTTCATTCTTAGTTTTATTTCTTGATTTTATTAATTCATATTTCTTGCCTTGTGATTTCATTTATTATTTTATTCATTCTTCTTTCTTGCCTTATGATTTTATTTATTCTTTGATTCTTATCTTTTCTCTAAAATTTAATTTATTGTCTCTTGCATATATTCACAATAATCACTCATCACAATCACACTTATTCTTTAATCCTATTTTGTCATGCACATAATATAAGAACCTATTTCTAATAATCTCTTAAAATCACCTTCCTCGTGGGATCGATAACTTTTTATACTATAACTTGATCAATTGTGCACTTGCAATTTTGGTACATAATTATGCCGCATCAAGTTTTTGACGCCGTTGCCGGGGAAGGTGCTAAAATAGGATTTTATTAACTTGATTCTTTAACTTGTGTATTTTTCTTGTGAAGGAACCGCTTGGAGCTTGAAAATCTTGGATTGAAGATCAAGAATTTGGAGCATTGCTTTCGGGTAAGTCTTCTTTCTAGTTTTCAATTCCACCCTCTTTAGCTAGCTTCACAATTAGAGACAATTAGGATTTAAAAAAAAAGATTTTATTTTTGTTGACCATAATAAAATCCACCTTTCACTTGGACATTAACTAACAAGATAATAAATTCAAACAAGAGCTCTCTTCTCACATTTTATTGTTGATGACCATAATTAAAAAAATTAAAAAATATAAAGATTTTTTTCTCATCCTTTTTAGTCGCTTTTAATTTCTAGGGTTGCGAAATAAAGCAAAGAAACCCATTAGAAAATAAATTTCCAAATTATCCAAAAGCCCAAAATCAAGTCGAGTAGCCTGTAGAAGCCGGAGAAAATCAAAAATCCAATATGAAAAGAAATCATATTCAAAATGGTTGGCCACAAAGAAACGACGATATCTCCTAATTCGGAAGGCGGAATTTAACATATAATATATGAAAATCGCCTATCTCGACGAGACGAAGCTATCCGTAAAATCATAATTTGGATATAGTGGGTATTGATGTCGGCATGGATGTGGGCATCGATGCTGACATTGATACCAGCATCGATGCCAGCATCGATGCCAATTTACTGTAGCGCGAGTTAATGGCTAATTTTGCTTATCTTGGGGCTCAAGTTTGATTTAATGGCTTTTTGGATAAGATTTTGATCCAATGGCTCTCATTCATTGATGTTTACTATAAATAGGGGTAGAGAGTGAGGGGTTAAGGGTGTGAAAAATTTTGTAACTCCATTTGGAGAGGAGGGCTACTCTTAATTGAGAAGACCTTCCAAAAATTATAACTTTTGTTGCAATTAATAATAATAATTTTTTTTACTTTAAATTTTTCTTTTCTCCTCTTTGTTGAATGATGAGGATGGAGATGAAGAGCAATTTGAAGGTTTGCATTTCTTTTATTTTCCTCTTTTATTTCTTTTTAGTAATTTCTTTATTATTGTTTATTAGTTAGATTTACATTCATGCTTGTAGTGTAGATTTATTTTCTTATCTTTTTATTTCTTTTTACACTTTAATTTGTTTTATTTTCTTGCATTTAATTTCTATAATTTATTTTGTAGTTGAGATTTTTATTCTTTGTAGTTAGATTTATTTCTTGTTCATAGTTTAGATTTTTCTTTTCTTTTTATTTTTGTAATTAGTTCTTTTTCTTCTTGTTTTTATTTCTTAAGTTGTGAAATTAATTATTGTAGGAATCTTAGAATTATATGAAACTAGTCTAATTTTCTTTATATTGTATGAATTATTCTCTTTTACTTAAATATTCATGTTTAGGATAATCAACTAGAAAACTAATCTGTAGAAGAAGAATTTGATAATCTATGCTTATCTTAAATGGTTTGATAGGTTATACTTATGAATTCTAGGATTACTATCTTGTTGTTGTTCTTATTATGAATAGTAATTTTGACTTAAATGATAATTTGATAGGTTATACTTTCCTTAAATGGTTTGATAGTCTATGCTTAATAAATCTAAGTTGAAATATGTTAAAAAGAGAATAGTTTGTATTTTGTAATTAAGATTAGCTAGTGGATTAAATTCTAGATTTCTCATATCTTAATTGAATTCTCCACCTTGACTTTCTTTTCATTCTTGATTTTACTTCTGATTTTATTCATTCTTCTTTCTTGCCTTATGATTTTATTTATTCTTTGATTCTTATCTTTTCTCTAAAATTTAATTTATTGTCTCTTGCATATATTCACAATAATCACTCATCACAATCACACTTATTCTTTAATCCTATTTTGTCATGCACATAATATAAGAACCTATTCTAATAATCTCTTAAAATCACCTTCCTCGTGGGATCGATAATTTTTTATACTCTAACTTGATCAATTGTGCACTTACAATTTTGGTACATAATTATGCCGCATCACGTGCTACGTCTTGTCTTGTAGGTGTCTAAATATTAACTTCATTAGATACGGGAAAAATGATATAGGTAGACTATGCTTAATAGATAGAACCTCCACTTCATCTAGCAGCCCTTCCCCTGGGGGCGGATGGAGGTGATCTTATTGTAGCGCTCTGACGCTCTTGTTATTGTTATTTTATTTAAATTGTATCTTTCAGGCAGATCAGAGTTTCGGAGAGCCGTAGGATGACGGAGTTCTAGCATAGTCGTCGTCGCACAGTTTTAGCAGTTGAAGCTCCACTATATAGTTATGTTCATTGTTCAGATTTTAAAGTTATATTCATTTTGTAGAGGCTGAGTGCCTTAGTGAGATTTCATTTGACTCATTGTGTTGAGATGTATTTCTAACTCAGAGATATTTTCATTCTATTTCAGTTAGGCTCATTTGTGGATATACTTCTTCTGTACATATCTGATTTTGTACTACTTCTATTATTTGCATGTTTTGTACCGTCACCTATTTGTTATTTCCACTAGAGAGATAGTGATTGTGATGATGAAACATGTCGTAGCATGGTGTTTGGTGCTTGGTAGGTTTGATAATCCGGGTTTCACCTTAGACTGCAGCCTTGTGTGTATCCTAGGGCGTCACAGTTGGTATTAGAGCTCTAGTTCCAGCGTCCTTAGGATCATTCCTGTGTCAAATTGTGGAGCTAGGATAGAGTTTCCTAGGATTCATGTATAGAGTCCGCTAGGAATTTCTAGAATGAGTGAGGACGATATGTGGGTATATCTCAAAATTTTTTTATGACAATTTTTTTATGTTGATTTAAAGTATTTGCGTGAATACTATATGCTATGAATACTTATTGTGATATGTTATATATATATATATTATATATATGTTTGCGATGCCATTTACTGTGTCCATTAAGCTCTCCTCTTGATATTATAAATGTTAGGATAAGGATGCGGTCGAGATAAAACTCATACCCGAAGAGCTAGGCAAGCAGAGCCTAAGCCACAGTAGGCTCCACAGTATCTGATCAACCTTATAGCACTATTTATAGTAAGATTTTGTAATACTCGAGGAGCGAGAGGCACATCTGTTTTCGTCAGCAGTATCATTTTCTGGAGTTACACCACCAATTGTACCAGTCATGCCTAATGAAGAGGCAATACCAATAATTTCATCATTACTGGAGAATGGTAGCAAAGGATAGCAACAACTTCAGATTTTTGCAGGAGCAGTAAATATCACTTATTTGGGAAAATTTTGTTAACTTCTTCGACAAGCAGTTAGAGCTAGTTCGATTAAAGCAGTGAGATATGCCTATAGTTAATAATGAAATTAAGACTAGTATGATGGAAATGACAAGGGCAAGAGGCCTATTGTGGGATCTAGAGGACACAGCAGCGGGGTAAGAATTTTTACCATCAGCAACAAAGACATTATAAGAAGAGAGCACAACATGATTCGATAGCGACGCAACAACACAGGATTTAGGATACATGATACAATTATAACAAGATCGGATATAGATTGAAGAATTGTCGCAGTACACTAGCAGAAGACCAGCATGACAGAGGTCAGGGTCAATAGTCTTAGGGCCGTGGTTACGGCTAGCATCGGAGGATAGATGTACTACCGGTTATTCCGAGGATTTAGGGGCATATAGGCTAAAATTGTGCTATTCAGAGTATTCATCAGTGTCAGATGGACCCATGTGTTTCACCGCTAGCAGTGCAGCAGGCGCCGGCCACCAGCAGAGTTTATGTAGTAGCGCCACGTGATCATAGTGCGAACAGAGTTTTCGTAGTATTTTCTTAACCAGCTCGAATCATGTTTGATTCAGGAACTTTGTATTTTTTCATATCTCATGCCTTCATGTATAGGCTTCAATTAGTTACACATCCCTTAGATGTTCTGTTATCAATTTCTACTCCTCTAGGGGAGGTGTTCCTATTAGAGAGTATATGTAGGAGGTGTGTCATCAGTATAGATGAGTTTGAGTTCATCTTTGACCTGGTCATTTTGTGGATGTCGAATTTCGACGTCATTCTTGGTATGAAATAGTTATCATCCTACAATATTAGTAACGACTATTTTGCTAAAATAGTATGCTTGTGAGCATTCGTTGGGATTATATAGATAGTAGCAACCTCATAGGATAACTAGAATGCGGAGCCATTTCTGGCATACGTCAAGAAGGTGATGATACGGGATCGGGGTGCAGTTTTGAGCGAGACCGGAGTCGTCTCAGAGTATTAGGATGTCGTTCAGGACATACCTATGTTTTCTCCAATGAGAGAGGTTGTTTCCCTGCATCGAGTTGCAACAGGCACCGTACCGATATTCCGAGCACCCTATCATATCATATGGCACCCGCTGGGATGAGGGAGTGATGCTGCATAAACATGTACCAAAAATATTGCAAGTGCACAACCGTGTCAAGTTATAGTATAAATATATCGATCCACGAGGAAGGTGTTTTGTAGGAGAAAATATAAAATCGGTTCTTATGTTGTGTGCGTGACAAATAGGAGTGATAAGTGAATGTGATTGTGGAGAGATGAAAATGATTGTGTAAATGAATATATTTGAGAGTGGAAGTGATAATATAAATGTGATCAACAAGGCAAGAAGGAAAAATCAAGAACAAATAAAAATCAAGAATGTAAAGATAACGGATTCAATTAAAGATATGGGTAATCTAGAATTGAATCCACTTCTTAGAAAAAGGTGATTCCCTAGAGGGTTCTAGCCTAAAGGCGAATCAAAGAAAATAAAAATAAACAAAAAGGAAAAGTAAACCTAAGAGGGTTCTAGCCTCAAGGTAAATAGTACAAGAAATTAAAATCTAACTACAAAATAAATTACAAAATCTAAACTACAAAATAAATTATAAGAATTAAATGTAAAAAAATAAATCTACTCTATAAGCATGAAATAAATCTAATCTATAAGCATGAAATAAATCTAATGCAAGAGGGTTCTAGCCTCTTGGCTATTTAAACAAGAAAATAAAATCTAATTATAAGCATGAAAATAAATCTAAACTAATAAGCAAGAAAAGAGAAATAAGAAAAACAAACCTTCAAATTAATCTCCATCTTTATCTTCATCTTCATCTTCATCTTCATCTTCATCATCCAACAAAGAGAAGAAGAAAAAAATTTAAAGTGGTAAAAAAAATTTATTTTATTAATTGTAACAAAAAGTTATAAATTTGGAACGCCTTCTCAATTAAGAGTAGCTCTCCTCTTCAAAAGGAGTTACAAAAAATTTTACACCTCTAACCCCTCACTCTTAACCCCTATTTATAGTAAACATCAGTGAATGAGAGCTCTTGGATCAAACTTGAGCCCCAAGAATGTAATTTCGACCGTTGATGAAATCTGGATGACTTCGCATCGATACAGGCATCGATGCCCGCATCGATGCCGCATTGATGCTCCAATAAAAATTCTGACTTCACGGTTGGCTTTGTCTCGTTAAGATAGACGATTTTTATATATTATATGTTAAATTCTGTCTTCCGGATTAGGAGATATCATCGTTTCTTTGCGGCCAACTATCTTGAATTTTTTTTTTTCATATTTAATTTTTTTATTTTCTCCGGCATCTACAGGCTACTCGGCTTGATTTTGGGCTTGGGCTTTTTGACTCTTGCTTGTGTTCTTCATTTAATTCATGGGTTTTTGTTGAGATAAGAGATCTTGGGCTTTATTCTTCACTAACCTGCAATTAAAGATAAAAACAATTATTAATGGCATATTTATTCATATAAAATAGATAATAAGGGTATAAAATTGTAATAAAATATGATTATCAAATACCCCAACACCTAAACTTTTGCTAGTCCTCTAGCAAAGAAAGAAAAAATAAAAGAAGACCTAACTCACTTTCGCAGGAATCGCGGTTGTATTTAGCGCATATAACAAGCCTTTAAATCCCTAGGTTACCCTAGTGGACGAGTTGTAGTCTCATGAGGGTTTGCAGTGAATATATCCATAAAATTTGGTCTACTTGCCAAATTAAAGAAGTCAGTAAATAACTAAATTCACTTGATAACTTTAGACAATCTAATTGAAGCTAGTTATCACTCAAGAAAATGTTTTTATAAATAACTTGAAGGTAAATTTCCTAGAAAATCTTCTCATTATAGCAATACAAAACCAAGCCAAACTTAGAAATTTAATTTAAAAGTTTTGAAAAGAACATGCTAACTCTTTGTTTAAAATAATATTCAAGTTGCTTGATCTAAAATATTTTCCAAGACCATATTATTTTTTAACTCTTTCTTCCTTGGTGATTTTTTCTACTTTAACGGGCTTTCTAAGCGACCATTTAACGAGTTTTGGGCCAATGGATCCTAACCCAATTGTGCTTAGGTCATTAAGTATGAAAATACTCATTGGGCTTAATTACTCGGTCAACTTAGGCTTTATAAGATAGAATTATCTTGAATTTAAGAGTTTTTTTTCTTTTGGTGCCCATTTTTCGCACTTTTCTTTTATAATTTTTTTATATGTATATGTATATATATTCTGAAAAATATGTAAGTCAAGACACTTTGAAAAATTATTTTTAACTCTAAGCTAAGCATGCATAAATTCCATTATTTTAAATAAAAATCTAAGTTAAGGCTTAAGTGAAGTATACTTCTTTGAAAATTATTTCTTAAGAAATTTATTTAGAGTTATCATAAAAGGTAAACTTGAGTAAATAACAAACTAGAGATTAGAAAATTTAAAATTTATAAAATAAATCAATTATTACATAACTCTATCAATTTGGAAAGTGACAATATTTTTATAAATTTTTTTAAGGAAAAGGAAAAAATAACAAAAATGCAACTAAAAATGTAAAATAAAGAGAAAAAAATAACTAATTCCCATCCCCACACCTAAATTTTGTATTATCCTCAATGCAAACTCCATGATGCACAAAGTAAAGCAGATAAGAAGTAAAGTACTTATATTTGATCAGCTGATAAAAATCTGCAATTATCTTTGATCTGAGAAGGATAGAAACAAAAATTTATTATTCTCTACTTTTTTTTTTGTTTTTTTACAACTGAACAAGAAACTCTCAAATGAGAGAAGAATAAATTTTTTTTATTATTCTAAAATAAACAAAACAAATAATATAGAATGAAGTGTTCAATAGGAAGAGCTTGTATTCTACATTGAATCCTACCTTATTGTTAAAAATTCTTCCTCGGATTTTAAATAAATTCAGAATGATATTGTTAAAAATTCTTCCTCGGATTTTAAATAAATTCAGAATGATATAATCAATAATGTGAAATTCCAAGTATTTCGGGGTGTTCAATATTCAGAATGATATAATCAATAATGTGAAATTCCAAGTATTTCGGGGTGTTCAATAATTCTTGCAACAAAATAAGGTAGGTATTATTGATGTCATGCATTTTGTATTTCTTAATGAACTTAGACTCTTGTATTGTGAAGTTTTGTTTTCTAATAACCAATTCTTCTGTAGAGTTCTGAAAATTTAGTTATTGATTATTCTCCAAGAATCTAAGTTCATCAAGAAAGAGTTCTTCAAAATTTAATTCCAAGCAGTAAATGTTTAACACAGTTTTATTATTCTCAAGGACCTGATCTGCTTCTTCTAAAAACTCAAACTCTTCATCAAAAATTTCCTCAAAACTTAAATCAGACTCTTCTTCTTCTTCTTCTTCTTCTTCTTCTTCTTCTTCTTCTTCTTCTGATCTTTCCTGAATATAATTTATTTCTAGAGGCTGATTATTTGGCTGGTCCCCTGGATTAAAAATATTGAGATCAGCAGTCAAATTCCCAAAGGATAGTTTTATTTGACCAGTTCTACAGTTGATGAGAGCATTAGAAGTGGCTAAAAAAGGTTGTCCTAGATGACATGTGTCTATCCTTTGGGATTAGAAACAGGCTGTGTTTCTAAGACTACAAAATCTACTAGAAAAATAAAATCTTCAACCTTAATCAGAACATCCTCTAACTCATCCATAGGGACCTTAACAGATTTATCAGTCAACTGTAAGGTGCATCTGGTTGGGTTCAGTACACCTAGACTAAATTGCTGGTAGACTGAATATGGAAGCAAATTGACACTGGCCCCTAAGTCTAAAATCGCCTTATCAATGTGAGTATTACCAATGATACATGAAATGATGGGGGAACCTGGATCTTTACGTTTCAAAGTTATGAGATTTGATAGCATTTCACTGATATTGACGGCTAAAAAGACTTTCTTTGGAACATTTATTCTCCTCTTCTTAGTGCATAATTCTTTTAAAAATTTAGCATAAGATGGAATTTGTTCAATTACATCTAAGTGAGGAATGTTGACCTTAACTTGCTTGAATGTTTCTAGGATCTTCTCCTCCTGAGGAGAGTGTTTCCTAGGCCTGAGCCTATCTGGAAAGGGAGCAACTGGTCTAAATCTATCAAAAGCAGGCTCAGGTTCGGGTTCAGGTTCTTGGTCATCTAAGGGGGAGGGGGTGATTGTTTAATAGATTCATCAGAAGGAGAAGGAGAAGAAATTTGTATTGGATCAAAAGTTAGACTTGGAGGAGTTCTCACTTGATTATCGACCTTTCTACCTGACTAAAGTGAATGGATTGCATTCACTTGAGCTTCATAGGATGAACTGCATCCTGTGTCTTTAGGGTTGACCACGGGTTGACTCGGAAATTTTTCTTTCTCTCTTTCACTCATGGCACTAGCTAGTTGACCAAGTTGGGATTCTAATCTAGCTATAGCTTGAGTGTTGGAGTTGAGCATTTGTCCAGTTGATTGCATGAAGGAATTCAGAGTGCTAGACGTTTGAGTCAACATATTCGTGGTTTGAGTGGAGGCCTTAATTATGGTTTCCAAACCTCTTTCCAAGACATTGAGACGGTTATCCTGATCTGGATTGTGATGAGTCTGAATTACAGCTTGATGAAGAGGAGACTGATTTTGATACGGCAGATTGGGTTGTTGAAATTATGGATGAGAATTAAAAGAAACTGTGTTTCCCCTAGGAAAATGTTGGGTCGAAGCGGGAGTGAAGTTTTGAGTTCCGGGAGAATTTTCTTGATTCCATGCAAAGTTGGGATGATTTCTCCAACCTGAATTGTAGGTTGGAGAAAATGAATCATTTCTAGGGCACTGGAATATAGCGTTCATCTGTTCTAATACATGGTTGTTTCCTAGGAGAGGACATTTCTCTGAAATGTGGGTGGGAGACTGACAATTATGACATACTGGGGCAGAAACATGATTGATTTGAGCTAGAGCTCGTTCCTTAATTTCTAAGGCTTCTAACCTCCGCAGAATTGTCTCCATCTTCGCTTCAGAAGTAATGTTTGACTCTAAGGAAAGACCACTAGACTTAGAATGGGGAACTGATAAAACCCTGTCATCACAGTGTTCCCATTGTATTCTTTTCTTGGATAGACTCTCAAGAAATTCCCAAGCTTCGTCAGCATTTTTCCTCATAAAATCCCCGTGGCACATTGATTCTGAGGAAGTTTTTACAGAATAATCTAATCTCTCATAAATTATTTGGCACAATCGCCATTTTTCTAAACCGTGATGATGACATTGGATGAGAAGATCTTTAAAGCGGTCAAAATACTTCTAAAAAGGTTCTCCTGGGATAATTTTAAAATTCATGATGCTGTTTCTTAGCTTCACCATTTTATGGATAGGAAAAATTTTCTTAAGAAAAACGGTGATAAATTCCTCCCAAGTAGTGATGAAATTTACGGGTAAGCTATACAACCATTTTTTTGCTTTGTCTTTGAAAGCAAATGGAATACATCTGAGTTTGATCGCATCTTCTGTTAATTCTCTCATTTTAATCATAATACACACTTCTCAAATTCCGAGATAAAAATATATGCATCTTCTGTTTTATTTCCAAGGAATTTGGGAAGCATGTTTATGTAATGCGGTCTAAGCTCAAAATTTATTCCATTTGTTTCAGGGAGCCTAATACAAGAGGGGATTACATTCCTAATGGGATAGCACATATCTTGAAGAATGGGTGGATTAGGATACGCCATTTCTATGATTGTATCAAAGCAAATTAATCGATGTGTATTATCCCTAATCCACGGTTGCATACACCAAAACTATTTCTTTTTATACTTTTTTATTATAAAAGTTAGTTTTTTTAATGAGGAGAGAATGGAAAAAGAGGAAAATCCTAACTAAACAAATCAAAATAAATCAATCACTTTTCAATCACTCTAACTCTAGGGTTAAGCCTAACTCAACTAGACTAGCTCCTAACAAAAAACTCCTAAAGTGAAAAAATTAAAGTTTTACCCAGGTAGTTAGCCAGGTAAGGATAGTACTAGAGGGTGATCAGAGATTAATTAAGTACCTCGTTCTTTGCGGAGCGCTGTATGCAACCCCTAAACCTTGCCTTAGACACCAACTAATCCAAGAAAACTTAAACCGATTCACTTAAGGATTCCTAAACCTTGCCTTAGACACCAACTAATCCAAGAAAACTTAAACCGATTCACTTAAGGATTCTTTGTTCTTTATTGAGCTCGAATCCTTAGGGCCAACGTCTAATAAGTTTTATTAGGCTTGGGTGGTGTAGTGAGGAATTAGTGATTTTTGAGCTAATGAAAGGGTGATGAAATCCCTCACCTTATCTTGAATATGTGGTTTTGCCCTTAAAAATATTTTTAAGTGTGTGCCAAATCAAGATGCTCAAATCACTTGGTGAATTCCTACTAACAATATGAAATGCAACCCTATGAATTAAAAGCAACTAAAAAATATGGGAAAAAAAATCTTTTTTTAAATTAGGGTTAACAATCAAACAAATGAGAAGGGGTAAATTATTTGAATTTATTATCTTGTTAGTAAATGTCAAAGTGGAGGGTGAATTTTATTATGGTCAACAAAAATAAAATCTCTTTTTTTAAGTCCTAATTGTCTCTAATTGTGAAGAAGTAGCTAAAGGGTGAAATTAAAAATTCTAGAAAGAAGAGTTACCTACAAGCAAATCTTCAAATCCTAGTTCTCCAATCCGCGATCTTCAAACTCCAAGTGTTTCCTTCACAATAAACACACAAGTTAAAGAACCAAAATAATTAAAACCTACTTAAGCACCTTCCCCGGCAATAGCGCTAAAAACTTAATGTGGCATAAACATGTACCAAAAATGTTGCAAGTGCACAACCGTGTCAAGTTATAGTATAAAGATATCAATCCACGAGGAAGGTGTTTTGTAGGAGAAAATATAAAATCGGTTCTTATTTTGTGTGCGTGAAAAATAGGAGTGATAAGTGAATGTGATTGTGGAGAGATGAAAATGATTGTGTAAATGAATATATTTGAGAGTGGAAGTGATAATATAAATGTGATCAACAAGGCAAGAAGGAAAAATCAAGAACAAATAAAAATCAAGAATGTAAAGATAACGGATTCAATTAAAGATATGGGTAATGTAGAATTGAATCCACTTCTTAGAAAAATGTGATTCCCTAGAGGGTTCTAGCCTAAAGGCGAATCAAAGAAAATAAAAATAAACAAAAAGAAAAACTAAACCCCAGAGGGTTCTAGCCTCAAGGTGAATAGTACAAGAAATTAAAATCTAAGTACAAAATAAATTGCAAAATCTAAACTACAAAATAAATTACAAGAATTAAATATAAAAAAATAAATCTACTCTATAAGTATGAAATAAATCTAATCTATAAGCATGAAATAAATCTAAGGCAAGAGGGTTCTAGCCTCTTGGCTATTTAAACAAGAAAATAAAATTTAATTACAAGCATGAAAATAAATCTAAACTAATAAGCAAGAAAAGAGAAATAAGAAAAACAAACCTTCAAATTAATCTTTATCTTCATCTTCATCTTTATCATTCAACAAAGAGAAGAAGAGAAAATTTTAAAGTCGTAAAAAAAATTATTTTATTAATTGTAACAAAAAGTTATAAATTTGGAAGGCCTTCTCAATTAAGAGTAGCCCTCCTCTCCAAAAGAAGTTATAAAAATTTTTATACCTCTAACCCCTCACTCTCAACCTCTATTTATAGTAAATATCAGTGAATGAGAGCCCTTGGATCAAACTTGAGCCCTAAGAATGCAATTTCGGCCGTTGATGAAATCTGGATGACTTCGCATCGATACAGGCATCGATGCTCCAATAAAAATTCTGACTTCACAGTTGGCTTCGTCTCGTCGAGATAGGTGATTTTCATATATTATATGTTAAATTCCGCCTTCCGGATTGGGAGATATCGTCGTTTCTTTGCGGCCAACTATCTTGAATACATTTTTTCATATTTAATTTTTTTATTTTCTCCGGCTTCTACAGACTACTCGGCTTAATTCTGGGCTTGGGCTTTTTGACTCTTACTTGTGTTCTTCATTTAATTTATGGGTTTTTGTTGAGATAAGAGATCTTGGGCTTTATTCTTCACTAACCTGCAATTAAAGATAAAAATAATTATTAATGATATATTTATTCATATAAAATAGATAATGATGGTATAAAATTATAATAAAATGTGATTATCAGAGAGCTACAGACTCAGCTAGATGAGTTATTAACTTAGGATTTTATTTGTCGGAGTCTTTTATTCTCATGGGAGCACCGGTCCTCTTCGTGGAGAAGAAAGACGGTAGCATGCAATTATGTATAGATTATCGTGAGTTGAACAAGGTCACTTCTCGGATCACGAATCCACTATCGAGGATTTATCACTTGTTCGACTAGCTGCGGGGAGCGTAGCACTTCTTAAAGATTGATTTTCGTTCTGGTTATTTCCAGTTGCGATTGTGATAAATGGATATTCATAAAACCGCATTTTCTGATTCGATATGGGTCTTTTGAGTTCTTGTCATGTCGTTTGGGCTGACCAATGCACCCGTGGTATTCATGGATTTGATGAACCGGGTTCTTTTTGTCCGTGCTAGGACCAGTTCCTAGTCATTTTTTTGACGAGATCATTATTTTTTCGAGATCGGAGGCAAAGCGCGAGTGGCATCCTCTATTAGCATTACGGGCATAGCAGACAGTCGAGATTAGAGGCATCAGTGATACACTGAGTTCAACAAATACGAGTTTTAGCTATAAGATATTATGATACCACTTACACAACTTACGAAGAAGGTTGTATAGTTTGCTTTGGGCACTGGGTGCCAGGGAGCCTTTGAGACTATTAACGCTAGATAGACTACAATAATAATTTTAACTTTTCTAAGCAGTGATACAATATTTGCCGTTTACGTGGACATATCATTAGCAGGACTACGAGGTATTTTGATGCAGACCCGGAGGGTATGGCTTATTTCGTGATAGTTTAGGCACATTGTAACAGATATACAATGCATCCAGGCACAAGGAAAATGTACAAAGATGTTAAAAGATACTTTTAAAGGAGTTTTTAGGATTTATTCAGTACCCAATTGTGATATTCTAGTGTTGTCCACCCACAGACGGATGGACAAACGGAGAGAGTAAACCAAGTGTCGGAAAACATGTAGCAAACATGTATTATAGACTTGCAGGATAGCTGGGAGGATCATATTCCATTGATTGAGTGTGATTATAATATCATTTGTCATAAACTATTGGCATCCCACCGTATGAGGCATAATATGGGAGGCATTATAGATTGCTTATTCATTGGACAAAATTACAAGAAAGTTTATTGCTTAGATTGTAAGACCAGAACTACAGGAAAAAGTAGCAGAGATTCTGGGAACTCATTTTTAGTCGCACATAGTCATCGGAAGGAGTTACGTAAGAGACGATGACCGTTAGAGTTCTATATTGGGAACTATGTCTTATTAAAAATACCGCAGATGAGTTCAGTGACTCGGTAGACGGGGAAGGTTTACCCCGAGATATATTGATCCGTTCATGAGAGTTAAACATTTTTGGAGCCGTTTTGTATGGGCTAGATCTTCTAGCATCAATATCGAGTAGACATGATGTTTTTCCATGTTTTGATAATTTAGAAGTAATTACGCGACGAGGAGTAGCAGAGGGTGATTGATGCACCAGAATTTGAGTTTCAGATAGATTTAACTATCGTGGAGATCACGGGTTGTATTCTTACTAGAGAGGATGAGAGGCTTAGAAAGGAAGTAATACCTTAAGTTAAAGTTCAATAGAGATAGAAAAGAGATGAGGAGACTTCTTGGGAGCGTGAGGAGGATATGCGTCGCGACTACCCGCAACTATTCGAGTGGGTAAATTGATTTGGTTATAGCTTATTGATGTTTATGATTTTTGATTGTTCTATATGGTCATATTTATATTTAACGCTAAAATGAGGGTATTAACACTTAGCTCCTAATCATTCGGAATAAATGGTACATATATAGGAGGTTCCTTGTTTGGATTTTTCGCCCGACGTATAGTTCAGTTTAGTTAGGGGTTAAGTGAGAATATTCGCATTTTAGATTGTTAAGCATAAATATTGCTAGTGATTTATATCTAGGGATTAATGGTATGAGATGTGTACGGAAGGGTTTCCTTATCTAGATTATTCCCTCTTAGTGCTTTTCTCATATTATTAATTCCTAAGATACGATTGCGGAATTTCGAGGACGAAATTCTTTTAAGGGGGGAAGAATGTAAAACCCCGTAAATTTAAATATTTTATGATAAATAATGATAAATATGTTATATGGTGAAAAATAACATATTTTGATGTTTGAGTATGATAAGAATTGATTTTAGATCAAATTAATGTATATTTATGAAAATATGTACGCAAATGCACGAAATATGCACAAAGGTCAAAAGAGTAAAAATCTAGGAATAATGACAAGTTAAGAGTTTTTATATTTTACATATCGATACATTCAGAATCTGGAAAAGTGTAAAATATCAAAGTTTTAGGTATCTTCAATAGATTTCCAATAAATCTTAGATCACCTTATTCTGAGGTCGTATGAGAAAGTTACAACCAAAATACCGAAGGTTGTTTTCCTAGTCGGACTAGGTTTCCTGGTACGGATCAAACAAGTTTGTTTCGGGTTTGCCTTTATAAATACTTGTGTTTTTCATGAAAATTCTTTTCTTTTATCATATCTATGAACCCTAGCAGCCACCCTCTCCCCTCAAAAACCCTAGACTTTTTTCTTATGAGTTTGGAGAGCATTGTGAAGCAAAACACCGGCACGAGGGCGAGATCATCGACGTGTAGCAAGGGAGAACGGGTTGTTTATGCTCGTGGTCTACTTGCTGATTGTTTTAGAGGCTTACACATGAGATTAAGGCAAGATCACTTACATCCAAACCCATCCCCATAGTTACATAACTAGCTTAGAAGTTTAATTTGTGTTTACATGCTTAGATTTTAATTCTAATGTAAAAAAGATTACATTTTTATTGTTAGATCTTAAACAAATGTTAGATCTACATGTTTTTCTTGCTGTTTATAATAGAAATATGATCATGATCATTAGGGTTGCTTTTAAATTTGTTTTTATCTTGTTAATCATGTGCTAATCATGTTTAAACCCTAATTTGACTTTTAATTAAGTTTGCATGTGGATTAAAGATGAGAAAACCCTAGGTTTGTGATACCTAAGTGTTAAAAATATAATTTAATAAATGTATATCTTTTCTAAGTTGTTTGGCAATCATGCTTATGTTTAATATGTTAAAAGTCCATGTTTTAGATAGAAGAATATGAGTAATTAGGTTGGAAAAACCCTAATTTGATTAACACAAGAGTTTGTTTTATGTTTTATGAAAGTTTAAGGGTTAAACATGTTTCTTGTTGCAAATATTCATGCTATATATGTTGAGATTGTTTCTAGAAGTATGTATTTGTTGTTGTCATGTTTTCATCCAAGTTTCACATGTTTTAAACTAGTTTAGATCACAAAAATCGACATGAATACAACACAGTGCAGAAACCTGCACAGTCTGGAAAATCTATCCACGGTCGACCGTGCCTAAATGACGATCGACCGTGCCTAAATGGCGGTCGACCATGTGCCAAGCAGCAGCCTGGGAAACCCTAAAAACCTGTCGTGGTCGACTGCCGCATAATTGCGGTCGACCGACAACCTCTTTTGAGCCTGTGCATGTTTTGTTCGGTTGTGTTGGTCTTTGAGTGAGTCTCTCAACCTTGTACTATTGTATTATAACATTTATAACTTGTTAAACACCTGAGATGATGGTGAACTTTAGATGTGGACACGCACACCGAGATATGTGAACTTATGCTTAGTTTTTGTTAAATTAACACACTTTTGTCACAAGTTAAAATTTATAAATACACATGACTAGTATTTGATCTTTCACGTATCTTGAAATAGGAAGATAAAACCTATTACCATAGAACGATTGAGGAAGAGTATTACAATAGTATCGTTATTACATGTATCCGGAATAGGGAGATAATAAAATCTATTTCCGCAGGGCGATTGAGTAAGAAATTACAAAAGTATCATCATTCCATGTATCCGGGATAGGGAGATAAAACCTATTGCCGCAGAACGATTAAGTAAGAATATTACAAGAGTATCGCTATTGCATAAAGAGATGCACACATATATGTATTATCAGTTATAGTTACTCCTATGTTAGATTACCCATGAGTAGGGTACATTCTTTGTTTCGTGGCATACAAGATATGGCCTATGGTGATTTTTTTTGAGTTGGATGATTTTCTCTTATAATTGCGCCAACTACTTGAGAATATAGTTTGAGATTATGACATTGGTCCTATATGGTTTAGGCTTGGAGTATTTTCTTTTGAGTGTTGTTTTCATTCATAGAGTTGGAATTTGTATTTACGAATCTACAATTTGAGACATATGGTATATGTATGAGGGTTTCCTTGTTCGGATTATTTCCCTTGACGTACTATGTCTTGTCTTGTAGGTGTCTAAATATTAACTCCATTAGATATAGGGAAAATAATATAGATAGACTATGCTTAATAGATAGAGCCTCCACTTCATCTAGCAGCTCTTCCCCTGGGGGCGGATGGAGGTGATCTTGCTGTAGCGCTCTGACACTCTTGTTGTTGTTCTTTTATTTAAATTGTATCTTTCAGGTAGATCAGAGTTTCGGAGAGCCGTAGAATGACAGAGTTCTAGCATAGTCGTCGTCACATAGTTTTAGCAGTTGAAGCTCCACTATATAGTTATGTTCATTGTTCAGATTTTAGAGTTGTATTTATTTTGTAGAGGCTGAGTGCCTTAGTGAGATTTCATTTGACTCATTATGTTGAGATGTATTTTCGACTCATATATATTTTTATTCTATTTCAGTTGGGCTCATTTGTGGATATACTTCTTCTATGCATATTTGATTTTGTACTACTTCTATTATTTGCCTGTTTTATACCTTCACCTATTTGTTGTTTCCACTAGAGAGATAGTGACTGTGATGGTGAAACATGTCGTAGCATGGTGTTTGGTGCTTGGCAGGTTTGACAATCCGGATTTCACCTTAGACTGCAGCCTTGTGTGAACCCTGGGGCGTCACAATGACCTTGATCTTCATCTCTTAGCTGCCTCTACCTATCTTGAAGACCACCCTCCTGTTGATATACATGAATAATGGAGGATTTTTATAGAAATATATCATTTATATGTTGGATTCCATAAAAATTAAAATGTGTTTAATTAGGAGAATGTGAGTTTTAGTCCCACATTGACTCATTGAATGCATTTTAGTTGGCTTAAATTAACATACGTGTTATATATGGTATGACAAAGGTGTTAGAATTGTACACTTGTGTTGGTATATAAGCGAGCATGTGAGCAAGCGAGCAGACACGTGCATGCGGGCACGTGTGCGTAGGTTCGAGCATATGGTTCGGGTGTAAGGTCCGGCACGTGGTCCAACATATGCACTGGCATGTGGTCCTTTTACATGTGCTGTATTTAAAAAGAGGCTGACCATTTTGTATGTTACAACTGTTACAAAGTTTGAATGATAGTTATTGCAAATGTTACAAAGATTGCAATAACTGGTATTTAAAGCTTTGTCTGACCCTTTAGCTCACATGAACCTTATAAAAGGGCTTCCATCGATCATTTTAAAAGTCACAGAAAACAAAAATAAATTCTCCTATTGTCTTCTTTTACAATTCTATAAACTGCTAATATTGAAGACTCTAACAAACTGAAGTGTTAGTCGAGGTGTTCAACAGAAGAGAGCGTTTTTTTTGGACTGCAACCGTCTCATCCTCAAAAGTATTACGCAGACCCAACGCTATCATAGGTAGGACATAGTTTTTTTAAGGCTACTCCTCTGTTTAGGGGGCGATTTGACATTTCTGTAAAGTATCTCGAATTCTAAGTTAAGTTGTAATGGTGTTCTTAACTCTCTATTTTTTTCTTTCTTTCATGTACAGTTTGTTCTGCTTATTTTTGGATTTGTTTTTATTCTTGTTTTTCCTAACAATCTTGAAGAAATTAATATCATCTGGCGTTATATATTCTGTTTCAAGAGTTGGTTTCGGTGTCGTTGCCCTTAAAATGAACATGTCTGGAATGGCAGAAAAGTTTGTGGGTCAGTTCTTCAAACTTCAGCAGCAACGTATGAAGATTTGGCTGACGACTAAGGGGCTATTGGTAATGATACTAACAAATTGCCCAAAACTAGATGAAAAAGATCCTAATAGTGCAGATAAATTTCCACAGTGGACGAAAAAGGATCAAATAGCTAGAGGATGCATTTTGTTAGCAATGTCCTACGTGCCCTTCAATGTCTATTGTTCTTCTTCGGCCACTGCAAAGGCATTATGGGATGAACTATATAGAAAATATAATACTGAAGACATTGGTCTTAAAAAATATTGTGTCCAAGTTCTTAAAATTATAAATGGTGGAGGGTAAATCTGTAACAGAACAAGCATATAAACTTCTGTTCATTTTTCATGCTCTTCGAGAAGTAGAAATGGGGCTTCCTGAAAAATTTTAGGTTATGGCAATTATCGAGAAATTTCCTCATTCTTGAGAGAATTTTGGTATGTCTCTTAAGCATTGAAAGGAAAAAATAAAAATCTTGATGACTTGATGATTTCCATGGCTATTGGGGAAGAGCATAAGAATAAAAAACATGTTGTACTTGTTGAACACCAATCTAAAGCAAATGTTATAACTTCTAGAAAAAAGTTTAAAAATAAACCTATTGGCAAACCTGATGACAAAATTAAAGCCAAATCTAAAATTCAAAAAGAACCAAATACAAACAAACCATGTTGGAATTGTGGACAGATTGGACATTAGGCTAAAGCTTATCCTACGAAGAAAACTAAAGCTAATCTAGGGTCTACTAGAGTGCCTCAGGTTAACATAATTATGACTAAGCCCGCTAGATCCATCAAATGGTATGTTTCTATTAACCCCACGTTACTATCTATTTATGGACCCAATGAATGGTTGGTCGACACTGGTGCAAGTATACACATTTGTGTTGGTAAATTACTATTTATGTCTTACCAGCCTGCAAATGGTAATACCATGAAGATATAGAACCAAACTGCAAATAAAGTGTTGGGATATGGACAAGTATACCTGAAGTTCCCTTTAGGGCGAGTTCTATCATTACATAGGGTGCATCACATTCCTAGTGTTCAACGCAACTTTATCAGTGGTTCATATTTAGTTAGGGAGAGTTATGAGTTTTCTTTTAAATGTAATAAAGTGGTTATGTTGCATGCTAGATATTTTATTTTTAAGGGTTATGATTCGGATGGAATGTATAAGGTTAGAACATAACCTATTTTTAGTTATGAATTAAATAAGATTTCTGTTCCTGATAATCCTGTTAGTAACAATCTTGAATCATCTGATATTTGGCATAAACTTCTTGGTCATATTAATTTTAATTCTATAAAAAGAATGATGAATCTTAATATGATTTCAAAACACTCTTTAGATCATAGGAAAGAAAATGTCAAGTATGTGTAATAAGTAAACAAACAAGGAAACCTTTTTATTCTATTGGTAGAAACTCTGAGTTGCTTGATTAAGTACATACTGACATTTGTAAGTTTAATGGTATTTTGACCAAAGACATGAAGAAATATTTTATCATCTTTATAGATGACTATAGCAATATTATTATGTTTACTTGCTTAAAACTAAAGATGAGGCTCAAGATTATTATTTTTAAGAATCAAGCTAAAACTCAAACTGACAAGAAACTTAAAAGTTAAGATCTGATAGAGGAGGAGAATATACATCAAATTAGTTTACTCTTCTATGTCAATATTTTAGCATAGCGCATAAGAAAACTGCTCATTATTCTCCTCAATCTAATGGTGTAGCAGAACGAAAAAAATAAAGTATCACACCCCGCTTCCCAAAATACCGGGAATCGAAACATGAACAAGCCCGCGACGTATTAGATTAAGGAGAATAAATAAAAATAAACATTCCTCCTCAACCTAATATGCTAAGCGTCAAGAAATAAATATAAAGACAAAAGTCCCCGATCACAATTAGCAAGAATATAATAGACAAACTTAGAATAAAATGATCCATATCATAAAAGAAATATCATCCAAGACATAATATTTGGGTCAAACACGCCCTTATTACAAAACTGAATAACTAAAAACTGAAGAAATATATAAATACACTGATCAAAAGGAAATGAAAGTGCTACAAAAACAAACTGAAAGGAATAACTAAGCTTCGGTTTCTTCTTCTGCTCCGTCTGTTAGGCACTCCTGCTAAGAATACTCTGGCTTTGGTGTATCTCCAAGATGGACCTGTCATTCCTCTAAGTCTGACGTACACCAAAGAAAACAGGTGTATGTCAGCGTGCATAGCAAACGACAAGATCCCACAAAACAAATAGAACGAACAAAAACCCAAGCGAAAAATGATACGATAACAGAAATAACAAAAGGACGTGCAACTGGAAATCCAACAAAATCAAAATGCAATCCATCATTTAAACATGACACTCATAAGGCTAACAGCATACAGTAACCGGGTCGAATACTAGCCATCCTAAAAACTCACTAGTCCACGTCTTACATAGAGTTAACGCTCATATCACCGGATAACTTACTATTCACAAATCCTCTATGTGCATCCAATCCCGCTACACATGCGGCCAGAGGACTACACGTAAACCGTTTTCTATCTGGTCCGAACTCAAGCAAAACTCGGGTGACGAATCAAATTCCCACTGACTAAAGTGATGTACACACTTGCAAAACTCGGGTGACGAATCAAATTCCCACTGACTAAAGTGATGTACACACTTCACTTTAGCCCTACAAACCAACCCCCACTGACTAAAGTGATGTACACACTTCACTTTAGCCCTACAAACCAACCCCAGTGGTGACACTAACCACTAGCGCGAGCCTAGAAGATACATCAACAGTCATATTCGATCACATAAACAAAGACTTCCTCATCACAACACTTCTCGTTTTTCTAAGTCAACCATAATCCTCATTGAAACTCAGATTCACCACCTAAACTCAGTCAACATACTCACACATGTCACTAAGTCTGTTCATGACGCACGAGACCACTAAGTCATGAACTACTAAGGTTCTCAAACATAACAAGGAGATAATAATAACACTAATTTCACGCAACAACATCATGGCATGTCGAATATATTAAAATAAGGATCGTACAACATGAAATGTAATCATGAACCGTAAAAACATGCATGCAGTCCGGTTTCGTTAATATCTTGTTAATCAAACTTCTAAACTACTCATAAAAATTATCCATAGCTAGTTAACACCTAATATAACTATGGTTAAAAGGAAATCAGAAATCGTGATTATTTTGCGCATGAAATATCACAGTCTACAACTATCAAAACAAGATCATAAATTAATTAATTCTAAAATAAATAGTTCTTTTTCAAAATAAATTCTTTTAAATTCATAATTATCAAAAAATATAATTCTTTTGCCTAAAATAATTTTACAACTCAAAATGACCCCTTTCTCGAAATAAATAATTTTAAATTATCTATTCTAATAATTATTCAAAACTAACCCTTTTTCCAAATAAATCATTTTCTCATTATAATAATTCTAAAAACATCTCAAAATAACCCTTTCTACAAATAATTTTTCTTTAAACTATTCATCATACTATCATTATTTAATATTATTCATTAACATGCCCACGCAGAATATCATAGTATAAATATACAACAACATAAACGAAACACAGTCTAATCTTTGCATATACTTAGTTAATTCATAATTGATCAGAAGTTATAGTGAATAACAATTGGGAAAACAGGATCTTACCTCGGATTGTGTTGAACGAATCGACGCTGTCAGAGCGGATCAGATCTGTGGGGTCGGGTGCTCGGATCTGGGGAGAAGCGGCGATGGGGGAGGGGCTGTCGGGGACTATCGGAGGGCGGGATGCGAGAGCTACAGCGATAGGGTGTCGGTGGAAGAAGGCCTGGCGACGAGGGGCTCGGGGAAGAGAGGAGGCCGACGGGGGAGATAGATGGATCGGGTCGGGAGGAGGGAGCATGGCCCACGGTGGAGGTGAGGCTGGTCGGAGGAGATGGCAGGTGGCGGTGGTGGAAGAGCGGTGATGGTGGAGCGGAGGAGAAGGGGCGGTCAACGAGGCTTGGTCGAAAGTCGGCGGTTATGAGGATCTGAGAGAGAGAGCGTAAAGAGAGGAGAGAGAAAGTTTTGGGGGTAGCTGCGTTCGTGAACAGGAGAGGGTATGGGTTACGTGTTATATATATAGTATAATATTAGGGTTAGGCTTTGGTATTTCACCAAAAATAATTAAAATAAATAATCACCGGTACTTAAAAATTAAACTAATTTTACAAAATAATTATCTACAAAAAACGTACCAGTTGTATTAATTCAACTGCTGATACGCAACTGAAGAAATAATACTATAAATTTTATAATTAAATAAGAATAATTACTAAAACATATAATTACTTATTTTAAAAATCAAATAATTATGAAATAATTATCTACACGATAAAACGTACCAGTTGTACTAATACATCTATTGTTACGCAATAATTAAAATAACACAACAAATTACACAAATAATACGTAATTAATAATACAACATAATACACAAAATAATATGTAATAGTAACAATAACACAACGTATTATTTAAAATAATACGTAATAGTATCGATAACACAACAGATTAATTACAAAAATTTTTACAACACAAAATAAATTTATAAATATTAAAATCATTTAAATAAATATAAAATTTAGACTTTTAAATCATGGAAAATTCTAGAAGGCAAAGAAAAATACAAACACTCTTCTAAAAATAATAATTAAATATTTTAAAATACCTTAACTAGTATTAAATTTTACGATCATTACATCCTATCCCCTTAAAACAAATTCTGCCTCGGAATTAAAATAAGATATGCACGATACCATATAGTAATCTGTAAAGTAAAAATAATACATATAATAGCTGATAATAGGAAGTAAAAGTATATCAATAATGGACGTAGATAAATGACATGATGATATATACAACAATCATGTAATTATGTATTCATAATATTTACACAACGAACACAAATATACCAATAACCATTATATCATTATACCCATTAGAATAACCAAATATGATACAAAAACTATAAACCCAATATACATAAAGAATAAACATAATACAACATATGAACTGTCATGTAATAATTTCAAAAATAATAATCAAATATGGACATAATAGTTAACTAAAACAATAATACAGAGACTTGTGTATATAAAAAATTGATAAATATAACAATTGAAACAATTAATGAATAGAAAATAAAATACATTATCAAAGTAAAATATACACAATCTAACAAAAGAAAAACAACTAATAAACACCACAAAATATCTACAATGTGCAAAACCTACACCTAAGCAGTATAAACTTATAATACTCATTTCACATCCTAAAATAAACTATGAAACTGTTGATTAAATGTAAAAGAAATAACTATGTTAACCAATAAACAATATAACCCAAATAACACAAATAAACTAATAAATTAATAAAATTAAAGATAACATAAAAGAAAAACATATAACTTGATAATAACCAAACAATAATAATAACAAAACGCATGCATGAAAGGTAAAATGTGATCAAAATTATGTGGTAACACACACACATCAAACATGTATAAGTAATATGTACACTACGTAGGAACACAAAATAAAAACAACTACATCATAACGTGACTACTAACAAAAATTGTAGGAAAAACATAATAAATACTAAATCACAATAAGTATAGCAATACACAAATTAAAACATGAGCAAGAATACACTGCATAAAATATAAAACTCACTAACTATAAAAATATTTTGATTAAATACGTAACCAAAATACAATATGTAAAACTACAAAAATAAAAGCTAGACAAACATACACATTGTAACAACCTTTAATAACCCTATACACAAACTATAAAGCCATAACACCACACACTCACACCGACCTTTAATAACCCTATACACAAACTATAAAGCCATAACACCACACACTCACACCGAAAAATAACAACTCCTATTCAAAGAAAAATAAAGCCATAACACCACACACTCACACCGAAAAATAACAACTCCTATTCAAAGAAAAATATAAGAATATAACAATATTGTTATAATATGATCTACGAAAAATACAAAAATAAGAGAAAAGAAACAGAAAAGTAACATGATATAAAATAACACAAGTCAAAATAATAAAAAAATATAAATATGACAAAGAAAAACATAATTGGAGGACTTCAAATAAGTAACGAACAAATTGACAGTATAAAACTCAAAATAAATTAACACATACAAAAATTATAGAATACACCAAAACATAAATGCTTACTAACAATACCGACACTCACAAACATACTATTAGATAAAAACATATAATATAGAAAAACATAAACTATGAAGGTAAAATAGGTATATAAGCAAATTAAAACATAAGAAGAGCATAATTTCGTATAATAAAATACTGATATATTTTAGATAAACATAACATGAATGATTGATGAACATGCTAATATAAACATTGATAATACATGAAACAAAACATCACCAGACAAGGTTGATAAAAGACTATATAAAAATATATGTCGTAAATACAATAATCTACAGAAACACACTATAATGAAAAGAGAATAGTAAAATAAAAATAATGAGAAAACAAAACACAACACAAGTAAACGAAAATAATGAATAGAGAATAATCAACAAACAATGACATAATAAAAGACATAAATATCTGAAAATATCATAAAATAAATACAAAAAATAACACACATATACAATGTATATTATTACAATGACAAAATAATACACATCGAAAACGAAACAAACAAACAACAAATGTGTAAATACCCTATAAACAACCCATGAGTAAATACTATATATACCCATAAACGCATATTAGAATTACCTCTTATATTAATTATAAAAGGATAATAATTAATGATATGAGATAATGTAGCAAAACATATACAATTAGTAACTCAAACTCCAAACCTAACAATATGAGTAACTGCTTAAATATCAAAATAGAAATACATAACTCTTAGAAATAACGAAACCAATATGAACATACTAAAACAACCTAAACAAGACAAAACTGACTAATAAGATAACTATGTACTAAAAATGTTGTACGTTAAAAATAAAGAATAAGAATGTATATGTAGAATATTAAAATCATGAACTTATTAATGTATATTACTAAAAATACGAACAATATACAATAATCTAAAACATAAGTAAATGGTAAAAGTACCCTAATGCCACTAGGAAGGAACCCTAGAGGGGGGTGAATAGGGTTTATGCTAATCTAATCTGATTTAATACCAAGTAAAAACTTTACTAACAAATATACCCTAGCACAAGAGATATGAACAATATATGTTCAAGGATATACAAATAACACAAGGGTAAACAAACTACTAAAGTGATAGGGCAATATAAACAATAAGCAATTGACAAAGGCGATATAAATGATAAACATGAATATAAAGGAACGCCAATGACAAATGCAAACAAATGATATGATCACAGAGTTCGGTCCCCACGACCTACGTCTCCGCTCCTCACCTCGAGGAGATCTCCACTATCACAACTGGGTTTTCTACGCTCACCCAAATAACGTTTACACCTCATACTCGGTTTTCTAGTTCACCGAAAACTTTACAATTCACACTCTTGCAATCACACTCACTACCACCTCAAGTGTTGGTCTCTAGCCTGTGTCTCCCTCAAGTTATAGGAATTACAACCTACCTCTAGGCATTACCACCTACCCCACTCCTCTTGGGATGATCCTGCCTCTCACCACACACTCCTCTCGGTGTACAAGTGTATTACAAAGTGTTCAACACAATTAGGCTCACAATACAAATAAATTTGTTCTCTACAATGGATGAGAACACAATGTAAGCTCACACTCAATGTCACACAAACCTCACAACCCAAATTATACAATGCATGAAAATACAATAAGCTCAATGGTTGTGTGTGTAAACAATGAGTAAATAAAATAACTAAACTCAATGTAAACACTAGCTTAATGAATTGATATCAAACAATATAAATGTAAAGCTAGATTGAGTTTAGAAAACTTCTCCAATAAATGACAAGAGTGAGAGAGAGAGATGAGTTGAAGCTCAAACACCAAAGGATGATCTCCTCTTTGTTCTTGTGAAAATTTCTTCACAAACTAAACTCTTGAAACAAACTAAAACCAAGCTTAAAAAGTATAAACTATAGTTGTTAAGTCTATAAACCATATAAACTAAAAACACAATATTTTTCTAAATACAATAGAATATGAAACAAATAAAAGTATATATAAAGATATATATTGTTTCATATCTGTATAGATAAACAATATTTTTCCAAATGCAATAGAAGATGAAACATATAAAAGAATATAAGAAGATATATATTGTTTCATGTGTATATAGCTAAACCAAAACATATATGTATATATATATATATATATATACAAAAATCAAAACGTGTATGTGTGTATATAATTGAGCTTAAAGTACTAACACACATAATATAAAACCTAAACTAAATTACTCAAGCTTGATGAAGGTCTTCAATGAGCTCGACTTGGTAAACTTGCGGATGAAGCTTGAACTTAGATCTTCAACTTGAATTGCATAGGCTTCATACCATAATTCTACCAACCTCTATTTGATGTGATCGTGTAGGCTCAATCCATCCAACCTCCAACTTATTGTTTGTCTAGAATAAATACAAAGCACAAACACTAGAAAAATAACATTAGTTGTAAATTATTTGTTAATCATCATCAAAACAAGAGGACCCAACAATCTTCCCCTTTTTGATGATGACAAATAATTTACAAAAAGAGATATATGCATGAAAGAAAATTAATATGTAAATTAGAATTATCATGCATATAACCAAAACAAGATATACTCACTATATTTCTCCCCCTTTGACAACATCAAAAAGGGAAAAGCAAAAGAATGAAGAGAGCGAAAGCTCCCCCTACAAATAAGCACGATAAGTATAAAACAAATATAGGGATTGCTCCCCCTATCAAGATGTCATATGGAGTATATGCAATAACGATCATGGCAAACATGTGAGCAAGAAAGATGGAAAATATGCTAAACACCACTCATACATAAAAATACAATGAGGACACATATTGATATGTCAATATGAAAGAAAAATATGCTAAACACCACTCATACATAAAAATACAATGAGGACACATATTGATATGTCAATATGAAAGAGGTGTCTCAAAGCATTGAAAAATACAATGAGGACACATATTGATATGTCAATATGAAAGAGGTGTCTCAAAGCATTGGTTTTAAAATAAAACCTAATCAAAAAAAATTTATGATATCAAAAGAAAGAAAACATGAGAAACATGCAAAAAGTTTTCAAATAAAAACAAATCACTCAAATAAAATCATAAATTACATTAAATCATCTAAAAACATAAAACCAAACCATAATTGATTTTCAAAAAGTAAGAGAGACAACCATATCAAGCTCTTAAGCTTGTTTCAACCCATATAAATATTTTAGTACGCGGTAAACATGATTTGAGAAATAAACACCTAATAAACCCGAGGGGTTATATAAACACAAACCTCTCATCAAAATAAAGTATATATAAAAAAAGATGTTTGATCATGAAAGCAAATTTTCTTTGAAAATTTTGATCAAACCATATAAAGAATGCATTATAAAGCACAAATAGATGATCCATAAGCACAAACACATAAATGTCATCATACAAGTGATTTACAATGAATCCAAACGTGTATACCAAAACAAACTCTTCATAGTTCAAAAATAGATTAAAAAATACACAAGAATTATGAACTATGGATTTTAAAAACAAAAAATCATCTTTAAGAACATGAAAACAAAAAAATTAAAAATATTTGTTCTTAAAGATCAAACAAGTTTCGGTACCCAATTACTCTTGGTACCTAAGAGTCTAGGAACATGACCCCTATCATGAAAGCTCAATGCCCTAGGGTTATGAACCCTTTTGGGTGCATGTGGTGCACGAACCCGGTCAAAACAAAAATTATGCAAATGACCTTTCTGATTGCAATAAGTGCAATGAAAGAGGCCCATTTGATTTTGTTGACCATAAACATGTGCACGAGAAATATTTGCAAAAATAGATGGTCTTATAAATTTATTTTGCAAATGAGAAGTATTGTTAAACAAACGTGGTTTATTTGAAAATTTTGGCAAGTTTGAATATTTTCTCAAATCAAAGCAAAACTTTGCCAAATGGTCAAATCTATCACAAAAATCATATTTAAAAATATGTGGTCTACTAGAAACATTTGGCAAACAAGATTTTCTTTTCAAATCAAAACAATATTTGGCCAAATGACCAAAACAACCACAAAGATCACATTGATACACATGAGCATGCTTATGATGTACTTTATGTGCATGTGTGTGTACATGTGATGAAGAAACTTGATGAGATACACAATGAGCATTAGTATTCTTATGTTTATGTGCATCATAGCAAAATTTAGCAATATGACCTTTTCGACCGTAAATTGAACACTTGTAAACTTTGCTATATATGTGCACATATTGAGTGGATGATTTAGACTTGACACACATATCCACAAGTTTCTTATAATTAATAATGTATGAATTAAGAGTTGAATCTAAAGAGGTAATACGATTTTTAACATCATTTAACTCATCATTAGGCACATATGCATTAACATTAGAAGTAGAACATAAATAGTCATTTATAAAAGAAGCAGTATCATTTTGTATGTTCTCTACTTCTAACATGACATTATTTTTAGCATGAGATAAGCTAGTGATGGATGAGGTTAATTTTTTATTTTCCAAATTTAACATATCATTGTTTTCTTTAAGTGTAATATTCTCTTTAGCAATTATATCAAATTTGGAACCTAGCAACTCATGATCGGATTTTAATTCTACATGCTTGCTTTTAAGATAATAAAATTATTTTGCAATTTCTTGTAGGCATGCATTAACCTATCATATGCACAAGCGAGTTCATTAATGAATATATCACTATTAGATTCCGAATCACTTACCACACTAGGGCTATCGCCTAGTGATCGTGTGCATGATGATAATGCTCCAATAGAACTTGAAGAGGAAACCGCCAAAGCTCTTCGAATTACCTCCAAGTTCCCTTGATGTGCTTCAATAAATTTCCATAAAGTATAAGCACTATCAAAATAAACAAACTTATTAGAAATAGATGAGTCAAAAGCATTTAGTAAAAATTCTAACAAGAACTTGTTCATAGTAAACATTCTTTTATCATTTTTACTCTACTTGGATTTTTCTGAAGTGGGTACAATATAAGCATTTTCGATAACTTTCCATACATCAAAATGTTTTGATCTAACAAATAAATTAAATCTAAAACACCATTGGTCATAAGGGAAATCATTGAATTTAGGAGCAATACTAGGATCATAGCCTAAACAAGATGCAACATGCATATCCATAATATAAAATATATGCAAACAAGATATAAATAATCTCAAAACTAGATTAGCACAAGAAAGATGACTTGGATCTTTAACTCAAGCTGATTAGATCTTAAATCAAAGAGCAATAAGCTCTGATACCAATTGAAAGTACCCTAATGCCACTAGGAAGGAACCCTAGAGGGGGAAGGGGGGGGTGAATAGGGTTTATGCTAATCTAATCCGATTTAATGCCAAATAAAAACTTTACTAACAAATATACCCTAGCACAAGAGATATGAATAATATATGTTCAAGGATATACAAATAACACAAGGGTAAACAAATTACTAAAGTGATAGGCAATATAAACAACAAGCAATTGACAAAGACGATATAAATGATAAACACGAATATAAAGGAACGCCAATGATAAACGCAAACAAACAATATGATCACGGAGTTTGGTCCCCACGACCTACGTCTCCGCTCCTCACCTTGAAGAGATCTTCACTATCACAACCGGGTTTTCTACACTCATCCGAATAACGTTTACACCTCATACTCGGTTTTCTAGTTCACTAAAAAATTTACAATTCACACTCTTGTAATCACACTCACTACCACCTCAAGTATTGGTCTCTAGCCTATGTCTCCCTCAAGTGTTAGAAATTACAACCTATCTCTAGCCATTATATAAAACCCCCAAAAAAATTTGAATATTTATGATAAATAATAATAAATATGTTATATATTTATAAATAATATATTATGATGTTTGAGTATGCTAGGAATTGGTTTGAGATCAATTCAATGTATATATGTATATATATAAGAGCAAATGCACAATTCATGCTCGATGTATAAATCTGGAAATTTATGACTAGCGAAGAGATTTTGTATTTTTCTTATAGATGTAGTTGGAATTTGGAAAAACTTAAAGATAAAAGTTGTAGGTATCTTCAAGAGATTTTCAACAACTCTTAGATAACCTCATTCCGAGGTCGGACGTGAAAGTTATGACCAAAATACCGAAGCTTATTTTCCTAGTCAGATTAGGATTCCTGGTTCGGGTGAAACGGGTTTATTTTGAGTTTGCATATATATAAACATGTGTTTTCATGAAAATTTACATCCTTACATCAGAGTTTCAAACCCTAGCAGCCCCTCTTCCTCTCTCTAAATCCCTAGCCCTAAAGTTGAGAATTTTGAGAGCTTTGTGAAGCAAATATCGACACGAGGGCGAGATCATCAACGTGTAGCAAGGGGAAAACAGCTTGGTTGCACTTCTTTTTTGTTTCTGGTTATTTCAGAGGGTTAGAATGACATCTAAGGCAAGATTATTTTTATCCAAACCCTTCCCCATAGTTAAATAACTAGTTAGATGTTTAATATGATGTTGAATATGTATTTTCATGCTTGAATCTTAACATGATGTGATAAAAGTTAAATTTTTGATGTTAAAACATAAACCAATGGAATCTTAACATGATGTGATAAAAGTTAAATTTTTGATGTTAAAACATAAACCAATGCTAGATTAGTAAAAATTTTCGTGCTATTTATGATAGTATCATGATCATGATCATTAGTATTTTTTATAATTTCATTCATATATGAGAAATTTAAGAGATGTACTAAATAAATATTTTTCTGCAGAAAACTGTAGCAATTGTATCATGTTTAACTGAGATTTTGAAATAGAAAATATACTTCAAATTTAACCAAACTAGTGCCAAATGAAAGATATATGTATCTAGTTTCTAAAACAGAAGACTAATCTTAAAAATCATTTGTATAGAGAAAGATATGATTTTTTTACTAACAACATGTCCTGCAGAAAAAAGGATGCTCATATATGAAGTTTAATTAGAGATTTGGGATAACAAATGAACTCCAAACTAAACCAAATTTTTTGTTATTTGAGAGATGAGTGAATCTAGATTTCAAAATAGAAAACCATTCTTAAAAGAGCTTGTATAGAGAAAGATATGTTATATTTACTAACAACATGTCCTGCAGAAAAACGGATGCACATATATATTGTTTAACTAGATATTTGGGATAACAAATGAACTCCAAATTGAACCAAACTTATGTTATTTGTAAGATGTGTGAATCTAGTTTTCAAAACAGAAAATCATTTGTAAAAATAGTTTTTCTAGAGAAATATATGCTAGTTTTACTAACAGATGTCACGTCTATTTTCCCTGCTCGTTTTGTGGAGCTGTGTTGCACCGTTTTGAGGTGCGTTCGCGGAGTTTTGAGCCGCTTGATGTTACACGTTTAGTCATGAATATGTTATGTTATATATTTAAGAATCCCAAGGGGATTTTGATAAATTTTTATTTGATCATATTAAAATTAGATATAGTTCATATACATGTTGGATGTCGTTGATGAGCACAGCTCAGTACTATATGGGATAGTGCGTCGACATACCAAATATACATGGTTTATACATGAGCTGAATGTTGTTGATAAGCATATCTTAGTACTATATGGGATAGTGTGTCGACATACCTGAGATACAAAGATTTATATGAGGTGGATATCGTTGATGAGCTCAGTTCAGTACTACATGAGGTAGTGCGTTGATATTCCATATGTACAGGCCATTGAGTTGGATTTTAGGAGGCTTGATCTAGCCGTCCGTCCTGCACTAGGGTGCGATGAGGCTCATGAGCCGTATTTCTAGGATGCCTATTTGGTAGTCCATCCCGCACTCATGTTATGCACTGAGATCGCGATGAGACTAATGAGCCGTGTACACAGTTCAGTATACCTACAGGGTAGTCCGTTGTACTGAGATAATTACTTGATAGCCTAAGTATGGTAGATGTCGATTATGAATACGACCTATCATTGAACTATATGACTAAGATATGTTACTTTTGAAGGTATACAAAATTATGTGTTAGTATTTTATTCTATCTCTCCAGTGATAGTGGAAGATATTATAAATATGATGTGTTGATATCTTATTTCTTTTACTGTCTTTTTACTTCTTAGTTGGAATCAATGATTAGAGATTCACAATTTGAGACTTATGGTATATACATGAGGGTTTCCTTGTTTGGATTATTTCGCTCGACGTACCAGTCTCGTGTTATGGATTTCTAATTATTGGTTTCATTAGATTGTCTTTTCTTAGTTCGGTATTAATGTTTAGATATCTACAATTTGAGACTAATGGTATATACATGAGGGTTTTCTTGTTTAGATTATTTCGCTCGACGTACTACGTCTCGTGTTGTAGGTTTCTAAATGTTAATCCCACTTAGATATGGGTTCGCTCGACGTACTACGTCTCGTGTTGTAGGTTTCTAAATGTTAATCCCACTTAGATATGGGGAAAATAAATCTAGATAGACTATGCTTAATAGATAGAGCCTTCACTCTACCTAGTAGCCCTTTCCCTGGGGGCGGATGGAGGTAATCTTGCTGTAGTGTTCTGACGCTCTTGTTGTTGTTTCTTTTTCTTTTAAAAATACCCTTTCAGGTAGCTCGGAGTTTCGGAGAGCCGCAAGATGACGGAGTTCTTGCATAGTCACCGTCCCGAGAGATTTATTAGAGGCTCCACTGTAGTTTTAAATTTTATTTAGACTTAGAGTTTATTTCCATTTTGTAAAGGCAATGAGCCTTAGTCCGACTTTCCGTTTTGATTCATGTTGAGACATCGTATGTTATTGCAGACTCCAAATGTATTTTAGTTTATTTTCACTTGAGACATGACCTTTATTTATGAGATATCATCTTCTTTATCATGTCTATTATTGCCGATCTACTTCTTTGCATGTTTTGTAACTACGCTTTTATTTGACCCCACTAGAGGATATTACTGTGATTGGTGAAACTTGTTGTTGCACAGTGTGGGTGTATGGCAGGTTTGACATCTCTAGGTTCACCTTGGACTGTAGCCATGAGTGAAAACAGGGACGTCACAGTTGGTATTAGAGCTCTAGTTCCAGTATCCTTAGAATCATCCTGTGTCGAGTCGTGGAGCTAGGATAGAGTTTCTTAGGATTCATGTATAGAATCCGTAAGGATTTCCTAGTATGAGTGAGGACGATATATGCGAGCTCTCCTTTTGATATTATAAATATCGAAACGAGGATGTGGTCGAGGTAAAACTCGTACCTGGAGAGCAAGGCATGCAGAGCCGAGCCATGGTAGGCTCCATAGTATTTGATCGACTTCATGGCGCCGTTAGTAGCAAGACCTTACAACAATCGAGGAGCAAGAAGTGTATCCGTTTTCGTCAGCAACACCACTTTCAAGAGATTCACCACCGGTTGTACCCATCGTGGAAGTAAAGATGAAATACTAATGAGTACACTACCACCACAATCAGTTGTTGATAGAGCCACAGAGCAGGAGATTTAACTCTGAAAGGATAAGAAAAATATCAGATAGTATGAGCACCAAAATTTCAAGGCACACCAGTTTCAATTGCAACCTATAAGGGAAAGAGTATATGAAAGTTTCTTGAACATCGGCTAGGAACCAAGCAGAAGTCAAATATATATTCAGCATTGAGGACCATCGCTGGAGGATAGCAACAACATCCAGATTTTTGACGAGACAGCAATTATCACCTATTTGGGAGAATTTAGGTCATTTCTTCATCAAACAATTAGCGTTAGTCTAAGTGAAGCAGGGAGATATACCCATAGTGAAGGAAGAAATCAAAATCCAGAATAGTGACAATGACAATGGCAAGAAAACCATTGCGGAGATCTAGAGAAACCTAACAATGGGAGAATGATTTTATCCCAGCAACAAGGACAAGATAAGAAAGGAGCACAATGTGATTAGAGAGCGCCGGAGTAGCGCAGAGATTCGTAGAAACATGTTACAATCACAACAATGTTGAACAAATAACAAAAGACTTATAGCAATTCACAGCAGGAAGCTAGCATGATAAAGGTCGCAGTCGGTAATCTCAGAGTTGTAATTTCGACCAGCAGTGAGGAAATAGAAGTACTACTTATTAATCTGAAGATTTAGGGGCCAACAGGCCAGATTTGCATTATCTAGGAGATTTGCACTATCCATCAAAGTCTATTCAGCTGTACCGCATGATCAGGGTACGAGCGGAGCTTTATTCGTGATTTTATTTTCAGTTCGGATCTAGTTTGATTTATGAAATTCGTTTATCTCTTATCCTTCGTACCTTTGTTAATGGGTGTCAGCTTGTGACATTCCTTAGATTTTCCATTGTTAGTGCCTACTCCTCTAGGGGGGTGTCCCTTCCATCTGTAGGAGATGTGTCATCAAACTAGATGAGTCTGAGTTAGACATTGAGTTGATCGTGTTGTCGATGTTAAATTTTTGGTACGGATTGGTTATCTTCCTACCATGATAGTATTGACTGCTTTGCGTAGACGGTCAATTTGCGAGCGTCCGATGGGTCCGAGATGATTGTAGCAACCTCCCAGGGCAACCGTTTTGCGGAGTCATTTCTAGCATACATCGAGGAGGTGATGCGATGGGATTAGGGTATTGATTTATTGAAGACTAGAGTTGTCTCAGAGTATCAGGATGTCTTTCAGGACATACCTGGATTACCTCCTATGTGAGAGGTTGAGTTCTGTATTGAGTTGCAGCCAGGCACAGCCCCGATATCCCGCGCACCCTATCACATGGCACCAGCTAAGATGAGGGAGCTTCAGACCCAGTTGGACGAGTTGTTAGCTCAGGGTTTTATTCATCAGAGTCATTCTCCGTGGGGAGTGCCAGTTCTCTTCGTGAAAAAGAAGGACGGCAGTATGCGTTTGTGTATTGATTATAAAGAGTTGAACAAGGTCACTATCCGGAATAAGTACCCATTACCTAGGATTTATGACTTGTTCGATCAGCTGCGCGAAGTGCATGTTTCTCAAAGGCTGATCTTCGTTTTGGGTTATTGTAGTTGTGAGTTCGGGAGAGGGATTTTCCCAAAGCCATGTTTTCCTGATTTGATATGAATCTTTTGAGTTTCTGGTCATACCATTTGGGTTGACCAATGCACCCGTTGTATTCATGGATTTGATGAATCGGGTTTTCCATTCCTTCTTGGATCAGTTCGTGATAGTTTTTATCGATGACATTCTCATTTATTCGAGATCGGAGGTAGAGCACGAGCAGCATCTCCGGTTAGCTTTGCAGACTCTACAGGAGCATCAGTTATATGTCAAGTTCAGCGAATGTGAGTTTTGACTTTCAGAAATCAGATTTCTCGGTCACGTCATCAACAGAAAGGGCATAGCAATAGATCCGGCTAAGATTTCAACAGTTCTTGATTTGGAATCCGCCGAAGACGGGAAAGGGCATAGCAATAGATCCGGCTAAGATTTCAACAGTTCTTGATTTGGAATCCGCCGAAGACGGAGGTAGAGATTCATAACTTTTTGGGTTTAGCCGGCTATTATTGGAAGTTTATCTAGGACTGCTCGAAGATTTCGACACCACTTACACGCCTTACGAAGAAGGGTGTATAGTTCATTTGGAGCATGGAGTACCAGAAGGCCTTTGATACCTTGAAGGCTAAATTGTCTACATCGCCAGTTTTAACTATTCTGAGCAACGACAGGATATTTGTGGCCTACACAAATACATCATTGGCAGAGTTAGGAGACGTTTTGATGCAGACTCAGAGAGTAGTAACATATGTCTCACAACAATTGAGAGTACATGAGCAGATCTATTTCCACTTATGACTTGGAGTTAGCAGCAGTGGTATTTGCACTGAAGTCATGGAGACTTTACTTATATGAAGTACAGTTTGAATTATTCACAGACATCAGAGTCTTAAGTATCTTTTCTCTCAGAAGGAACTCAACCAGAGACAAAGGAGGTGAATTGAGTTTATCAAGGACTACGAGTCCGCGATTCAGTATCATCCGGGGAAGGAAAATGTCGTAGCAGATGACTTGAGTAAGAAACGTCAACATCGGGTTTCGGCTTAGAGATGCTCATTGTATTGAGATATTCTCACCCTTAGCCGGTGTGATTTTAGACATGAGATTGATAGAACCAGTGCATTATAGGGAGCTGTGTCAGTGCAGCCAGCTTGGAGTGTCAGAGTTGTCAGAACTCAGTTAGAAAACTATTGAATTTAGATCCAAAAGGAGAAAATTTACAAAGAGTCTAAGACTGATTGGACTGTTGGAGCAGATGGAAGTCTACAGATGAAGGAAATGTTGGTTATGCCAGCCAATGCAGAGCTTAAGAGGGAGTTGCTAGATGAAGCACATCGTACTCGGTACACAAGAGCTTAAGAGGGAGTTGCTAGATGAAGCACATCGTACTCGGTACACAGTGCATCCAGAGACCCCTAAGATGTAAAAGGACCTAAAGAGACACTCTTGGATGGAGTGATATGCGTAGGAAGATTTCAGAGTATGTAGCTAAGTATCTTACCTGTCAGTGAGTAAAGGTGGAACATCAGAGACTGACAGGAACACATCAGCCTTTACCCATTTCGGAGTAGAAGTGGGCGGACAATTCTATGGACTTTATTGTAGGGTTATCAAAGTCGAAGAAAGAGAATGATTCGGTTTGGGGTGATAGTTGATAGACTGATAAAGTCATCACATTTTATTCCAGGGAGGATATTTATTCAGGAGACTATTCAACTTCGTGGAGTTCCAGATATGATAGTATCAAATTGAGACGGATTGTCAGACGGAGAGAGTAAATCAGATGTTAACAAATTGCGGGCTTGTGTTATTTGATTTTTAAGGTAGCTGGGATGATCATATATCATTGATAGAGTTTGTTTAGAACAATAATTATCAAGTGACAATCGGTATGACCCCATATGAAGTATCGTACGGGAGGCCTTACAGATCATCTATATGTTGGGTAGAGCCGGAGAAGAGTTTAATACTTGGGCCAGAGCTTATGAGACAGATTACTGAGGAAGTAACATTGACCAGAGATTGGATTCTAGCCGTTTAGAGTCGGCAAATGAGCTATGCTAATAAGAGATGAAAACCCTTGGAGTTTCAGATTGGAGATTCGGTTAGGCTGAGGGTATCACATGCGAAAGGTGTTTAGCAATTCGGAAGACAGAAAAAAAAGCTTACGCCGAGATACATTAGACCGTATCAGATTTTGGAGAGCATTAAAACTGTGTCATACAGACTAGATCTTTCAGCATCGATGTCTAGTATACACAATGCATTTCATGTTTCTATGCTTAGGAAGCACTTTCATGATGTAGAGCAGCAGCAAATGATGAACACACTGAAGATTTAGCTTTAGAATGATCTGACTACGATTGAAATCCAAGTTTGTATGCTTGCTAGGGAAGACAAGAAATTTAGAAACAAGATGTTTTTCCTTTGTGGCAATTCAGCGAAACCGGAAAGGAGTTGAAAAGGTTCTTGGGAGCGCAAGGAGGGTATACATCACGACTACCCACACCTGTTTGATCTAGTAAATTAAATTTTTGTATGACTTGTTTATAGCTTATGGTTGCATGTATGGCGATGTTTATACTTAACACTAAAATGAGAGTATTACCACTTATCTCCTAAGTACTTGGAACATATGGTATATATATGAGGGGTTCCTTGTTTGGATTTTTTGCTCGATGTACTTGTTCTATTTAGTTAGGTGTTAAGTGGGGGTATTTACATTTTAGATGGTTAAGTGTAGACATCGAAGATGATTTTCGGGAGCGCAAATATGTTATGTCGCGCGACTTCCTGCACCTATTGAGGAAGTGGATTGATTTATCTGTGCGATTATTTGTGTGGTTATATTTAGATTTAACACTAGAATGAGGATATTTCCGCTTAATTCTTAATCTTTTGGAACACATGGTATATATATGAGGGGTTCCTTGTTTGGATTTTTCGCCCGACGTACTAGATCCATTCGATTAAGGGTTGAGTGGGAATATAGCCATCCTAGATTGTTAAATATAAATATCTCTATATGCTTATCAAGAGTAAATATTCTGAGATGTTTATGTTTGTGGGTTAAATTGGACCATCTACGTGCTTTTCTAGTATTATTATTTGCTTAAGTATGATTTCTGAATTTCGAGGACGAAATTCTTTTAAGGGGGGAAGAATGTAAAACCCCAAAAAAAATTTAAATATTTTATGATAAATAATAATAAATATGTTATATATTTATAAATAATATATTATTATGTTTGAGTATGCTAGGAATTGGTTTGAGATCAATTCAATGTATATATGTATATATATAAGAGCAAATGCACAATTCATGCTCGATGTATAAATCTGGAAATTTATGACTAGCGAAGATATTTTGTATTTTTCTTATAGATGTAGTTGGAATTTGGAAAAACTTAAAAGATAAAGGTTGTAGGTATCTTCAAAATATTTCCAACAAGTCTTAGATCACCTCATTCCGAGGTCAGACGTGAAAGTTATGACCAAAATACCGAAGGTCATTTTTCTAGTCAGATTAGGATTCCTGGTTCGGGTGAAACGGGTTTATTTCGGGTTTGCATATATATAAACATGTGTTTTCATGAAAATTTATATCCTTACATCAGATTTTCAAACCCTAGCAGCTCCTCTTCCTCTCTCTAAATCCCTAGCCCTAAAGTTAAAATTTTGAGAGCTTTGTGAAGCAAATATCGACACGAGGGCGAGATCATCAATGTGTAGCAAGGGATAAACGGCTTGGTTGCACTTCTTTTTGGTTGCTGGTTATTTCAGAGGCTTAGAATGACGTCTAAGGCAATATTATCTTCATCCAAACCCTTCCCCATAGTTAAATAACTAGTTAGATGTTTAATATGATGTTGAATATGTGTTTTCATGCTTGAATCTTAACATGATGTGATAAAAGTTAAATTTTTGATGTTAAAACATAAACTAATGTTAGATTAGTAAATTTTTTCTTGCTGTTTATGATAGTATCATGATCATGATCATTAGGGTTTTTCATAATTTCATTTATATGAGAAATTTAAGAGATGTACTAAATAAATATTTTTCTGTAGAAAACTGCAGCAATTGTATCATGTTTAACTGAGATTTTGAAATATAAAATAAACTCCAAATTTAACCAAACTAGTACCAAATGAAAGATATATGTATCTAGTTTCTAAAACAGAAGACTAATCTTAAAAATCATTTGTATAGAGAAAGATATGATCTTTTACTAACAACATGTCCTGCAGAAAAATGGATGCACATATATAAAGTTTAATTGGAGATTTGGCATAACAAATGAACTCCAAACTGAGCCAAATTTTTTGTCATTTGCGATATGTGTGAATATATATTTCAAAACAGAAAACCATTCTTAAAAAGAGTTTGTATAGAGAAAGATATGTTATATTTACTAACAACATGTCCTGCAGAAAAATGAATGCACATATATAATGTTTAACTAGAGATTTAGGATAACAAATGAACTCCAAATTGAACCAAACTTATGTCATTTGAAAGATGTATGAATCTAGTTTTCAAAACAGAAAACCATTTATAAAAATAGTTTTCCTAGAGAAATATATGCTTGTTTTACTAACAGATATCACGTCTGTTTTTCCTGCTCGTTTTGTGGAGCTGTGTTGTGCCGTTTTGAGGTGCGTTCGCGGAGTTTTGAGCCGCTTGATGTTACACGTTTAGTCATGAATATTTTATGTTATATATTTAAGAATCCCAAGGGGATTATGATAAATTTTTATTTGATCATATTAAAATTAGATATAGTTCATATACATGTTGGATGTCGTTGATGAGCACAGCTCAGTACTATATAGGATAGTGCGTCGACATACCAAATATACATGGTTTATACATGAGCTGAATGTTGTTGATGAGCATATCTTAGTACTATATGGGATAGTGCGTCGACATACCTGAGATACAAAGATTTATATGAGGTGGATATCGTTGATGAGCTCAGTTCAGTACTACATGAGGTAGTGCGTTGATATTCCATATGTACAGGCCATTGAGTTGGATTTTAGGAGGCTTGATCTAGCCGTCCGTCCTGCACTAGGGTGCGATGAGGCTCGTGATCCGTATTTCTAGGATGCCGATTTGGTAGTCCGTCCCGCACTCATGTTATGCACTGAGATCGCGATGAGACTAATGAGCCGTGTACACAGTTCAATATACCTACAGGGTAGTCCGTTGCACTGAGATAATTACTTGATAGCCTAAGTATGGTAGATGCCGATTATAAATACGACCTATCATTGAACTATATGACTAAGATATGTTACTTTTGAAAGTATACAAAATTATATGTTAGTATTTTATGCTATCTCTCCAGTGATAGTAGAAGATATTATAAATACGATGTGTTGATATCTTATTTTTTTCTGTCTTTTTACTTCTTAGTTGGAATCAATGATTAGAGATTCATAACTTGAGACTTATGGTATATACATGAGGGTTTTCTTGTTTGGATTATTTCACTCGATGTACCAGTCTCATGTTATGGATTTCTAATTATTGGTTTCATTAGATTGTCTTTTTTTAGTTCGGTATTAATGTTTAGATATCTACAATTTGAGACTTATGGTATATACATGAGGGTTTCCTTGTTTGGATTATTTCGGTCAACGTACTACGTCTCGTGTTGTAGGTTTCTAAATGTTAATCCCACTTAGATACGGGAAAAATGAATCTAGGTAGACTATGTTTAATAGATAGAGCCTTCACTCCACCTAGTAGCCCTTTCCCTAGGGGCGGATGGAGGTAATCTTGCTGTAGCGCTCTGACGCTCTTTTTGTTGTTTCTTTTTCTTTTAAAAATACCCTTTCAGGTAGCTTGGAGTTCCGGAGATCCGCAGGATGACGGAGTTCTTGCATAGTCGCCGTCCTGAGAGATTTATTAGAGGCTCCACTGTAGTTTTAAATTTTATTCAGACTTAGAGTTTATTTTCATTTTGTAAAGGCAATGAGCCTTAGTTCAACTTTCCGTTTTGATTCATGTTGAGATATCGTATGTTATTGCAGACTCCAAATGTATTTTAGTTTATTTTCAGTTGAGACATGACCTTTATTTATGAGATATCATCTTCTTTATTATGTCTATTATTGTTGATCTACTTCTTTACCTGTTTTGTACCTACGCTTTTATTTGACCCCACTAGAAGATATTATTGTGATTGGTGAAACTTATTTTTGCATAGTGTGGGTGCATGGCAGGTTTGACATCTCTGGGTTCACCTTGGACTGCAGACATGAGTGAAAACAGGGTCGTCACACATTACCACCTACCCCACTCCTCTTGGGATGATCCTATCTCTCACCACACACTCCTCTCGGTGTACAAGTATATTACAAAGTGTTCAACACAATTAGGCTCACAATACAAATAAATTTGTTCTCTATAATGGATGAGAACACAATGTAAGCTCACACTCAATGTCACACAAACCCCATAACCCAAATTATAAAATGTATGAAAATACAATAAGCTTAATGGTTGTGTGTGTAAACAATGAGTAAATAAAATCAACTAAACTCAATGTAAACACTAGCTTAATGAATTGATATCAAACAATATAAATATAAAGCTAGATTGAGTTTAGAAAACTTCTTCAATAAATGACAAGAGTGAGAGAGAGAGAGATGAGTTGAAGCTCAAACACCAAATGATGATCTCCTATTTACTCTTGTGAAAATTTCTTCACAAACTAAACTCTTGAAACAAACTAAAACCAAACTTAAAACCCTTGTAAACTTGTTTAAAAACTTTCTTCTTGTTGAAATGAACTGAGGATATGTGGGGGTATTTATAGGAAACCCCAAAGCCAAGAAGAAACCAACAAAACCTAGCAAAAAGACAAAAATAGAAAAGCTAGAAAAAAAACTAGCCGTTGGGCCGTCAGTCAACTGATACTGTTCATCAGTCGACTGATGAGCTGACCGTTATAGGCCAGCAACACATCATCAATCGACTGATGAACTAGTCAGTCGACCAATGACCTCATTAGTTGACTGATCAGTCGACTGAAACTAAACAGAAACTTTTTAACATTCCAGGCGATTTCTTCAGTCGATACATCAGTCGACTAATGTCATCAGTCGACTTACCAGTCGACTAATAACAAGTTATCAGCCTGTTTTGAAATAAAAATCTGATTTTCAAACCTCTTTTAAAAATTGCAAATAAAATCATAAAATTATAAAACTTTGGGAAATGATTGTAAACATGATAATATACATGTTACAAAAACTGGTTTTCAAAATGCATCTCCCATTTGTAAAATATCATCATTTTGCAAATATGTCCAAAACATAAAAACATGAGATACTTAAATTTTAATGTTTTGACATAAACTAAGTTTTGAAACTTTGTAAAATGATTTTATAGACTTGATAAAAAGTATAAACTATAGTTGTTAAGTCTATAAACCATATAAACCACAAACACAATATTTTTCTAAATACAATAGAATATGAAACATATAAAAGTATATATAAAGATATATATTGTTTCATATCTGTATAGCTAAACCAAAACATATATGTGTGAAGATATATATATTGTTTCATATCTATCTAGCTAAACCAAAACATATATGTATATATATATATATATATATAGAAAAACCAAAACGTGTATGTGTGTATATAATTGAGCTTAAAGTACTAACACACATAATATAAAACCTAAACTAAATTACCCAAGCTTGATGAAGGTCTTCAATGAGCTCGACTTGGTAAACTTGCGGATGAAGCTTGAACTTGGATCTTCAACTTGAATTGCATAGGCTTCATACCGCAATTCCTCCAATCTCCATTTGATGTGATCGTGTAGGCTCAATCCATCCAACCTCTAACTTATTGTTTGTCTAGAATAAATACAAGACATAAACACTAGATAAATAACATTAGTTGTAAATTGTTTGCTAATCATCATCAAAACAAAAGGACCCAACAAATGGTAGATGGTATGACAGAAAAGCATGCACATACACAATATAGCTATGTAAAAAGTATAATTAAACACCAGAAAATTATCTGAATATCAGATATGTTATGGAATGTATATGTGAAATTTAATGACATGATTTGAACGATTGAAAATGTATAAGTAATGATATATATATATATATATATATATATATATATATATATATATATATATATATATATATATATATATATATATATATAAGTCGCGAAGCGACGAAACAAGAACAGTGGGAAGCCTCGGAGTCAAAGAGTCATAAGATAGGGACGAAACGATATCTATCAAGAAAATATGATAAGGGCTCAAGAATAGTCTCACGAATGAAATCATGATATGAGTCTAAATTATCCATTATATTCTCACTGGTATGAACTCAGGACCGTGACCTGCATGGGCCACCATTAAAACCTGTCACGCCCTGCTTCCTAAAATACTGGGAATCGGAACGTGAACAAGCCCGTGATGTATTAGATTAAGGAGAATAAATAAAAATAAATATTCCTCCTCAACCTAATACGCTAAGCGTCAAGAAATAAATACAAAGGCACAGGTCCCCGATCACAATTAGTAAGAATATAATAGACAAACTCAGAACAAAATGATCCATATCATAAAAGAAATATCACCCAATACATAATATTTGGGTCAAACACACCCTTATTATAAAACTGAACAACTAAAAACTAAAATTATAGTATAAATATCTCAAAATAACTCTTTCTACAAAATAATTTTTCTTTAAACTATTCATCATACTATAATTATTTAATATTATTCATTAACAAGCCCACGCAGAATATCACAGTATAAATATACAACAACATAAATGAAACACAGTCTAATCTTTGCATATATTTAGTTAATTCATAATTGATCAGAAATTATAGTAAATAACAATTGGGAAAACAGGATCTTGCCTCGGGTTGTGTCGAACGAATGGATGCTGTCGGCACTGATCGGATCTCTAGGGTCGGGTGCTCGGATCTGGGGAGAAGCGGCGATGGGGGAGGGGCTGTCGCGGACATCAAAGGTGGGGTTAGGCGAGGGGCTGGCGACGACAGAAGGTGTTGGAGAGAGAGGCCTGGGCGTGTCGAGCGGCTCAGAGAGAGAGATGAAGACCGACGAGGGAGACGGATGGCAATGCGGGTGCAGGAGTGGGAGAAGGCATGGCTTGGGGAGGATGGTCGAGGAGCTGGATCGGCACGAGGAGATAGCAGCGTTGGTGGTGGTGCGGAAGGCGGTGATGGTGGACGGAGGAGTGGGATGGCGGAGTCGAGCGGAGGGGCTTGTCACCGAAAAAGTCGGCGTTACGAGGATCTGAGAGAGATAGCGTAGAGAGAGGAGAGAGAAAGTTTTTGGGGCAGCTACGTTCGTGAACAGGAGAGGGTATGGGTTACGTGTTATATATATAGTATAATATTAGGGTTAGGGTTTGGTATTTAAACGAAAATAATTAAAATAAATAATCACGGGTACTTAAAAAATCTAGAAGGCCGAGAAAAATACAAATACTCTTCTAAATATAATAATTAAATATTTTAAAATACAAAAAATTGTTTTAACTAGCATTAAAAGTTACGGTCATTACATAAAGTTTTAAAAGATAAGATTAATAGTCTACTTGAAAGCTCTGGATTTTCTAAAATATATGTAGGGAGAGGCTTTGAATACGGCTTCCCATATTCTTATTAGAGTCCCTCTGAAACATAAGGAAAGTAGTCCATTTTAACTTTGGAAAGGTTGACAGACAAGCTTAAAATACCTTAAAGTGTGGGGGTGTCTTGCAAAAGTACTAATCCCAGAACACAAAAGGAAGAAGTTAGTTCCTAAGGCAGTGGATTCTATCTTTTTAGGTTATATAGAAAATACATATGCTTTGAGATTCTTAATGATTAAATCTGAAATCTCTAGCATATATGTTAATACAATTGTTGAATTTCGTAACGTAATATTTTTTGAGAATGTTTTCCCTATGAAAACTGGAATGCCTTCAAATATTTCTAATAAAAATCTTGTATCTGTCTCAACTTTCACTCTTGATCATGTGGAAAGAATGACAAATATAGGGGCAGATAATTCTAAATCTGAATCTAAAATATCAAATGATTTAGATGAACCCAAAAGGAGTAAGAAAGCAAGGATTATCAAGAATTTTAGAAATGGTTTTGTCACTTATAATAGCGAGGAGAATCCTACTTCCTAAAGATCTGATATGACCTCAAAAGAGGCTAAGCAGTGGAAGGATGCTTGGTAGGAAAAATCTACAAGCGCACAGACTCGTTGTAGCTATCAAGGTCGATCCCACATGGACTAGGGGTTAATTACCAAATTATACGTTATTTGACTAGCTAAACTAATGAGTAAATTAGAAGAGACGAAAATTAAAAGAAATAAAATAAATAACTAATCAGGTGGAATTTAATATAATGAAGGGCCAAGATTTGGTTTTCACCGCAACTTCGATGCTCAATGATAAATTATTTCAGTTCTCGGTGTTGGTTTAAACTAGAAAGAGTGAATTAGCCTAAATTAATCTAAAGCCTCTTTCAAGATCTAAAGATCGTGCCTAATTAATCCCAATTAACCTACTTTCATGGAATCAAGATTAAATTAAACTCATTAAGCTTTATGCTAATCCTAATCAAATCCCCAAAGAATCTAGCCTACTTTCATGGTTCGAGTTCTCTGCTTAATTTCTAGAGGTCTGGTATTAATCTTCACCTTTCAGTCCTTCAATTAATTATCTATGATTGCTAATGCGGTGATCAAGCGAATCAACAAAATTAAAATACAAGAAATTAAGTTTAAAGATTTAAACTTTCACCAAGAACCTATATTAATTCATCATCAATCACCAAAAAGTTAGGTTCTTTCCTAATCCTAGACAAAGAATCTACTCACACATGATTGGGATAAGAGAATACATCAAATAAATATACAAATCCATTATAAGAAGAAATTAATAAAAGAGAGGAAAGAATTAACCCGTCTTTCAATTGAAATCTTTAAACTATAGACTTGCAATCCAATCTTGTACAAGAAATTAGTGTCTTCCTTCAATACTTGAACTCTAAAATAGTTATTAATTGACAGCTAAGAGAACATAACAAAAGATATCTAAATCTTAAGCTAAAATATCTATTTATATGTCCCCAAAAAATCTGAAAAAAGATAAGGCTCGCGGCACGGGTGTGGTGCGCACCACATCAGGGTGTCGTGGAATCTGTCTTGTTCTTTGTGGTTGTTTGTATAGTCTTTGGTATTTTAGCTATAACTTTTTTGTCCAACCTCAGAATAAGGTGATTCAAGTTGTATTGAAATTTGTCAAAGAGATCTAAAACTTTTGTCTTTTGAGCTTTTTTGGATTCAAATTGCATCATGGTCGAAATTCCAGTTCTTCATACTCATGCATCCATTTTCTTCTCAAACCATGCATCCTAAGTCCGGTTGTTGCTTCAAACTCTTGTTTAACTTCCAATGATCATAAAATCTTTTAATCTTGATCCAATACCTACATATAAGAACACAAACCACAGCAGTATCCTCGATATAAATACGAAATATGCATCAAACACCCATAAATCATACTTGAAACACACTAAGATAATGCATATTTTACGTGTTTATCAATGCTGTCAAAAGTAAAATGGATTCTATTATATCTAATAGGACATGAGAATTAGTTGATCTTTCTCTTAGGTGTAAGATAATTGGGTCTAAATGGTTTTTTAAAAGGAAAATAAAACTAGATAGAACCGTAGAAAAGTTTAAGGTCGGACTTATGGCCAAGGGGTTCAAACAAATTGAAGAAATTAATTTCTTTGACACATACTCTCTGGTTGTCTGAATGACTACGCTCAGAATGCTTATTGCATTGGCTTCTATATATAATTTTACAATCCACCAGATGGATGTGAAAACTGCTTTTCTTCATGGTTCCTTTAAAGAAGATATTTATATGGATCACCATGAGGGATTTCTAGCACCTGGCGATGAAAAGAAAGTATGTAAACTTGTAAAGTCTCTATACAGACTTAAATAAGCCCCTAAATAATGACATAAAAGGTTAGATACGACTATCATTGAATTTGGTTTCAAAATGATTGTGTCTGATAAATATGTTTATAGCAAACTAAGAGGTGATTCATGTATTCTTCTATGCATTTATGTTGATGATATTCTATTATTTGGATCAAATATTAGGATAATCAATGAGACTAAGTCATTCTTGAGTAGTAAGTTTGATATGAGGGACATGAGAGTCGCTGACATGATTTTTAGCCTAAAACTAATTAGATCGGCCGAGAGCATCGCTATATCTCAATCTCATTATGTTAAAAAGATTATTGAGAAATTTATCTATAAGAATTGCAAATCCATAAAAACTCCATATAATCCTTCAGTAACTCTCTACAAGAATGTAAGTGAAGTCTCTGTATCTCAATTGAGATATTCTCAGATCATTAGAAGCTTGATGTATCTTGTAAATTGTACAGGACCAAATATTTATTACACGGTTTCTAAATTAAGTAGATATACTAGCTATCCAAATAGGACTTATTGGGAGGCATTGGATAGGATACATCAGTATTTGAAGAGAACTATTTGTCTTGCGCTGCATTACGGTAGATTCCCTCCCATTCTGGAGGGGTACATCGATGCTAGCTGGATTGCTATGGGTTCAGATAGCAATGGTTATACAAGGTATATATTTACCTTGGGTGGTGGCGCAGTCACGTGGAGATCTATCAAACAGACTATTTTGTCTCGGTCTACTTTTGAGGTAGAGCTATGCACTTTGGACACCAAGTTTAGAAGCTGATTGGCTTAAGGGACTTATGTCCTAGCTACCCATGATCAGAAAGCCTAATCCTACAATCTTTGTGCATTGTGACAATATGACCACGATTTTAAGGATTAAAAGTTCAAAGTATAATCGCAAAACTCAAGGTTATATCCAAGTATAGATAATGACCGTGAAAAAGTTTGTTGATGAAGGGATAATTGCTGTGGACTTTGTCAAATCTAAGGATAACATAGCAGATACCTTTACAAAAAGACTTGAGTTGTCACTAGTTTTTAAATAAAGATTGATAATGGGACTAAAACTGTTACCTAACTCATCGATGATAGCAACCCAACCTATCTGAGTGGAGATCCCACAAAGTAGGTTCAATGTGATAACAACAAACTGTTGTGTATGTTGAACACTTAATCATAGATTGATACTTTGTGTCTGAGTCTATCATCATGTATACCTAGAAGATATTATTAACTGCTAGTATAGTAAGAGTGTATTGACTCTGAATTGGATCAAGTATTTAAGATGAGATGCAAGCAGTGTATCCCTAGAGATGCCCAACTATGTGAATATAATTGTGTGGCCGCAATTAGAGGAAGTAGGTTATTCCTTAAAAATATTCATGAAAAGGATAAGGACGCATGACCATAATGCATCAAACCTAAAGATTGCTACTACAGCATATATCATGTTGTTACCAATGAATATCACCAAATCAAAGGTTTAAGTTCAAGAATTAGCTTCACTTTGTGCATGTGGTGATAAAATTGGATAAATATAGGGAAGGTTCAAATTGGAAGATACCTTCTCCAAAAGCATGATATGTACACTCTTCTTTACTTTTAGCTATGGAATTGTGTGTGATTGTTGATATAAATGAATAATGAAGGATTTTTATGGAAAGACACCATTTATATGGTTGGACTCTATACATAAAAATTAAAATATGTCTAATTAGTAATATGTTAGTTAGTCCCACATTGACTAATTGAATACATTTTAGTTAGTTCAAATTAATATGTGTTATATATGGTATAACAAAGGTGTTAGGATTGTACGCTTGTGTTGGTATATAAGCGAGCAGGCACATGTGTGCTGGTCCGTGCATGTGGATATATGCGTGCAAGTTCGTGTGCGCGGGTTCAATTGAGCAGTGTGGGTGCGTAGTCAGGGCGTGTGGTCTGAGCATGTGGTCCAGGTGTGCCATACAGATGCATGATTCTAGCGTGTGGTCTGGGTGTGTGGTCTAGCTTGTGATCCGACTCGTGCACTAGTGTGTGATCCTTTTGCGTGTGTTGTATTTAATCCAGCCTGAACATTTTGTACATTACAAATGCTACAAGGTTTGAATGATAGTTATTGCAGATGTTATAAACGTTACAATGGCTGGTATTCAAAGCTTTGTCTAACCCTTTAGCTCACATGAACCTTATAAAGAGGGCCTCCTCTGATCATTTTAAAAGACACAGAAAACAAAAAATGAATTATCCTCTTGTCTTCTTTTACAATTCTATAAACTGTTAGTATTGAAGATTCTAGTGAACTGAAGTTCAGCAGAAGAGAGTACTTCCTTGGAATACAGCCGTCTCATCCTTAAAAGTATTGTGCAGAGTCAATAATATCATAGGTGGGACATAATTTCTTCAAGGTCAGTCCTCTATTTAGAGAGTGATTTGGCATTTCTGTAATGTATCTCAAACTTTAAGTTAAACTATAATGGTGTTCTTAACTCTCTGCTTTTTTTCCCCATTCCTATGTGGTTTGTTCTGCTTATTTTTGGATCTGTTTTTATTCTTATTTTTCCCAACACCCCCATCACCAAATCTATTTATACCCCTCTTGATCTCCCTTTACCTCCTCCTCACCATGGATGTCTTAGTGGGTCGATGAGCTTGACATCTCTTACCTTCTCTTCTACTCCTCCATATTCCTCTCTATCCATCTCACTGACCACTTCTCCTCCTCCTCTCTATGTCTTCTTAATGCTAGACTAAGATGATGGGGGTCGGAGGGTGCTCGGTGGTGGCGGAGGGGGAGGCGGGAGAGGGAGACGTAGGGGGATGAGCAGAGGAGAAAAGGAGGTAAGAGGGAGAGGGGAGGAAGATTAGGCAGAGAAGAAGGGGAGGAGATGAGGGAGTTGTTGTTTCCATGAGGAATAAAAAGGTAGAGAAAAAGATGAAGAAGAAGAGGGGCATTGATGGATTTTTTTTGGATATTTTCTCTTGGGAAGTGCAAATAGGGGCTGAATCACATATAACCAATATATTTAGGGCTAATACACATGGAAAAATAATAATACGGGGGGCTAGGTCACTTCAAGTTTTCATTTTTAGGGCCATAACACAATTTTTCCAACTATTAATGGTTACGCGTTCAAGAATTAACAATATGCAGGAAAAGTGACATGTATTTTTTCTTCTCGAGAGTAATTGTATTGTTCTTTGACACCCATTATCTTATCAAGTCAATGTCGTTATTACCAATAGAAGTAATTCTCACTTCTCATAGCTCAGCCATTCCATTGTACATTGTAACACTTTTGTTCATAGATTTCATATTTGAAAACCTTTAGCCTTAATTGCACAATTAGATTCATAAATCATCATTGGTCCTTTATAGAAATTATCCCAACACTGACAGCATAACAATACAATAAACTTGAATTCTCCATTTTATTCACCCCCTATGACTTTCGAACCACATACTCTCCAGTGATGAATAATTTATTTACAAGAGAGTAGAAAAGGATAAATTATACTAAACCCCGAGAACTTCCAACATTTTGCAACAACAACTTTCAAAATTGCAATAGACCCTGAGAAATATTTGGAATTATAGAAAATCCTCAATAAGTTTCTACGTTTTGCAAATAGCCCCAACAAACTCGAACCAAAAGACAACATAATAGGTCAATTTGAAAGTTATTGGCGTTTTGTTATTTAAAAAGGTTTTTGGGGTTTAGTGTAATTTATCCAAGAGGTATTTGGGTTTTTTTGCAAAAGTTATTGGGAGTTTAATTCAATTTTGAAAGTTATCGGAGGTTTGCTATATTAATACTGCCAGCCGAGTCGAGTGTCCATATTCGTATTTTTACCACAAGTTGTTAGCTAAGTCACATGCAAGTACATGCTACAAAACGTTGGAAGTGTCTGTATTAATTTTACTACCAGGTTCGAAGGCTAGATAAAGGTCCTAGTCACACTAAGTCTATAAAAAAGTGTGAGAAATATGTTGTATTTTGTAAATGAGTGAGCATGATGTCAAATATAGTCCTATTTTATGTGATAGAATCAATGTAATACAAGTAGATCTTTATCATTTATTCTTTGAAGAAGGAAAACAATAGCTAGAAATTCGTTCGCAAATCTCTTTCATCAAACTCTCTGAGTCTTTTTCTAATTCTTGATGTCTCAAAGGATATGATTTTGGTAATAAAACAACAGGCCTTTTATCTTATATTACATGATATGATGAATAAAATTTTATCATTAGTGGTTGTTTTCCAAAAATTATGGGAGATATATTTCCTTAAAAATAAAAAAAATAAATAAAAAATCTTTCTTGCATTTCTAGCAATTTCTTGGTAAAGTAATTTTTATGTTTGTTTTGCCCTTAAATCAAAGGTGGAAAATAAGGTTATGTCAAACCATTGTTTGGCTGAAAACTAACAAAGTGGAAGCCTAAACATACATGTCCTCTAATGCCCCTATTATTTTTATGCTTAATAATAGATTTCCAACCCATTTTCGGGACCAAAGTTTAGAAAAGACTTTTGTGTCACATGTTTTCTTCATGTGTTTCTATAAATTTTCTCGCAAGCAAAACTAAAGAAACAAAAACATCTTAGCTACTTTAATTTGGTTTCCAAACGTGTCGTGACCCAAAAACCAGTTTTATGGGGGTGTTTTCCACAAACTAAACAGTCTCTTAGAGGAAATGTATGTATTTAAGAACTGTAAAGAGTTTTCTCCATTCTTGGTGGTTTCAAGGTTTAACAATCCCAAAATTATGGGAATGTATTTGCATAAACTAAATCCAATGTAGGATTTGTTTTTTTTAACAAAGTATGTGTCAATATTCATAGTAAGCTGCTAGAATATGTGAATTTTAAAGAAAATAATTCAACAAAGTAACTATAGTTGATCAGCTAACAAAGAAACAAACATGAGGAATCTCAATGTTCCGCAACATAAATAATCAGGCATTCTTTCAATAACCCAGAAAACTAATGGTCTTTATAACCAAAGAGCCAAAGACATTAAAAAAAGTGAAGTACATAAACATTTGGATATCTTTCTTTCAGATATTATAACAATTAAATTAGTCTTTTCCATAAAAAAGAACCTTCCAAATATGTTTCTTTCTCATCGGCCCTATCTACTTTACAGATGTGAAATTGCCAAAGAGAACAACTCAGTTAAAATACAAACACAATGATTTATAAAATTCTTTGCTCTACACCAACTGAATTTATTAGTATGATGAATGTCAAGCATCTCATCTATCAATATGTACATTGCTAAAGTTATATTTTTATGTAGATCAACTCAATTATGTAATATACAGGGCCAAAGATATGGAAAAAGAGAGAGAACTAAAATTTCAGAACTAGAGGCCACAAGCTCAGAGTTTCTTGCTAAATCAACTAAATTATTCAAATACAGAAAATGAAAAAAAGATTGTTCAATTATGCTTTGGTTTTCCTCAGCAAAACCGTATCAACATTACACATATATCTTATCAGTCATACGTTGGTCTGTAATGTGAAATTGTTAAAGAGAACAACTCAAATATTACGTACAAATACAATGACTGGAAAAGAGAATAGATTATTGAAAATTTAGAATTAGAATCATCAAGCCCAGATTTTATGGTCTACAACAACTATGACCATTCAAATACGATAAAAAGAAAAAAAGGCCATTATCCACATCAGAATGACAGCAGCCTAGACTTCTTGCTTGAGATATCTGAACTTTGATGCTTCAAGCCAACCTAGCCACTTTTATACATTTTAGGATAGTTCTCGACAAAAACATCCTCGCAAATTTTGTGTGCTTCTTCACGCTGCTCCAACAATACCTCAGCCCAGTGCTTCATATCTTCATATATTCTCCGTAATTCTGTGGCGGGGTCCTCCCTTATAGAATCCATGATTTTGGCGACACCACAATTGTAAAAGTTCAACAAACAACGCAAGTTGGCAGCTGTTCAATAAGAAAAAGAAATACACAGTTGAGATTCACATGTAAATCAAAGACCAAAAGGTATATACTTATTTGGTATTAGTAATTCAATACCAGTCATACTTACAGTTAAAGTTTGTTGTCGATTCTAGCTTTATCAGTTTGATAAAGTTTTGTCCATCAGGATTCTTTTCTATATCCTCCCCCAATTTTCTAGTAGTTGCTTTCACTCTCTCCACCAGCATATCAAGCTCAAACCTAAATAAAGTTCAATAAGTGGATTAGCACACATATGCACAAAACAGAAGTAAGGAAACATTTCAATAGTTAGAGGAGTTGCATACATACATATCATCTTCGCAGTCAAATAATGTTTGCTCATATTCATTTATCTTCCGAATAGTATTTCTGTTGCATTTAACGGCTAAATAACAAGAATCATTCAGTTCATTCAGCTCTGGTGAGTTGCTAGAATGAAGTGATGTGGGCTTCCATTATAGAGAACAAACAGTTAGCCTAGGCTAGACAGTAGCAAATACAATTAAACAAGAAATTCAGAAAATCACCTCACGGAGAAACTTGTAACTCGGGGTTTCTTTGTTCGATGAGGATCTGCACTTTCGAAAAGTGTCATCCATTAGAGTGGAGGCTGAGTCATTACTGTTATTTCGCTTTCTTTTCTTCTCCGAGCGTGCTTTACTTTTATATAGGTCAGTCATGCTGTATTCATTAATTTCAGATTGACAGTCCTGATTTTCTTGCGTTATATTTTGTTCATGGTTGCAATTCTGATTTTGATGCATCTACAGACAAAAAAATATTGTTAGTTAGGCTACAATCAATAATTATAATGTTGCAAAAATAACTCAATAACAATACCAAATTTCATAAAATAATTAGTATCACATGTACACTTCAACCCCTGATATTCCATCTACTACGTAACACACACCCTTTGAACATATTTTAATGGCAATAGTGTGTTAAAAGAATATCATAGAAACAAAACAAGATCCGAAATAGCACAGTGTAAGAACATTACCATAAAAACTCATATCACCACTATCAACTTACAGAGGAATTAGAATTTTATAAAGGATAGGCCACAGTCTGAAGATAGCGATATAACCTGATTTATAAATATTAAAAACATCTTCTTAAAGGAATTACTATCCCAAATAAATCTTAATTGATGACGGTTTCATCTTCTAACACATCCACCGCGCATGTCTTAATACTATAGTGTTGTTTGTCACAGTTTAAACAGGATTCTAATAGAACCTTATACTATATAAACTCATATTTCTAGTGCCAAACTTAGCAAAACTCAGGATATCATATCAACTTTCACTAGTTTTCAAACTTCAGATCGTTGATATCTCCTGACATCCACGCAAAATCAAGTACATTGAAGCAAAAGCCAAACAAATATATGATGCCATACATAATTGTCTAATAATTGTTCTAAGCAATTGTATCTAGGTTCATCAAAATCGTAAAGGTAAATACCTGGCCTATAATGAAATCTTGATTGTTTTATAAATGGGAGAAGTTCTGATCTTAAATCGAAGTGCCTAAACTATAACTTCGAGAAGAGATCAGAACCTTTGGACGTCTAGGGCTTATTGCATAACAAAAGAATCTACCATTAGACTTGCACAAATAAACCGCAGATTCTATGATCTACGTACAGGTCGCATGATAGTGATTAGGCAATGGAAATATATGTGTAATAAAGCAAGGAGAAAAGAGTTGAATTTTACCATTTCCAGGAGGACACGGTTGAAAACTTCTCCCAAATCATCGGGCTTCCTACATTTTCTCTTGGTATCGAGCATCAAGTTGTAAAAACCCATCACCATAATCTCCTCTCCATCGAATAATTCCTCTGTTCTTCGAATAATATCATCTCCATCAACTCTGAAATCAATCGAACATAATCAGCCCCTGACGAACAGAAAATAAAAATTCTTTAAAAACGCATAAAAAGATAGTGAAAATGATATAACTAAAAGATTAACTAACCTTTTGTCAACATCCTTAAAATCCATGAAAATTTGGAAGAACTCGTTGTATCTTGCCCTCTCACGCTCGAATCGATCCCCCATGGCAACCAGAAATTGAAGCGTCCCCTTGAAAGCCATCGCAAAAATTCCCTAAGACAACAACGAAAGCCTAACCTAAGTGTTTTTTTGGAAGAGAAAGAGATCGAGATCAGAAGAAAAAGAAAATGATTTTGATTATGAGAGAGGGGGAGGCAGAAGGGGGTATACAAAGGCGTGCTTTTCCTCCTCTGATTTACGTGTTAATAACCAGAGCGTTGAACAGTTTATATAGAGATTTGATATAAGTTACTAGTAGTAACAGTATTAGTATTAAAAAGTTTGAATCCGACTTTGATATGGATTAGGATTATATTATGACTATGATTAGGAGTCACATAATTAGGCCTGTTTTGGGTCTGGTAGCGAGTAAGGCATGGATTCATAGTTGGAACCGGACCTGGACCAGGGTAACCCCAACTACAATCTGTGGGATATATGGGTTGATTAGCGTTAAAATTATAACCCTTGGCCCTCTCTATTAAATTTGGAATTTTAGACGGTGGAATGATCTTTAACATGCTATAAGGGTAATTAAAAAGGATTTTGGTGTGAAGTCTAGGTTTTGACCCGTAATAAAAGAGAGGTCAACTTACAGTCACGTGCTAGATATTAAATTATAATCTTCGACCCACATCATAAGTCTATAGGACTATTAGTGGAAGAGATCCATTTGCTAGGTTAGAAGTTCAGATTAGCAAGTGACAAAAACCATATAATACAAAGCCTTTACACAATTAACCCTAAATAAATTTAAAGCCCTGGAAAAAAAAAACAATGGTGATAAACAAAAAGCACAAGTACAATCAAATCAAAACGTGATAAAAGCGAGCTCATGAAAATAAAATAAAAAAGTATTGGATCGAGGGTGATCTTAATTAGTTGAAGAGTTTACGTACCTCAAGAGAAAAACAGAGTGTAAAGCGTAACCCTCGCTGATGTGTGAGAGCTTCACAATCAATTATATAAGATAGCCTTCTGTCTCTAATCTCTCACTTTAATTGGTGTGTTAGTCTTAAAAAACAAAGTGTGGAAGGGTTTATATATATAGAGTATGAGGAAGCATGATTTGATGACTGCGGGATACTACCCCAAGTAGAAATAGGAATACTGACAGTATAAGTATAGTAATAGTGGTAATTAATGCGTGTGGAAGATTTTGAATCCGATGTTGATTCATCAAATTAGGTGTGCGGGGTAATCCTACCATCACTATGATGAGGGCTTCAATCATGATTACGACTAGGATTGCAATATTTATGCCCAATTAGAGCAGGTTTGGGCTCCCCGGCCTTAGACCAGTTTTGGGCCCTCGGGCTACTACCGGATCCGAACAGCTGGATTGCTTATGGCTCAATATTTATTATTTTCGGAAAGCGTAAAGTTCGAGTTGATTATGTTAAAAACCGTGTTCAAATTTTACTGATGACTGGCAACTAATTAGTGATCAAGGTGCTTATTAATTACCGGATACTTTAGGTTTGACAGTTTATTATGAAATCTCCTAACGTTATTTTTTTTCATTACAAAACATCCTGTTAAAAAAAGAAATTAAAACGCATCTATATTTCAAAACTATCCTTATCGTCTTTCTCTTAACATACTCTATTTTCTCCCAAGGACTAGACATAGGTTACCAACTGAAATTACACCAAGTAGAGGCTAAAATCAAAGGGTTAAAGATATTACATTAATCTTCTATTTATTCTCTCTTTATTAATGGTTGTAATTACCTAGGTTTGATATGAAGGGAGGGGAGATTGGTTTTGCAGTAGTTTGAGGAAGAAACGAAACTTTATTGAGGGGTATTTTAGTGAAAAAAGGATAAATTAAATGAGTTTTAATAGTTTTTTTTATTAGTAGAGGATGCTATAATGAAAAAGATGATGTTGAAGGCTTCATAATAAATTATCATACTTGAAGGAGGTTTTGTAATAATCACCTTATAATTTATTAATAATGGCATTATTTGTTCGAAAACGTTAACACTAGGCCAATTGGCCGATCTAACCTTTTGGGGCTACGGAGTAAAACTACACTTTTGGGATGAATTCTTGAGAACTTAAATTATCAAATTTTAATTAAGCAGAGTTTAACTAAGAGTGGTTGATTGAAAATTAAATATACTTATAAGATGGTTTATGCATTAAGAAAACTTAAATGATGGTTTTTATCTATTAAACCTAGCTTTTTTGAAAGCAGTTTTAATACAAGAATAAAATATTTAGAAAATATTTAACGACAATAAAAGAGTAATTAAGAATGACTAATTTTCAACCACATACAAAATAGTATTATTTATATCACTAATGATAACTAAGTATATCTCTTTAGATATATATAATTGACATAGTGCATCCATGCTTCTGCCACTAAAGCAGTTTTACTTCTTTCACAAGGCAATAAGTATTATTCCCATGTTTTCCGGATTGTTTTCATTTCTTTGGTTTATATATTGTTAGTTTATAAGCTAAATGACACTTAAATACACTATTCTCCATCTTTATATTTAAATATCCTAAGTTATAAAATTAACACTTTGATATCGTAAGTTATAAAAAAGTAATACTTTAATACCGTAAGTTGTTAAAAACTGGCACTTAAATACCCTATTGTTTCACCACCTTCACATTTAAATATTCTAAGTTGTAAAAAGTAGCACATTAGTACCATAAGTTATAAGAAAATAGAACTTTAATACCCTAAGTTGTAAGAAAGTAGCATATCAATATCTTATGTTAGTTGTTAGGACTTATTCTTAGGAATATTCCCATGACAACTAACATAAGATACTAATGTGCCATTTTTTACAAATTAGGGTATTAAAATGATCATTTTGTAACTCAGGGTGTTTATGTGTAAATGTGGTGAAACAATGGGGTATTTAAGTGCTACTTAGACTAGTTTATACCCAATTCGAATGTGTTAAGCTACCAAATGTGATAAGATAGATATGATTGATTATATTTCTTTGTAGACTATTACTTACAAATCATTTATTAATTAATACATTAAAATCCCCAGAAGGCTAAGACAAGGAATAAGGTTCGATATGATCATGACTTTTGAGGATGTATGTTATAAGTGGTTAGTATTATGTAGAGAGATTATAATCAAAATAAAAAGCATGACTTTTGAGGATGTATGTTATAAGTGGTTAGTATTATGTAGAGAGATTATAATCAAAATAAAAAGGTTCTTTTTATTTTCTTTAACTGATATTAACTAGCCTATCCATCAACGAAACAAGTCACACCCAATAGCTAGAATATTAAAACTAGACTTATCAAGAGATGAATGATATAACTACAATTAAAAAAGAAAAAATTCCTCAGAAACTATAATTAAAAAAACAAAATTAAAGTATATAACACTACGAAACAAACTCCTCCAAACTCAAAATAAACGAAGTGCTGAAGAGTGATCTGAGTTTACCTCAAGAACGTAAAACAGAGTACAGAGACTAGTCCTAACTGACGCGAGATCAGTAAATCAATTGAGATGATGACTCTCTCTGATTTACGTGTTAATAACCAGAGCGTTGAACAATTTATATAGAGATTTGATATAAGTTACTAGTAGTAACAGTATTAGTATTAAAACTTTGAATCCGACTTTGATATGGATTAGGATTATATTATGACTATGATTATGAGTTACATAATTAGGCCTGTTTTGGGTCTGGTAGCGAGCTAGTAAAGCATGGATTCATAGTTGGAACCGGACCTGGACCAGGGTAACCCCAACTACAATCCGTGGGATATATGGGTTGATTAACGTTAAAATTATAACCATCAGCCCTCTCTATTAAATTTGGAATTTTAGACGGTGGAATGATCTTTAACATGCTATAAGGGTAATTAAAAAAAGATTTTGGTGTGAAGTCTAGGTTTTGACCCATAAAAACAGAGGTCAACTTACAGCCACGTGCTAGATATTAAATTATAATCTTTGACCCACATCATAAGTCTATTGGACTATTAGTGCAAGAGATCCATTTGCTAGTTTAGAAGTTCAGATTAGCAAGTGACAAAAACCATATAATACAAAGCCTTTACACAATTAACCCTAAATAAATTTAAAGCCCTGGAAAAAAAACAATGGTGATAAACAAAAAGCACAAGTACAATCAAATCAAAACGTGATAAAAGCGAGCTCATGAAAATAAAAAACAAGTATTGGATCGAGGGTGATCTTAATTAGTTGAAGAGCGTACGTACCTCAAGAGAAAAACCGAGTGTAAAGCGTAACCCTCGCTGATGTGTGAGAGCTTCAAAATCAATTAAGATAGCCTTCTGTCTCTAATCTCTCACTTTAATTGGTGTGTTAGTCTTAAAAAACAAAGTGCGGAAGGGTTTATATATATAGAGTATGAGGAAGCAAGATTAGATGACTGCGGGATACTACCCCAAGTAGAAATTGGAATACTGACAGTATAAGTATAGTAATAGTGGTAACTAATTCATGTGGAAGATTTTGAATCCAACGTCGATTCATTAAAATTAGGTGTGCGGGGTATCCTACCATCACTATGATGAGGGCTTCAATCATGATTATGAGTAGGATTGCAATATATGTGCCCAATTAGAGCAGGTTTGGGCCCTCGGCCTTAGACCAGTTTTGGGCCCTCGGGCTACTACCAGATCCGAACAGCTGGATTGCTTATGGCTCAACATTTATTATTTTTGGAAAGCGTAAAGTTCGAGTTGATTATGTTAAAAATCGTGTTCAAATTTTACTGATGACTGGCAACTAATTAGTGATCAAGGTGCTTATTAATTACCGGATACTTTAGGTTTGACAGTTTATTATGAAATCTCCTAACGTTATTTTTTTTCATGACAAAACACCCTGTTAAAAAAAGAAATTAAAACGCATCTATATTTCAAAACTATCATTATCGTCTTTCTCTTAACATACTCTATTTTCTCCCAAGGACTATACATAGGTTACCAACTGAAATTACACCAAGTAGAGGCTAAAATCAAAGAGTTAAAGATATTACATTAATCTTCTATTTATTCTCTCTTTAATTAATGGTTGTAGTTAGGTTTGATATGGAGGGAGCGGTGATAGGTTTTGCAGTAGTTTGAGGAAGAAACGAAACTTTACTGAGGGGTATTTTAGTGAAAAAGGTATAAATTAAATGAGTTTTAATATTTTTTTTATTAGTAGAGGATGCTATAATGAAAAAGATGATGTTGAAGGTTTCATAATAAATTATCATACTTGAAGGAGGTTTTGTAATAATCACACTATAACTTATTAATAACAGCATTATTTGTTCGAAAATGTTAACATTAGAACAATTGGCCGATCTTACCTTCTGGGTTACTAACAGAAGATAGTAATGTGCCATTTTTTACAGCTTAGGATATTAAAATGCTACTTTTTTAACTCAGGGTGTTTTGTTGTAAATATGGTGAAATAGTGGGGTATTTAAGTGGAACTCAGGGTGTTTAGTTGTAAAACTGGTGAACAGTGGGCTATTTAAGTGCAACTTAGACTAGTTTATACCCAATTCAAATGTGTTAAGCAACCTAATGTGATAAGATATATGATTGATTATATTTCTTTGTAGATTATAACTTACAGATTATTTATTAATTAATACATTAAAAGCTTATGAAGAAAGAGACAATGAGTATTTTTTTGCTACATTTCGAGAAAAAGTGAAGATTTTTTATCAGTTAAATGAGATATTTCGAGTTGTAGAGTTTTTCCTAGAAAAATTAAAATCTTAAGTTTGAAATATAGCTTAGCCATCAATTCCTTCTTTATAAATCTAAATAAAAATATAAAAAATTTTAAAACTTAAAGAACATGATATACAATAATATTTGATATTTTGTAGAAAGAGATAAATTAGAAAAGAACACAAGCAACGTTCGGTCCCTTGTAGGACAGGGGTTGGGATTTCAATGTCCTGAGATTTTCAATCAAGTCTCATGCTTATTCATTCGGGGTTGGGATACAAATGAGATTTCTTTCCTCTAATCCCCAAAATGAATGGTAAGAAGTTCCACCATCCCCTAGTATTAATGACATTAGAATTCCCATGACTATTATATCCTTCCACTTGATGCATTCCCTACCCGTAATAATATATTATAATATTATACTCTAATATGCTAAATCAGGATGTAATTATGCAAATTTTGTGGTAATGTTTCAAACTTTTAAGACTTTTGGTGGGATCTCTGTAGTTTTTTAAACTATTATCGGGTTGCTTGTAGTTTTGCAAAGTTTTACAGGTTGTATATAATTTTTGAAACTTTTTAAGGGAATGGTTATGAACATTTTAGGGGGCTGTTTTATAAATTTTTCTTAGGGTTATTTGTATTTTTAAAACATTCAAAGAATTTTTGTGATTTCTTCAGGGGATGTTTGTAATTTTTGAAACTTTTATTAGTTGTTTGCAAAAAAATTAGGGAGTTTTTTTTACAATGTTTTAAAAAATTTAGCAAGGTGTTTGTTATTTTCACAGTTTTCATGGGCTAGTTTAAAATTTTTTAAATGGTTGTTATAAAATTTAATTCTCTAAACATTCAAGAGGCAAGTTATAAAATTTTTAGGGTGGTGGTTCTTTATAAAATTTTAAGGGGCATATTTGTATTTTTTGAACTTTTAAAGGATTATTTGTAATTTTAGGATTTTCTAGGGGTTGTTTGTAAATTTTAAATTTTAAAGGAGACATTTTATAATTTTCTAAATTTTATGTTTGTTAATAGTTGAATATTTAACTCGTTTATTTATAATATTTTAAACTTAATGGGGGTTTTTGCCACTTATGGGGAAATTTGTAATTTTTTTTAATTTTGGGCGGTGTTTGTAATTTTTGAAACTTTCAAGAGTTTTAATAAAGTTTTTAGGCATTTTTTTTTTTGTAATGTTTTGAAATTTTAAATATAGTCTTTGATATTTTCACAGCTTTCATAGGGATCGTTGTAAAATTTTCAAAGTTTCATTTATAAAAATTTTTAGAGGATATTTATAATTTTCAAAACATTTATATTTTCATAACTTTCATAGGGATCATTGTAAAATTTTCAAAATGTCGTTTATAAAATTTTTAGAGGATATTCATAATTTTCAAAACATTTAAGGTGCTATCTGTAAAATGTTTCGGGGTTTAGGGGGATATTTTTAATTTTGAACTTTTCAAAAGGCCATTTGAAATTTAAGAAATTTTCTAGGTATTGTTTGTAATTTTAGAATTTTGAGAGGGGCGGTTTATAATTTTGTGAGTTTTATGTTTGTATTTATAAGTGTTATAATTTTTAGGGTTTAATTTGTACTTTTTAAATATTAATGTGCTGTTTGCATTTTTTTTAATTTTTCAGAGGCATATTTGGAATTTAAGATTTTTTAAGAAGTTGTTTGTAATTTTTGGATCTCAGAGAGTTGTTTGTAATTTTTAGATTTTTAGAAGGTTGTTTGCAAATTTTGGATTTTCAATAGAAATATTGATAATTTTCTAATCTTGGAGAACCCATTTATATGTAAAGGAGGTTTTTCACTATTAGAAATTTTGTACGGATAGTTTTAATTTGATGAGGATTCCAAGGTGAAGATAAAATTGGAAAGGAGTACTTCGTTTATTAGAATTTTCTAATTAAGGGTAGTTTTAATTTGATAAGAATTCTTAGATGCGAATTTTATTAGGTGTCTACATGTCACTTTCTGATAAGATATATAGATTCGTGGCAATTTTTTTGACACACGATATTTTTTTCCATTAAGAAAAATTTACCAATTTCTCTTTAAAATTATTTTGCTTGTGCTAGTACAAATAATATGGAGTGGGTAGTAGGAATTGAACTTGAATCATTAGCTTGGAAGACTAAGGATCTGATTTTTTTTATCTTATTTGTTTGGTCTCTACGAGTTCTTCTTTTGTCATATGTGTGTGCTTCTAAATTGAATTAAACATAAATTTTTTGAAATGCACTTTTTCTTTTCTATTTTTTATAATACTCTGCATTTTATGGTTATGAGCATCAAATGGCTTATACCAATGACTTGTGGCATATGGAATATTGAAAATTAGATATCTGAGCTAAAGCTTTTTCTTCGAATAGTTTAAAACTTAAAATAAAATTAAAATAAGAGGGTTGATGACTTCCATTTAAAAATATTTCAGATCGTAAATAATATTTTTTGCTATAAGAAATTTCTTAATTTAATAGATTATTATGTGTTATATGTTTTTTGTAGTCGTTGTGTTCTATTAATATTTAAAGAGAGATATGGGTGAGATAATAACTCCTCTTTAAAAATATCAGCAAAGACATGATATCAAATCAAGAAATAACAAAAAAAGTTGACCACAGTCCATCAATAATATTTTTAATATATTTTGACACATGTATAATTTTTCTTATATTATTTTAAGGTTAATTTTAGAGAACCCCCTTAACTATGGTGGATGTGTCACCTATTTTAACTTGAGAAAATCCCCCTCAAGCTTGGGTATATTATATAGATAATGCTACTCAACTTTTAATTTGAGAAGATTCCCCTCAAGCTTGGGTATATTATTGATAATGCTACTCAACTTTCAAAACTGAAGAACCCCCTAAAGCTATGAGGTGTCTCACGAAACCCCCTTAGTCTTTCACATTTTTCATAACAAATACACCCAATGTCATTTGAAAATATAAAACAACTAAAACACCCTTTTGAAAATCAACCCATTCAATTACAAAGAAATTCCCAACCAATAAAAAAGATTTAGATAAATTTATATTG
>NC_033798.1:30708607-30712135 GCF_001876935.1 Asparagus officinalis
TGCTCCCCCCCCCCCCCCCCCCCCCCTCTTTCTCTTATCTTAAAAACTTAGACTAATGTTTTATGATTGAGAGATATTTTTGTCTTTTCTTAGTCACTTACTTGTCATGTGACATGCTAAACCTAATGATGTTACCTTTCACGACATAAAGTGAGAAAAGTTCATGGGGTTTCTCAAAATTTCAAATTTGAGTGCCACAAACTTGAGTGGGTTTCCTAAATTAAAATAGTTGAGGTGAGTTTTTCGAGACACACCCCATATTTAAGAAGTGCTAAGTAAGAAAAGTTTGGCTGTGTCGTGAGTGTGGTGTGTGGGTGGGGCGGGGTATCCAAATTTTCCATAGTTAAGAGAAGTTATCTACAATATGCTCAAACTTTGGGAGGGATTCTCAAAATCAAATAGTTAAGAGGGTTTTCTAAGGCACCCCCCATATTTGGGTGTGAGGGATTGTACAATTAGTCCATGATTTTAATTATGTAGAGAGGTTCTGTACATGAGTTTTTTCAAATTCTATATTCAAATATATGATTATGAGCTTTTTTTAAATTATGGATAGTAACAATTTGATAAGGATTACAAAATATATGACTAGTAGAGTTTACTAATTATGAATTTTTTTAACTTGATAAGGATTCTTAGGTTAATATAAGATTAGGTGTTTACAAATCATCTTCTGATAGAATAGAAGAACACATGAATACTTATGATAACACATGTTAATTTTTTTACCTTTATGATAGGACATATGTCAAATTTTTTTAACTTTAAGAGTTCCACAAATTTTCGAACATCTCGTAAGATAAAGGGACACGAAAAATTTTGTCAAGGGAGGGATGCTGGATATTTCGGAGCTTCTGCTAAAATTTAAATTGCACCAATTAGTTTTAGCTATCTAAATTGCACTTTGATATTGAATCATTTTCAGTTATTGTATATATAGAAGTTTGAAGATAAAATTTTGGGTTAACTTTTTTTTTGAGAGAAAAACAAGGGTTGATCCCTGTTCATTAAAATCAAAAGTATGTTTACAAAAGAAGGATACGAACTGTATCCATAAAGATTAGTGGATAGAAAAAATAATTTCTCTTGCTAGGGATGTAGGACCTTCTTCTTACAAACATCCATGAAGATGAAGAGAGGGCATTGCCGTCATTCACCGTTGACATGAATATAAGTGAGAACCAAAGCCAGCCATACATTTGGACAGGAGAAATTAAATTTTCTATAGACTAATTTAAACTAACACTTGAACATCATAATGTTGATATGTACAAAAGACATTATAAAAGGCTAAGAGAAAACTGATATGACAAACTAAATACTGTTGCTCCGCAAGATTGGTCTTTCTTCTAAAACCGCTGCTAGCTTGAGTGCCTTCTTCCCTCTTCCAGAATCTGACCAGTCATGTAAATTAAAAATTGCTGAGTTGATGATAGAAGTAGCAGAAAATAAAGAATTTTCAAAAATAGATTTATTTCTTGATGTCCATAAGCTCCAACACATTGCCGAGAAAATTCATCGCCATAAAACCCCATCAGAGTGACGAAGAGATTCAACAACCTTGAGGAGTTCATATAAAGATGTTGGCCATATGAAAGGGAGGTAAGAATCACAGAAATGTTTCCATACTGATTTGGTAAGACTGCATTCAAAAAACAAATGATCACAAGATTCAAAATGTATACCACATAGAATGCATGTAGAATCCCCTTGCCATCCTTTCTTTATAAGATTTTCTTTTGTATGCAACCTGTTTTTGGATAAAAGCCATATGAAGAACTGGAATTTACTTGGCATGACTGGATTCCAAACAGTTTTATAATAAGCAGATAATATTCCTCTGGTGTTAAGGAAAGAATAATGGGATTTAACTGAGAAACTCCCATTGGATGTAAGGGACCAGGTGGGTATGTCAACATTGTTAGTAACAATGTGTAAGCCAATATGATTCATAAGATCAATCTTTGCATATGTTGAAGAATCAGAGATGCTTCTCTTAAGAAGAGGATGCCAGCGCCATATATGATTATGGAAAAAACCCTGAGAACGAATACTAACATTTGTAGACAGTGATAATTTATACAAAGTCGGATATAGACTTGATAATGTGTTACTACCAGTCCATTTATCCTCCCAAAATCTAATTTTATCACCAGATCCAAGAGACCATTGCAGAAAATGAAGAAATAAATCTTTGATTGATATGATATCATTCCAAAACATAGAATATGAAGAACTGCAGGAAGTTGATTGCAACTGAGAATCTTTCCTGATATAAAGATGATGTAAGAAAGTTCCAATTAAGATCAAGACATTTCCATAACCATTTGGATAAGAGAGCATTATTAAAAAGTTTGAGGTCCTTCACACCCAATCCTCCCTCATATTTACTTAGACATACTGTCTTCCAATTTACTAAACACTTGAAAGGTTTAGAGATATTTTTGTCAATCAATTTTGGGTTAACTTTAGAAAGACCCCAACTACAACGCTGTCTCAGAACGCCATCGCCACCTCCACCCTGCAATCAAATATTTTAATTTGAGAAAACAACCCTCAAGTATGATCATATTATAGATAACCCCCTCAACTTTGAAATTTTGAGAAGAACTCCTTGAACGTTTCTCATGAATGCCGTGAAAACTAACATTGTTAGGTCTAACATGTCACATGACAAAATAAGTGACTAAAAAGATCAAGGTACCCTTCAATCATAAAAAAATTACCTATGTTTTTTGCATGATGAGAGAGAGAGAGAGAGAGAGAGAGAGAGAGGGAGAGAGAGAGAGAGAGAATCATTGCAAATTGGCCAAGCTCTTTTTTTTTTAATTGGTTGGAGGTTTCTTTTTAATTGGAATGAGCTGATTCCCAAAATGGTATTTTAGTTATTTTATATTTGAAATAACAATGTGCCAGGGGGTTTGGTGAGAACTGTATGAAAGATTAGGGGAATTTTGTGAGACACTCATAGTTGAGAGGGGTTTTCTCAATTTTTAAAGTTGAGGGGATATCTATAATATGCCCAAATTTAAGGAGGTTTTCTCAAATCAAAGTGGTTGAGATTGGTTTTCTGAGATACCTTTCAGGCCTTATAGTTTAGAAGGGTTTTCTCAAAGTAACCCTAAAAATAAAAAAAATATCAAAAAATATCCCGTGAACTTTTTGCTCCAATGTAAGAATAACAATCATAAAATATTATAGAAAATACTGGCATGGTTAAGAAAAACACATACATCACGAGCATAGTTAAGGAGGATTTAGTGCCATCTTAGACACGGTGTTTGCTGACAAAAACGATAAGGGACGTGTTAAAAAATTGAAAGTGAGTTTACAACTATAAAATATCCTTTGATTATTAGAATTTGTAATTATAGATAGTTATAATTTGATTAGGATTATCAAATAGTTAATCGTCCTAATTTTTTTAATTATAGATAGTTTTAACTTGATGGGGAGTCTGAGATGAAATAAGATTCTCCATACGTCATCTCCTTTGATAACATGAAGAGACATGTGGCGAGATGAGAA